>NC_041218.1:73354511-73384447 GCF_002837175.3 Physeter macrocephalus
TCCCTGACTTCAGACTATACTACAAAGCTACAGTAATCAAGACAATATGGTACTGGCACAAAAACAGAAACATAGATCAATGGAACAGGATAGAAAGCCCAGAGAGAAACCCACGCACCTATGGTCAACTAATCTGTGACAAAAGAGGCAAAGATATACAATGGAGAAAAGACAGTCTCTTCAATAAGTGGTGCTGGGCAAAGTGGACAGCTACATGTTAAAGAATGAAATTAGAACACTCCCTAACACCATACATAAAAATAAACTCAAAATGGATTAGAGACCTAAATGTAAGACCAGACACTTTAAAACTCTTAGAGGAAAACATAGGAAGAACACTCTTTGACATAAATCCCAGCCAGATCTTTTAGATCCACCTCCTAGAGTAATGGAAATAAAAACAAAAATAAACAAATGGGACCTAATGAAACTTAAAAGCTTTTGCACAGGAAAGGAAATCATTAACAAGACAAAAAGAGAACCCTCAGAATGGGAGAAAATATTTGCAAATGAATCAACAAAGGATTAATCTCCAAATATATAAACAGCTCATGCAGCTCAATATCAAAGAAACAAAGAAGCCAATCCAAAAATGGGCAGAAGACCTAAATATACATTTCTCCAAAGAAGACATACAGATGGCCATGAAGCACATGAAAAGCTGCTCAGCATCACTATTAGAGAAATGCAAATCAAAGCTACAGTGAGGTAGCACCTCACACCAGTTAGAATGGGCATCATCAGAAAATCTACAAACAACAAATGCTGGAGTGGGTGCGGAGAAAAGGATACCCTCTTGTACCGTTGGTGGAAATGTAAATTGATTCAGGCACTATGGAGAACAGCATGGAGGTTCCTTAAAAAACTAAAAATAGAATTACTCTCACTACTGGGCATATACCCAGAGAAAACCTTAAATCAAAAAGACACATGCACCCCAATGTTCATTGCAGCACTGTTTACAATAGCCAGGTCATGGAAGCAACCTAAATGCCCATCGACAGACGAATGGATAAAGAAGATGTGGTACCTATACACAATGGAATATTACTCAGCCATAAAAAGGAACGAAACTGAGTCATTTGTCGTGACGTAGACAGATCTAGAGACCGTCATACAGAGTGAATAAGTCAGAAAGAGAAAAACAAATATCGTATATTAACGCATATATGTGGAACCTAGAAAAGTGGTACAGATGAACCGGTTTGCAGGGCAGAAGTTGAGACACAGATGTAGAGAACACAAGTATGGACACCAAGGGGGGAAAACCGTGGTGGGGTGGGGATGATGGTGTGCTGAATTGGGCGATTGGGATTGACGTGTATACGCTGATGTGTATAAAATTGATGCCTAATAAGAACCTGTAGTATAAAAAAACAAACAAACAAAACAGCTAATACTAAACTTTCTTTGGGTTATTTGCATGGAAATATGTTAATATAAATGTTTCAGACATTTCCTGAAATTTCTAAAAATCTTATATGTTCTGGTATAATGTTATAAGTCATAATTCTAGTTATTACTTTAAAGTGTATATCTCAGAAATAACTAAATTTCCTTGTCAATTGCATTATTATGAACTTTCATCAAATCTTTAACCGTGGTCATTTAAGAAAAGAAAAAAAAATGAAAAGGAATTTCCCAGATGGGAAAGAGTGGAAAACCATTCTGGATTACAAGAACAGCATGTGCAAAGGCATGGAAGAATGAAGGATTTGTGTGGGTAATACCAAGAAATTGTATGTTCGTGAATTTTGAAAAAGTAAAGGATTAAGTTACTAAGTCATGTTGTGGTCAGAACCTGAATGGCCTTGGAGGCCATGGTTCTTTGTTCTTGGCACTGATTTAAGGGTCCTGAAATAGGAATGATTCCATAACCATAGGATGTCTGATGAACTTAGCAATACAGCCAATTGCAAATGTTTGTACTTCAATTATATGCCATTGCTATAAACAGTTCTGATCAGTCAAAAAATAAGTACAGTATATTTTGGGTGCTTGCTATTTCTAAAATTTGGTAGTTGGCACTGAACTAGATCGAATTATGAAGTCAGAATTTAGTTGCAACATTAAAAGAAAATGTTGTTGCTATTTTCGGAAGCAAGCATCCCAACATTCTCTTGATTTAACTTGGTGATAGGTAATAGTTTGGTATGGTAAATACCACTTGATCTTGGTGGCAAGAAATGACGTTTCTGAGTTTATTTTCTGATGTCTGCTATACTTTTATTAGCATGTGGAAATTAGTCTTATTACAGCTCTGAAATGTAGTATCCATCCAGATGCCAACTATGACTATTAATTTTAGGTGATCAGAATCCCATTTATTTCCAAGATGATAAATATTAAAGGTACAGCTACATAATAATGAAACACACTTTGTAGTATAATATAAAATTAAAAATTTGAGGCATACCAAATAGCAAAGATTAGAATGCTAATTTTACTTAATTGGAATTCTCCCAGAATTATTATTTTCATAGCCCTATAGCCAAAAATAGTGTTTTTGTCTTGAAACTAAGATTTCTACTAAGAGTTTGTTGTCTTATAAATACCTTGTACATACAGAGTTTGGTAAACATAGCATAGGTTAGCCAAGGTTATACAATTTGAAATACAAACCAGTATTTCAAAGTAGATGCTGTTAAAAAGAGAAAATGGTCTTTTCGTGCCTTGAATATTAAGTGGTCTTCTTCAGTCTATTAGCAAGTTTAATTATTTTCATTTTGAAAAAGTATTCTGTAATAATAATGTTTAATTTGAAATTGGACCCAAAATAGATAATTTATTTATACCTTTGGCCATCTAATCATTGCTTTGGAAAGGATGGTCTTATCTACTGGTTCTCAAACTTTACTGTTCATCAGAATCACTGAGAGGGCTTGTAAAATTCAGATTCCCACCAGAGATTTTCATTTAGTAGTTCTGGCCCAATAAATTGCATTTCTAACAAGTTCCCTGATGATCCTGATGCTCTTAATCTGCTAAAAATAGAATAAATCATGGATCAGCACATCCAGTTTGAAGGGAAGAGTTAGAGAAGAAATGATTTTCAATCAAAGCAAGGCCAACAGTTCTAGAGGTTTGTTGAAGTTGTTGTTTTGTTTTCTTATGGAACAGTCTCCTGGAATTTCACTGCTGATGTGTTTTCGCAGACCCTTTGGGTCCAGGCAAGATTTCCTTATCTGAAGATCATTTGGTAACCAATTAGATTGTTATAGTACAGAGGAATCATTCCTAAATTTAGTGTCCACTATTTAATAAGAGACAGAAAATTCAGAAAAATAAGCTACTTAGTTCAGAGTAAAAATTAGTACATTATACTTTCCCTCTCCTTCCTGTTCCTCGGGGGTCTAGGAATCAAGTCAGTTGCCTGCAGGCAAGTGTGTATAACTTTACTGATGTGACAATACTTTGAGAAATGTGAGGATGGGAGCAACAGCAACATGAGTGAGAAAGAGTGAGCGGAGGACTTACAGCTCTTGGTGAGTAATTTGTAGCTTTCTTGTAAAGCACAATTCAGTACTTCAGGCAAACAAGTTTTAAATCTTACTGCATGTGGATTCTAGAACCACAAGATTTGGTACTGCATGAAGTCTGTGCTTGATTACAGATGAACGGAGGATGTATTATTGTGGTAGAATAAATTAGGTTATACTACCTCCTTTGCTTTTTTCCAATGGAGTCTTCAGTCATGTTATTTGTGGAAATACTTTGATGACATGTAGATTTTTTTAATCTATAATTTAAATTTTTAATTAAAACTGAATTTAAATGTTTAATTTTTTTGTTTTGCCTGTATACCCATAAAAAGAATTGGAATTATCATAATTATTCTTGAATGACATTTTGCATTAGGATTCGATGCCCATTCCCATTTTTTATTAAATTGGGAAGCTGGTTTTTTGCCCTATTCTTTTTCACTTATTATTTAAATAAATGTAAAATATAATTAGATCAATTTCCAAAATGTTTATTAAACTGAATTAAAATTTATTATATTACAATTTCAAAAACTGCCCAGCTACTCTAGGCTGACATTTGTATTAGCTTCTTACTGTTCTTATAATGTAAAATTTATTATCTTTTTTCCTAGTCAGTAAAATTGGTTTTATAAATACCTAGAAAGAAACTTAGTCACATTTCTTTACCAACATTGTTGAGATGATATGAGAAGCATTACCTCAACATTCTTAATATTTAAGTTATTGGATAATAGATGTAATCAATATGGTGGTAGGTTTTAATAATGCTATCTTTTCCTCCCAGAAACAAGTGGTATCTGTTTTACGATAAGCGTCCAATGTCTTTTCACTCTAAGTTTTCATTATCAAGAGTTGAAAGACAAGACTGCTAATGGCAAAAAATGCTGAAAGAATGCAGGGGTGAAATATGAATAAACCTCAAATTAAATAACTTGGTCAAAATGAAGAAGACCCATTATTTATACTGTTCTACGTGGATTGCCCTCTCCTGGTACCTCTGAGAATGGAGAATTACTAACTCTTTTGAGTTTTATTTTATTTTATTTTTTATCATTATAAAAGCTTTGAGACTCTATTTTGTAAATTGAGGGCATAATTTAAATGTAAAACGACAAGAGATGTATATATTACGTCAGTGCAGATGGTCAATGTCAATGGTTCTATTACCGAACCGAGGTCGTCCTGCCCGACTTACAGCAAGCCAGAACGCTGAAACACTGGAGATTTGCAGCAAAGAGAGGGCTTATTCGAAAGGCAGCCAAGCGAGGAGACAGGAAAACAAATCTCAAAGGCCAAGGGCTAGGGGTATCGATGGGATAAAGCATAATGAAACAGGGTCATCTGAGGCATGGGAGGCACAGAGAGCCTCGGAAGCGTGGGTAGCATGGGAAAGGTGATTGGAAAAAGGTGCGATAATTGTCTTTAGGTGCTGGTATAACAAAGCTACAGGCCTCTGCAAGTTCAAAAGGTCACCTCACGGGCCCTCGGCATGCCCATTTGAAGAGTCCGTGGTCTTACCCAGTCTTAACCACCTCAGCTCAAATCACATGCAGCTGACTCCAAGTTCCTGGAAAACTACTCAGGCAAACATCTTATTGTGTAGACCACCTGCTCTTGGAGGACATGCAAATCTTAAAACACCGTGATTAGTCCAGGCAGGTGAAATGGATTTGGCTAATCATTATACAGTTTCAGTTCCATTTACGATTTTTCAACTTTACTATGGTGAGAAAACAATATGCATTCAGGAGAAACCAGTTGAAATTTCGATATTCTGTGAAGGTGCTGGACAGCAGTAGTGAGCCACAGCTCCTAGTCTGCCATAGTGAGCACTGGGTAGATAACTGATACACTTAAAACCATTCTGTCTTTCACTTTCAGCACAGTATTCAATTACATGAGATATTCAATACTTTATTATAAAATATGCTTTGTGTTAGATGCTTTAGTCCTCCTGTAGGCTTCTGTAAGTGTTCTGAGCATGTTTACATTAGGCTAGGATTAGCTACGATGTTTGGTAGGTAGCTATGATGTTTGGTGGGCTAGGATTAGCCATGATGTTTGGTAGCTATGATGTTAGGTATATTAAATGCATTTTGACTTAATGATGTTTTTCATTTAGAGGTTTATCGGGAAGCAACCCCATCTTAAGTCAAGGAAGATCTGTACTAGGATTTTTGCTGTCCCTCTTATGTTTATCACTAGTTTTACATATTCTGTTTAAAACCACTCTGAGACAATTAAGAGTGATTCTGTTTTTCCTAAGTAGATAATATTAAAATGTATTCTCAATATCTCAGATAATTATTTGCATTGTAAGGGAGAAGATGGTGGACTGGAGAACATGAATGCTAGACCTACTTGGCTAGAGTACCTATTAGAAACTAAGCAAGTCTCTTCAGTCATAACTCCATTAATGAGTGCTTTTGCATCTTTCATAACCCTCTAAAAAGTCTTTTTACTTTCTTCATTTGTAAAATAGGGAGATGATTTGTACTAGATGAGTGGATTTCAGTTATTTTTTTCCTTCCTTTCCTTTCTCAGCTTTACTGAGATATAGTTGACATACAGCACTGTATGTTTAAGGTGTAGGGCATAATGATTTGACTTACATACATCATCAATGACTACCACAATAAGTTTAGTGAGCATTCATCTAATATGTCATCTAATATAGGTACAAGATAAATTGAAAAGAAAAAAAATTTTTTCTTATGATGAGAACTCTTGGGATATACTCTGTTAACAACTTTCATAGAACACATAGCAGTGTTAATTATATTAATCATATATTAATTATGTATTATATAGTAATAATATAACTATTATGTTGTACATTACATTGCTAGTACTTATTTATCTTATAACTGGAACTTTATACTTTTTAACCACCTTCATCCAATTCCCATCCCCTACCCCTCACCTCTGGTTATCACAAATCTGTTCTTTTTTTCTTTATGAGTTTATTTGTCTTGGAAGTATGATTGACCTACAACACTGTTAGTTCCTGGTGCACAACATAATGATTGGATATTTCTATATATTATAAAATGATAGCGATGATAAATCTAGTTACCATCTGTCACCATACACCATATTTTTTTCTTAATTTTTTTCTTAATATAAGAAGTCATTATTCAAAACAAATCTTACATACCCAAATGTAAACAGATGAAAATGAGGCTGCCCTGGTTCAGGGAGGAACATCTTCTGGAGAACACCGAGTCAACTTCCAGGTACCTTGGCATCCTGGGGGACAGAGAGTTTGGACATCATTATAGACAATCTCTAAGTTTCCTCCCAGGTCTAAAATGCTGTGGTTGCTTACATAATCTCTGAGATAAATTGCCAGATCCACAGTATTTCCATCCCTGGAATTTTATACACCAGTTTCTTAATTGAGTGAAAGTTTACTTGCAAAAGCAGATGGAATTAAACAGTTTTTCTCATTGACAGGAACATAAGATTTTCATATTTAGCTTAAGTCAAATGTAATTTGGAATAACTTTTTAATAAAAATTCTTATAATTTATCTGTTCAAATATAATTGCACAGTAAGTAGGAGTTAATCTATGAAAGTAGGAAAATTCAGTGCCATTTTCTTCAGCAGAGTTATCTGCCTAATGACTTAACATGCTTCCTCCTTTTCACCAAAAGTCTGTCTCCGTGTTCTCTTTCTTCTGCCCCACACTCTGCTTGACCAAGATCCCTCCTTCACCTGATCATCCTGGGAACCTTGAAACGCTCTGCTGTTTCCCCTTCCTTCTCTGTTGCTACTAATGCTTTAGGAGTTTTATTTTGTCTTGCTGATCTAGTTTAGAAAAAGGAGAAGAGCTCCCATGACCAGTGGATTTTTCATTTTGGGGTTTGCTCTTGGGAGTGGCTAGATGCTAGCAACCCTATTTGTGATGCAGAATTTATTTCTCAGATAGAAATGATGTTAACTGTACACCAGAGACCACAGAATTTTTAGTACTAAATACTGTAGCTCATTTACAGGTGAATTTCACAATGTGTGTTGGTCTGGGAATCTATCAACTATTATAAATGCTATTTCTATAGAAAAGTGAGGTCTGTGTTTCAGGCAATCAATGTAGAAATGAATGCAGAACATTCATAGTTGGGGACTGACCATATTTATTTATTGATCCACAGGTACATATAATCTGTAATTCTGCACCATCCATAATAAAGTACCAACATTTTCTTTTACTTTTGCAGGTGAATTGAATTTAGCCTGAGAGGCTGAAATAGAGGGAACGTTTTTAGGTCTAAGCTGTGTGTGTATGTATATATATATATATATATATATATGTATATATTGCAATACAATTGATAGGTGGTACTAAGATTACATTAAGATTTGTGAAACAGGACAGTTGCCTTACAAAAATAGCAAGTAAAAAATCAAGCTAGTCCTTCATAAACATTTTATTCTGGGGTGTGCTTGTTTTCTGAAACTACCTCTACTAAATCTCCTGTCAGTCTTAAAACTAGAAGGCAGAAAAGCTTCTAGTGCTACAGCCAACTGCAGTGTAGCCAGAGAAACAGGCAACAAAAATAGAACACCAGGATTGCTGAGCGTGGGTGAGGCAGAAACCACATTATGAGCAAAAGCTTCCAGTATTATTTTAGAACCAATACAGAGCTCTGCACTTCTCTCCTCTCTCTTCCAAAAACACATACTACAAAAATAAAATGAAATGAAATGTATGTGCATTTGCCCTCTTAGAACTATGATTCTTAATTTTTTTTTTTTTTCCCCCTTCCTTTCTTTGGAAGCGAATCGCCAGTATGGAAACAGTGTGTAAAGCAAGCTTGGAGGGAGGAAAGAGTTAATTGCTTTTAAGGCCCTGCAATAGAGAATTATGGTTTGAAAGATAGAGGCTGGACAGCTGGGTTTGCTGGGGTATTTTTAAATGCATTAATGCAGGCTCCAATCACTCGGCCATGCTTGACCTATTTTTGGCTCAGGCCGACCATTGTTCTATTTCTGTGCCTGTGGGCCATGCTGTTGTTGATTCATATGCAAATGCATTATCACTAGCTTTAGCCAACTTGAGCTGAGAGAGACCAGAGAGGGGGAAGAGACACACACAAACAGATAGGAGAAGGGCACCGGCTGAAGCCACTTGCAGGACTGACTGACTGACGGTTCTTACAACGAAACTCTAGCAGCGTGAGGAACTAAAAGCCAGGTTTAATTGGTTTCTTTTTCTCGTGGGTAGAGTTAATATTTTTCTACTTATTTTGACAAAGCAATAACCCCGAAGCACATTCCTAGTTCCCACCTGCTTTTAGTTTCCGGTGTAGCCTAAACTCCAGAGAGCCTTAGCATCCACTCGGTCCTTTCTGCTTTGTACACAGGTTGGTAACGTGGGAAAAGTGTCCAGGTCTTTTGAAAAGTGTGTGTTAACAGAGAGGAAACCATTGTTGAAGCTGTTCCTCTGCTTCTTTTCCTCGGGGTGGAGGGAGGACCAGCCAGGGTAACTCCTGGGGCCCGTATACTGAGCAGCGATGAATCTTTCAGTAGCTGAAGTAAGAGTGATTGGAATATGCTGCAGACAATTTACGAGACTGACTCGTGTTTTTCTTCAGATGGGGTGGCTGGACGAGAGCAGCTCTTGGCTCAGCAGAGAATGCACAGTATGATCAGCTCAGGTAAGACCCTTTTTTCATAACTGAGACCTTTTTCGCGTGAAAAGGGGCTGACTTGGGAAATGAAGCTCTGGAAATCACCTCTGTTAAGGGTTTGCTGCTTTTTGGTGTTGATGTTGCTATTTTCTTGGCGTCTGGAGGGTTTTAGATCCCTTCCATTACTGTTTCTGTGAATATTCAGTCTGCTTAGGGACAGGCTGCTTCTGAATGAAATCTCTAAGCTTCTGATGAAGGATGGGACTGAGATAAGTAAAATGTACTTGGGGGTGTTTTGCCTGACTATGCCACTAGAAAAAGGAGATATGTACTGATTGTAGGAGTATTCTAATGGGACTTTAAAATAATCAGGTAAGTTCATATCGGGGCTGCAGCTTACACTGCAGTCTCCTCTAGCCGGATGATTTTATATTTACAGTGTGCCTACAGAAGCACATCTATTTATAGACCTACCTTCTGAAATGTGTTTGCTACAGGAGTTGTGAAGGTAGTTTTAATGTGGCTTTTTCTCCTAAGCCCAAAATGAAACTGCTTAAGGATGAAATAAAATTATTATTAGCAGATGGTTATTTTAATTTTCTTCAAAACATTTGGGGAGTCTAGCATTGTCAGGCAGATGCAAGGGCATGACACACATAGAAAGGTGTTATATGCAGGTGCAACGTTTTAAAGAATAGTAGTAACAGATTCCGACTTTTAGTTTCCCCGTGTATGTGCTTGTGCCTTCAAGGAGCTGTGCTGATGGAAGATGAAGCTTGTCAACTTTATCAATTTCTGTTTGTTAAAAGAGCAGACTCTCCAGGCGATGGCACATACTTGTAATTGTTGCTTTTCACATTTATTCCCTACAACTAGTTCCTAAAGCTTGAGGGACTTTTTGTTTTGGTTCTCTTCTGAGTGCTTCCATCTAAATTGGCTTAAAGTTCTCCCTCACATCTTCTGTGTTCCTATGTGTACTTAATCGTAATTATAGATCAGCACCTAGATTTCCATGATAAGAATGCGGCATGTCTACTTGGTAGAGCTAGAATGGAAAGAAATATTCCACAGGTAGGCATAATGTCTGTTTTAGTACTGAACACCTTCTCATCTCTGGATCTATGTTTGAAGCAAGTTTTTTTAAACCTTGGTTACTTAGGACGATTTTAAGGTCCTTCTGTTGACCCCAGTTTTTCAATGAATCAGAATAAAATAGCAATTTTGTGTAATTTGGTGTGTTTACACTTAAGTAACAGGACTTAACATTAATTAGTAGTGCCTGCTTATCGAAAGCAAATGTACCAGAATTTCATTATGGTTTATTATCTTTGTGGCTGTAAAGTTGACAAAAGCTTGCGGAGGGGTCAGCCGGCATGTCTCTGATGGAACTGGTCACTTAGCATTTTATTTTTTAAATATCCACCAACTCTATTAAAATTACTATTTTAGATGTCTTTTCAGTACTACACTTTATGCTTTTAGTCCTTACCTCTGTGTTACAAGTTTACTATTTCTTTCACGTGGTAGAAACAAAGCTGTGCCTTTCAAGCAGATACTGTCTGCTGGCATTGAACCTTGCTACAGGTGTTTGCAAGCTTCACTGTTTCTCAGCGTCTTTGATAATCATACATAAATTTACTCCAATTTCAGTTGAGATTGTCATTTTCCTGACATTTAATGATTTTTATACAAAGCAACAGTATTTTCAAGCAGGGAAGCGCTTGAGACTGTCTGTGCTATTGTCAGTTTTACAGGAAGCAACATTTAAGCACCAGCTGTTAAACGAAAAGTGATGTCAATTGACATCAACTCCCAAACCTGTCTGATATAAATAAGGAAAAACTCCAAGTTCTATTTATTTTAAAAATTTGAACATAAAAACATTTGCATTCTTCCCACCATGTCCTGTAACATTTGATTTTGTTTAATATATTATTATATGCCCTTAAATTTAATTCCCCTAGTTATTATTGTATACTTCTGAGACAGTGGGTCTCAACGGTGCTGTCACCAGGAGTATTTTACAAAATACCGATGTCTGGGTTCACCCCTAGAGTTTCTGCTTTAAACGGTATTAGAAACATCCTGGACATTGGGATTTTAAAAATCCTGAGCAATTCTAATATGCAGCAAACTTTGGGTATGGCTGATACAGGGGAAGGGGGAGGTGATGGTGATGCATATCAATAGGGTTTGCCCTTTAAGTTAATTGCTAAATTAGGGGTGTGTTTGTCCACATTTAGCTACAAATCTTGTTCAACTCGCTTTTGGACCAGTGGCAGGGATGTGATCGATAGGCTTAGAAATGGATGGAGTCTTTGGATCTGAAAGAGAAAAAGATATATTGTAGCAGTGCAGGGTGGAGGGGGCACTGCTCGAGGAGTAGAAAGCTCTGTGTTCTAGCTAGAGCTCTGCTGCTAACCAGTTGTGGAACTGGTTTACTCACCTGTAAACTGAAGAATAATGATGTCCTCCTGCTTACCTCTTGGCATTTCTGTGAAGTTCAAAGGTAACATGTCATTAACGTGTGCACTCACTGTTATTATTGCTATTTTTAATGAATGAACCTGGGTTTCTGGCTCTTCAATACCAAGGTCTATCTTGCTGAATGAGCCAGATGAGCTAGATTGCATGTCACATGGGGGAATGACTTTTAGTTTTGATAAATTTTCTTTAGTTATCTTTATAAGATAACTAAAAAGCTGATTTATAATCAGCTTTTTGTTTTGTTTCCCTGCTCTGATAAGAATTGAATTCTTTCCTTGGGCTAATGGTGACTTTAAATCAGAGTAGCATGGGTATGTGTGTATTTTCTGTGAAATGTCTTCTTAATAGTCAAAGGCAAAGAAGCTTCAGAATATGTAATTGAACAGTGAGACCCCAACAGCAGATTTCTTGAGATTAACTGTTTAAAAAGCTTTGTTTTGTTGTTAGTCGTTGCATTAGAGTTCCCATTTGTTTTTCTAGTTGTATTGGATACTATGCCTTAAGCTAGATGACTTTTTTCTTCAGAGCTCTTTATATACTATTAAATTGCAAGTGTTTTATATGGTTCCATTTTTTTCCTAATACTGACCCAGCCAGGCTAGACATCTAAAGTAGAATTAGGTTCTACAATGTAGTCTGTTAATATCTTTTTAATAAAAAGCTTTATAATATTGAATCTCGGAATTTGGTACGAGTGACACATTTTGCCAGGTCAGTCTCCACTTTTGTGGCTTGTGTGGGCCAATATAAGTGATAACTGGCAGAAGCTGAAGCATGTGCAAACATTGACTCAGGTCACTCAGCAGTAGCTGGCAGAATTCGGGGTGTTCTGTTGCCAGGCATGTTGCTTAATGCGTTGGACAGCAGAGCTTTCCAGACAATATTGGAATGATTATTATGAAAGAATTTCCTAGAGTTTGTACAGCATCAGTGTAAAATACGTTTACAATAAGGAAAAGTCGTGTTTTCACTATGCATTCTTATTTTTGGGTACAAAAGAAAAACATTTAAATCTAAATTCTGAATTTCTTTTAAGGAAAATGTTTCTTCACCCTTTCAGAATCCTTTTATCCCCGTGGTATGTATTGTCGAGGGAAAAGGAATATTTTAGATTCAGTAGTCATTTATGTCTACTTGGAAAGCAGAATCTAATTATGAAAATGTAAGTCTGTGAAATGCTCCTGTCATGTCAAGAATCACTTCTGGTATTCCCCATAATTACTATTTTTGCTGTTCTCTAACTCAGGTTATCTTCACTTACAAGGCTGTTATCAATTGAAATATTTGATACGTAGCAATCAAAAACCTAGATATAAGTAGGCCCATTGAGGATGGGGACAAGAATGAGTATTTTCTTTTTCTGTGGGTGACACAGGTGGCATAATTGTTGCTATGTGCTTTAAGTAAGAAAATTCAATACAACTCCTCACAAAAATATAATAAGCCCAAATTCTGAATTTAAAGCGGTGAGTTTTGATTTTGGAGATGAGAAATTTGTAAATGTACGACATAATGTCTCACCACAGATAGATGATGAAGTGACCCTAAAATAGTATAAGCCAGCAACCCACCCCCAACCCCATACACAATACTCAGCACTGACTGAGCAAAGAAAATGATATGACCTAATGCAACATATCTCAGAAACTGGTAATCAAGGGAAAAAGGGAAGCAGGGATCTTTGATCAGAACAGAGAGACTTAACAGGGCCTGAATCCTGTTCCTCCTTAGAATTTTACTGACAAGAGGACAACTTCCTGAAAATTCTCACTAACGTTCCCGTATCTGGAGAGAAGCAAACTGAGTGGATATCCTCAGCTTTTGGTGGCGGTGGTGTTTTTTCTTGTAACTGAGGAATAGTAGAAAGGATTCTGGAAGAGAAACTGGTGAAATGGAGGAAGGTGAACAAACACTGCGTCTCTGGAGAAATGAAGACTTCAGAGCAACACTCTAAATTGGAAAAATGACCGATAGCTCTTTGCAACGAAATACCCTTCCCCAACTAATCTTATAGATCCCACCAAGAAAAAAAAAATCAACCTCACTGAATCCATGGAATTGTCTAATAATTGCTCCCCACAAATAGCACCTTAATAGGAAAATAAATTCCATAAAATGAGAGCTCAGAGATGAGATGATATTGATAAAACAGTAGAATGGGATGAAAAGGATATTTTAGGTCTAGGGAAACAAACTTAGAATGAAAACATGATGATTCTAGAAGGGAAGTACTCATTAGAAATGGCGCGAAACAATAGGTACCAGTGGCAATCTTTACCAACAAAGAGGAAAGGCTGGAGACAGAGGGAATGAAAAAGGAAAATGGATTAAAGCAATTGGAGAGAAGTCAATAATAAGAAAGACAAAGACAATGTAACGAAAAGATTATTTATGTCCTTGAAGTTGATATTCCAAAACGTTGAAATAGAAGATCACTTTGTAAAAATGAAGAGATTATTTCAGGGAAAAGGAAAAAAGAAAAAAATCTGCAGATTGATAGAACTCCCGTCTTTTAGGAAAATTTGCAGCAAGTGCTCAGCACAGAGACATAGCCTAACTGGGCTATTGAATTTCAAATGATAAATAATTCCTCAGGGGTTCAGGCAGGTAAGGCAAAGATCTACAGTGGGGGAGAGTGGGGAGGAAGGGAATGTGTGAAACTCTAGAAGGCTTATCAAACTTATCCAGCGCTCAGTGCCAGAAGATAATGGAGAAAAATCTCTGAAGCTGAAAAAGAAGTACAACACAGGGTTCCACCCAGGGCAGATGTTATTAAAGTATAGAGAAAATAGGTAGGCAAGTTCGACATTCTCAAACATGACCTAGACTGCTTGACAGGGAAGCCCACTCGATGACAAAATGAGCTTGAAACAAAAGCAAAAAATGAAATTCAGTCGGAAGTAGAGAAAGCATAGTAAGGTTAATGGGGCAAAAATTGAATCCTTTTTAAACAACTATGAGATTGTGCTTGTAGGAGGGAAAGCAAATTTTATGAAGTAGGGCAATGAAAAAATATTCATAAAGCTCTCATCCATATGAGGCACTGGGGAGAGGTGAAATGCAAGGATGTGTGAAAGTGCTAATATCATCTTTCTGAGCAGGGACAGACTCCCTGCTGCTTAAAATAGAAACACGTGGTTAAAAAAAAAGATCTAAATACTGATTTCTTTTTAGTAGTGTCTTCGTTTAATCTTAGAGATATCTTTTTGGAAATAGTACCTCATATAGGAAGGAAGCATTTAGTATGTTTATAGTCCCTTCAGTTACAGTTTTTTATTATTAAATTCATTTAAATTTAATGTTTTTTAAATAAAAATAACTTTGGTGATATGATCTCATTTTATAAGAGTATTATTTTATTTATCAATCTCCCAGAATAATTCATATATAAATAGAAGGAAATCAGGAAAAACTGTGTGGAGGTGGTCGGAGGGGAGCTTTGGTTTCCATTGTCATGAGTTTTTGCCTTTTGTATGAATTTTTATAATATGCATATATTTTCTAAAGTGTTTCTTACACACCCACACATGAAGCTACTATGCCAAAATACTAACAGTGATTAACTGTAAGTAGTAGGTATATAAGCTAGGTTGTCTCCCATCACGAGTAACAGAAAATCGTATTCGAAGTAACAATGACAAGGGAATTTATCATTTAGTGAAATAGCATGGTACTCAGGCAGCACCGGGGGGGTCAGTAATATCAACAGGTTCTTCAAACTGTTCTTCTCTGCTGGCCTGAGAGTTTGTATCGTCCTAAGTCTGTTTCCTCCAATAGTCTCAGATTGATTGCAGCAGTTCCAGACGTTGTCTACATGCACGGTAAATTCCAGAGACATAGATGAGAAAACTTTTGCTTCCTTGGATGTTTTCTTAAGGAAAGAAGATTTTTACCCAAAATTTCTCTAGCAGGTTTTCCTTCATAACTCATTGACCAAAAGAGCATCATCTGCCCATATATTAGCAAGTCATTGAAAAGAAGAATGAGACCCTTATGATAGCTCCTTAGGACCATGACTGAGCCAGGGAGGGTGGAGGCTACAGCTAATAATCTAGTTTCTATAAGGAAGAAGAAAGGGTGAGCAGAATAGATGTTGGCTAGGCACCACAGTATTTGCTACAGTGTTTGTTGGTGGTTGGAATTTTCTTCTTTGTAATTTTCTTTAGTTTTTAATTTCTCAAAATACAAATAAGTGAAGGAAGTGGGCTATGCAATTTCTCTTTCAATTGAATTGTGTTACTTCATTTTCATGAAGATATGCATCCATTTAAACACCAATAAAATTTTTTAATAGTATTGAATAGAAATTAATTGTGGAAGAAGACTGTATGCCTCTAGGTTGCAAGTCATTTTTTTAGAAAGGAGGAAAATCAACATTGTGGACTGGTGCATTACAAGCATTTATTAGAAATTTGAGTAAAATATTCATTTCTTGTTGGATTTGAGGGATACAGAAAACATTAACAGAAATTTATCTCATAATATGTAAACTTTTCGGTATATTAAGGAGCGTTTTCTTTAAAATATTCAGAATGCAATTTCTTTGCCAGTATGTTGTTACAGTTATTACATTTTCAGAGTAATGAACAATTTTAACAATCTGGGATGGTAACTACATTTTAACTTTTTTTTTTTCCTGAATTGGAATACTTTGAAAACAATTTAATTGGAATAAAAGCCCATGAAAATGACTTTTAGAACAAGCCTTCTTTAGATGAAATTCAAAGATATTTTGGCATGTGCTTCAAAACAGTGTGTCAGTGCCATGGTCTATCCCATTCTTCAAAGGAAGTTGAGGTTCTAGTGGTTATTAGCTTGGGAGGCGAAATGCCCTTAAAACGGACAGTTTTCCCTTTTGTAATCTTGGGAGATTGATAGTTGGGATATGAAAGGACAAGAAAATACCTTGTTCCCACTAGTTCCATTCTTCTTCCACTAAGTCAGTTGCACAAAACAAATTTAATTTAAACAAGTGTTTTTACAATATTAAATGACGTATACTTTGTAGTGTTATCAGAGAACATTTTGTTTCGGTGCTTCATGAATACAAAACTAAATCATTCTTATGTTTTATAAAAATATCAGTTCTATTCATTATTTCCATGTTAAATTTTCCATAGTGATGGGCCTTTTATATATGGTGTTTAAAAAATACCCAATAATTAAATCCAATGAAAACTACATTTAAGGAAGAAGGAAATTTACCAAACCACAGAGTGTAACTAGTCATTTACTTATGATTAAACTCTTTGCATGTTGATAAGGTTGGAAATACCCCAGAACGTCACTTTTTTGCTTCTTCCCCTCATGGTCTACCACTTGTGTTTGAGATGTTCAATTCGTAATTTATATTCAGTATTGACACAATTGTAGCCATGTGGATGTCATTTTTAATTATTCGAGGTAAGTTTTGGTGGGTGGCTAAGGCAAGACATTTCCAAACTCGGTTAAAATATGAGAATGTCATATAGTTTTTTCAAAATTTGAAATTCAAAGCAAGCAAAAAAAGAAAGCTGGGAAAATTTCACTGAATTTCCATTAAATTACATTGTGGCCTGGGAGTTCTTGCTTTAGTAGATACACGTTTACCCAGAAAGTTTTCAGGGAACCCCACATAAGGTGAACTAGAAAAGCTCTTGGTGAATTGAACTCGATTTTAAGTTTTATTTGTGGTGATGTTTTTTGAATCTGCTTACAAATAGAATTCAACTATGTATTTTGAGTCTGTGATTTTATATCAGGAACTACTCATTTTAGATTAGAAATAACAATTATCAGTATTAGTTAACATTTTTATGGTTTTTCTGCCACATTCCACTCTGATCCAGTTGTTTAGTCTCAGTTTAGGAGGTCAGTGATTGGACCTATATATTCTCACCTGTTTTTAAAAAAATCATTGTCATTCTTATTATTGATATAATGAGCTAATGTTTCAAAGCTTTTTCTGTACCAGGCATTGTTTTATCATTTAATACTCTCCACAGCTTGAAGCGGTATACAATAGTTGTAGCATATTTTGCAGATGAGGACATAGTTTCAGTGAACTTACTGATGGTCATCATGGCTAGGAGCTGGCAGGGTCAGGTATGAACTTGTGCTTGTTTACCATGTCCCTGCCACTTTTTCTCAAAGAGAAAAATATTTAACATAGGATAATGTTTTTCACATCTGTTTGGTGCTAAAAATGTGGAGTCAACTGTACTTACAGACAAACATCTAGGTACACTTCTTAGTCCTGGGATGTTTACAGCCCACATAAGCAAATCTGTTGAAAGGCTTTCTGGAACAGCCTTACTTCACAGTTCCAGAGCTTGATAATTAAATTGGAGTAAGTTAACAAGATTCCAAGCTGAGTCCAACTTAAGGCAACCTCCAGAATTCCATGAGATTGATAATATATGGAGTAATGAGCAGACACTGGACAGAACCAATATTCCCAATGCAGTTTGCCATTGCTCACAGTAACATCTCACTAAGCATAAAGGTAAGGTTTATAGCACTTCAAAAGAACACGATTATTAATGTATTTTAGCTGGAGAAAGTTTTTTTTTTCAAATGTTAGCACCGTGGGGCTCAGTTTCTTTCAACCAAAGTATTTCAATTATACCCACCCTGGTCTTTACCTAGAAATGGGGGCAAGGAGAGGTTAATAAAGTTTGCATCTCCACTCAAGTCCTGCTTTCAACATGCAGTGTCAAATTTTTGAGCCAAAGAATGATCTAACAAAATTTAGATTCTGCCTGTTTTGAATATATATTGGTCCAATTTGGGTCCAATTTGTACATTTGGGGTGAAAATTGGATGGAAGTGTCCAATTTGATATTACATTTTTCTTTATCTTGAGTTAAATTTTATTTCTTTGGATGAATATTGTATGTTCTGTAGGTGGCTTATGCATAAAATTCACCAATTAGATGCTAATCCAGTTATTCAAGACCCAACTCTTTGGTTTCCATCAACTGATTTTTATAATTATTTGCTCTGAGAATCTCAAGCCATCTTTATGAATCAATACATTGTAAAAGCATTATTGATTGTCATGTTAATGACCAACATAATTTATTGCCTTCCTAAGGAAAGAAGCTTTCGGAAGATCATTAAATGCATTAAAATCTACAAATGCCCACATGTCTGTGGCTCTCTTTAGCAGGCTGACTCCTTTGGGTCAGTTATTCTTAGCTCCGTATTTCTATCTTATGGCATCGCAGGTCTAAGATTAGCTTGTTAGGCGTTATCATGCCATCTGAGTTACCTCCTAATATAACTCTACACTGGAATGATTATTTATAGAAAGAGCATTCTGTCATTTTTGGGTTATTTCTAGTAGTTTAAATAAAGAAGAATAACATTCAAGTGAAACCACAGATTCCTTCCTGCTGCCAAAACAACATGATAACTGTCTGCTTAAGGGGCAATAATGTTTAAATGTGTGCTTAGGGTGATTGCAGAATTCTTTTTATCACTGCCACTCTGACAGAAAGGAGAGGCCTTCGGATAGTGATGTATAATGCTTATGGAAAGGCAGAGAGGCAGCCTTGATGCTTTCTGTCACAGAGCACAGAAGACTCTGGTTGATGATGACAACATGAGACACTCAGGGTTTATTTTTAGAAACAGACATTGCTAAGCTCTCTGTTTGGTGTTAATATGGCTCATAAACAGGGCTCCTTGCTGTTGACCCTTCCAGTAAAAATGACATTTTATACACCCATACACACACGCACAACCTTTTTTTTTCTTTTTTTACTTTGTGAGAATGACTCTGTTATTAATAAAAATATTAGAAATTTTTAAAGCTAGTAAGTCTAAATTCTATTAAATTCCTCTAGTAAATATATATTATTTTTAAAATCCCATGAAGATTGGGCTTAAGAGATGGTTTATGAAAGACAATTGAATGTTTTAAGTACAGTGAATATACAGGTTGGCTGTAAGGCGTGGAAAAATTGGTGAATATACATCCTAAATGACTTTTAATAATACATTACAGTGCCTGTAAAATATATCATCTGTGCTTCTGGTTTTATTGTGGCAATATATAAAATAAAGCTATAAAAGATTATAATTATGATGCATTCATGTAAGTTACTGATTTTAAATAGATGAAATAAAATCTTAATATATATTTTTAAAAGTTGATACAAGCCTCTGTTAGTTGTTTTCGTATACCTAACTCTTGATGAGACCAACATTTCATGTACGGTAAAATGTACAGTTTCACATTTGAGAACTCTTCTCTTACCTTACTTAAACTGTGCACTTAATTCAGAACTTAGTAATTGATATTTTGCTTTAAAATTAGAATTGTGATTTTAATCTGTTAAATTTACATTTCGTGTTTCCTGATTATTAACTTATCATTAGATGATGAAATGTTAAAGTGGTATGTTTCATATTACACCTTAGTCAAAATGCTTTAGAATGAATAATTTAGAGCTCTGTAGGAATATTCATAATTTTGTTACCAATTATTTACTGAAAAAACATATTATCTTTTTAAAAGAAATATTTTTGTGCTTGTGCTCAATACAAGGAATCCACTGATCATTAAGAATTTTCAAAATGATGAATAAAAACAGGAAACACACAGCAATTCAAGTGTATTCTCAAGGAAGCCAAGATGTAAATAAATTCAGAGGGGTGGAAGTAGAAGCAATTATAGGAACCAGTTGCATCCCAACCACTCTTAATTAGCAGGTTGAAGGTTTGGGGAGGGTGATGTAATTGTTTGAAGCTTTGGAAGCTGAGGCACAACAGTCATTCATCTGTCCATCTTTTCACTCAAAAATATTTGAGAGTCATCCATGAGCCAGGTACTGTTCTAGGAATAGAGGCTCTACCTATGAAACAGGACAAGGAGACACATTGTAGACTGTTCAACTGAATGACAGATGGATAAGGCTACTTCAGATAGTAATAAGTACTAAGGGAAAACAAAATAGAAAAATGGGATAGAAAGTGACTGGTAGCAGGGGTGGTATTAGCTATGGTAGTCAAGTAAAGCCTTTTGAGGATGCTAAGATATGAAGAACATCTTCCCAATGAAAGTAGGTTTTCCATCAACATTGCATTTGGGGAACTTTTATCAGCAGGTCAATGAGAAAGCCCCAGGGAAAGGCGGTTGGCTGTGATTCTCTCTAGTTTCCAAGGAGACTGTGGATGAGCTCTTCCTAGGGTTAATGCTGTTGACTGGAAATTAAGGACCTTGTAGAACTCCTTACCTTGCTCCTTCCTAAAGATTCATCTTTGCCCCTATTCAGACTCTTACCACAACTGTGCTGAAACTTCTTACCCAAGCAGTATGAACCATCCTAGTAGCTTAGTGAATAATTCCTCTTCCCTGGGGGCCAAAAAGAAGGGGAACAATATGTCCTCATAGGGAAGAAGAGAAGTCTGAGAACATTTTCTCATGAACACAATATTGCACATTTTTTAAGGGGTATAAAATACAGTATAAATTACAGTATTTATTGAGCACCTACAGTATGCCAGGTACCTAATTCAGGGAAATCATGGGTCAAATAGCGACCTTGTTAGGTGGCTGTAGAACTGTAACTCACAAACAAAATGTTTGGAGTACATAATCTTCCTTGTGTTGGCTAGTGAATAGATTTGTGACAAATTGTTGCAATAGTTGAGCAAGGAAGTACTTCATGGAGGTGTTAGACCTATTTTTAAAAAAGAAGAAACAGCAGTGTGCTGGGAGCTGTTTTCCCCACATGTTCCTCTCTGTCCTGGATAGGGAACAATGATGGTTACACATAGTAGAATGCACAAACATTTTTGAGGGACTGACACATTATCTCACATGCTTGATGCCTCATGGGGTTTTCCCTCAACATTCCAATTGGTCTAAGTCAAATGGAATGAAAGCACAATTAGAATAGAGCAGGAAGTGTTCTGAGGCTATTTTAAACTCCACTGACATGCCTTGTGGAAGGGATGGGGAAACCTTTATTAGCGGATAGGTGAGAGAGCCAGGGGAAGGCTGTCAGCTACAATTTTTCTCTAGCCTCAAGAAGACTGGGACTGAGCCAGACTCCTGGCCAACATGCTTTGTTGGATTCAGAGTGTAGCTGTGAAAATAGTTAATAGCTACCTTCTTTTTTTTCTCCAAGGATTGTCTTATTCAATCAATATTTATTGAGTACTTGACAGCTATATTTTTAAGCTAGATTTCTTGTTTATCTGTTATTATTGTTTATATATTTAATCAGCTATTTCCCTTTTCTGAAATACCCTTCTGCTTTTTTCCACCTAGTATTCACTGGAGAAATTCTAACTCTTGCAAAGCTCAGTTCAAATGTCTCTATATCTCTAAATTTTCCCCAATACCCTGCAGTACTTCCGCAGTCATAATATTAATCTCTATTCTCTCCTCTCTGTCTTCTCTCTCCTCTCCATCCCCAATAATCCTTAATTACTCCCTTAGAACATGCCCATTTTCTGTCTTTTTTTTTTTTTTTTTTTTTTTTTGTGGTATGCGGGCCTCCCTCTGTTGTGGCCTCTCCCGTTGCGGAGCACAGGCTCCGGACGCGCAGGCTCGGCGGCCATGGCTCACGGGCCCAGCCGCTCCGCGGCATGTGGGATCCTCCCAGACCGGGGCGCGAACCCGGTTCCCCTGCATCGGCAGGCGGACGCGCAACCACTGCGCCACCAGGGAAGCCCCCATTTTCTGTCTTATACTGTGGTTATTTATGTACGTGTGTCTCCATCCCCCCCAATTAGTTATGTGCTCCAAGAGGAAAAGGATCATGTTTTACTTCTATTTTTATTCCCTGCAGTGCCTAGCACATAATTGATCCCTGAGCCTATTTTTAAATGAATGAATGAATGATTAAATAGTACAGTGGTATTGTACACAGTCTGTTTTTGATTTTTTGAAATGTTTCCTTCTTTTATGTAGAAAATAAGTCCTCAGTTATTTGTAAATTTGAAAAATACAGACTTTTGAGGATGTTAGAAACTTTGACTCAAAAATTTAAATTATTCTTTATAGAATGTAAGTCAAGAATGATCCCCAGTGCTTCGACAATATGTATATGAACCTTTAAATGTTTCAATTATTCTTAACAAAGGGAATTTTGGAATATTCTTACTTGAGTTGATTTTTCAATGAATAATACCAATAGAAATTTCATAAGCTACGTGTCTGCATTCAAAATGTTGTGTGAAATAGCTAATTTAAGACTGCCTGAATGTAAATGCACTCTTTTTTATCCAAGGAGAAGAGTAAATTTGGTTGTGCAGATAATTACAGGTGTACTTTTATATTATTCAGACACCATTTCACATTTAATCCTATTTTTCTCTTTGTGATATTTTTTATGTAAAGACAGTTTTCTTAGATAAAGGACAAAAATGAATGGATTTTTGGGTTAACAACAGTATCAATTTGAAACCGTTCTGCACCTTGCATTGCTATTTAGAACTCATCTTCATTTCTTCAGTCACTATTTAATTGGCTATGTTCTTTGAGAAGGGGGCAATGAAAGAAGATTTTTTTTTTTTGGTAAACACTTTACTGATCAAATTTTGAATGCCAAAGGTATCAGTAATTTAAAAAATTATCTGAAGTAAAATGTCAGAACAGGGAATTCACAGAGTGAGATACTAAGGAAAAACAGATGGAAGGAATGAATCAATCTGTATACAGAGCTATTCAAGGAGAAGAATGAAATAAATATATTTATGTCTTAGTGGGAGAGGAATTATGAAAAGAATAGATATAACATATGTGGGGAAAAGACACATAATTTTTTGTGGTAGTCCTTTTGCCCTGGTTTAGGCTTGAACTCAGCACAAGTTAGGATAAATTAAGGGCATTAAGGCTCAGAAAATTAATTGAGTGGTTAAAAATATAAGTATGAGCCAAAAAAGGAGTTGGATAATAAAACAAAATTTTGCAACCTAGCCATTGAACTCAGCTTAGTAGAGCACAGGGAATGAATGCATGCCCATGTTCTCTCAGTGACTTTGCAAATCCTGCCAATTGTATTTTCTCATCATTAGGAACCCAAGTTAAGTTTCTAAGTGCTGTAATAATCATTTTGAGATGGAACAAATCAAGGTTGGTTGACCTTGCATTCAGAAGTTTCTCATTCTTATATTAACCATTACCAAGAAATAAGGATTTGTTCAAGCAAAACTCCAAAGGAATATAATTTTAAAGCTATAAACACAGTAAATTGAAAACACTCATTTGTTTTCTTTTCTGAAGATGAACAAAAAATGTTAAAAAAAATTACCTTGGTATCAACTTAACCTAACTTGTATATTGTAAGAAGGAAAACAGTATAAACAATCTCAGGCAACTGATGATTAAACATAATAAAAACAATGCCCCTAGTTTAAAATCACCTCCTTCAGATTTTAATCAAGAGTCAACTCTCACTATTCATTATCCCAATAATTAAATGGAAATTACCTCCACATCATTATCCTGGAAAGATTAATGATTCTTTAAAAAAAAATTTTTTTTTCAGCAGATAGTGATAAACCTGAATATGGATATAACTTTAGAAAACCTTATTAGTTCATTTTTAGATGACTAGAAAATATATTAAATTGCTTTGTAGACAAGGGAAGAGAACATCTTTCTATTTCATTATCTACTGCCCAGTCATGTTCCTTGGGTACTGAACCAAAATGGGGTAGAGACTATTTTTATGCTTCACCAATCATATATGTGAGAACCATTTTTCCCACATCCCTGCCATCACTGAATATTGTCAGATTTTAGATATTTTTATCAAATTGAGAGATGAAAAATGGCACAACATTACTTTTTTATGTGAATTTCAGTGATTACTGGTGGAGCTGAATGGTTCTCATATGTTATTAGCCATTTGGATTTTCTTTTATGGAGAAATAATTTCACCAGAATGCTTAAAGGGAAAAAGTCTATCAGTGAATGTCACCTGTTAACAGACTAAAGGAAAAACCAATATGATCATTTCATTAGATGCAGAAAAACATTTGATAAAATGCAGTACCTTTCCAGAATAGAAACTCTGTTAAACTAAGAATAGAAGAGAAAAGTAAGTGTTATAAATCAAAACCCTATCTGAAACTTTATATTTAATGGTAAAATTAAAACACATTCTCTAGGGCTTCCCTGGTGGCGCAGTGGTTGAGAGTCCGCCTGCCGATGCAGGGGACACGGGTTCGTGCCCCGGTCCGGGAAGATCCCACATGCCGCGGAGCGGCTGGGCCCGTGAGCCGTGGCCGCTGAGACTGCGCCTCCGTAGCCTGTGCTCTGCAACGGGAGAGACCACAACAGTGGGAGGCCCGCGTACCACAAAAAACAAAACAAAAAAAAACATTCTCTTTTATGTCAAGAACTTTGTCTTTGGAGGTCCTAGTCGATGTTCTAAAACATAAACATTCAACAAGAGATATAAGATTTTTAAAGGGAAAGAAACTAATTGAACTAATAAAGAGCTCAGTTTAGATTGCTCAGTACAAGTTCAATACAACATAAAAAATTGAAAAGATTGTTTTATGCCAGAAATAACCAAGCACAAAATGTAATAAAAATGATAGCATTTATAAATACCAACTGAAATTTTTATGGAGAAATTGATAAAATTACTGAGGGCATATAAGAAAACTAGAAAAAAATTGAGTTATTCCGTGACCATGAATAGGAAGACTACTTTTAAAAATTAATTATTCCAAAATTCATCTATAAATCTTTGTTTTTAAAACAGCTAACTTTAAAAAAAATAGACCATTCATAATTCAAAAGTTAAATGTACTTAATATGATTATATAGTAAGTAACCTATGTGTTATTATATAGTCTGCAACTCTCACTTCTTTTCCATTTCCAGCAGCCATTCAGTTCCCTGCTTCAGATAGCCTGATATCAATTTCTTCTGTTTTTTGTATGTTAGTACAAATTCAGATAAAATCCTAACAGGGTCTGTCAGAGAACATGGTATACTAAATTCTAAAATGCGAATGTAAGAGTAAGTGTGGCAATTTTGTAAAACAACAGATTAGAAGAAGAAGGGTAGCTACCAAGTCATACAAAGTTGTATTAATTATGATTGTTTGGTTTGGGCAGGGACACAGTTGCATAGATCAAAGGACAAGAATACAGAATTAGTTTTAATATCTTGATGTATGGCAGTCAGAGTTTGCATCACAGATCAATGTCAGAGCACAGACTATTAATTAAATGTTTTGGGAACAATTAATATATTTAACTTGTAAAATTACAGTCAAATGATGCTATATTCAGTATTCTATTTTTATAATACCATTGTTAGCCTGTCCTGTTGGACAGGTTACAACTTAAACTTCTGTAAAGCCAATGTATTGTGTAATGTGTGTAGGGTTTTGCATTTTATGGAGAGATGAGAAGTAATTTTATGAAGATATGGGAAGAATTTTAGTTAATTTAACTAAATTAGGTGCGAGAAGTACTCAGTGTTTATATAGCTCCCCAAGTTTCAAAATATAATTTAAGATTAAATTAAATAAAAAATTCAGATTTAAGAGTACCATTGAGTGAAATAGAGGGATGATAATACAGTCAAGTAAAAAAGGTAGATAGCAGCACTGTCCTGAGTCCTCATCATACAGTAGCTGCTGAGTAGTGCCTAAGAAGACCCATGAGGAAGTGATTTTTTTTCCTAGTTTTACTGAGAAATAATTGACATGCATCACTGTATAAGTTTAAGGCATATAGCAGGATGGTTTGATTTACATCTGTTGTGACATGATTACCACAATAGGTTCAGCTAACATTCACCTCCTCATATAGATACAAAAAAAGAAAAAAGGAAAGAATAAAGGAAAACAATTTTTTCTCCTTGTGATGAGAACTCTTACGATCTACTCTCTTAACTTTGCTGTGTGTCACACAGCAGTGATAGCTGAAGCCATCACATTGTACATCACATCCCTAGTACTTACTTATCTTATAACTGAAGTTTGTACCTTTTGATCACCTTCCTGCAATTCCCCCTCTTCCTCCAGAACACTCCCCCCGATCCATGCTGCCACCATCTCTGGTAACCACAGGTCTGATCTCTTTTTCTATGAGTTTTTAAAAATTCCACATATAAAAGTGAGATCATACATTATTTGTCTTTCTCTGTCTGACTTATTCACTTAGCATAATGCCTTCAAGGTCCATCTATGTTGCTGCAAATGGTAGGATTTCCTCATTTCTTATGGCTGAATAATATTCCATTGAATTGGGTTGGCCAAAAAGTTTGTTCGGGTTTTTCTATAACATCTTACAGAAAAACCCAAATGAACTTTTTCGCCACCCCAGTGTATGTATGTGCAACTTTTTTGTCCATTCATTGTCTGTGGACACTTAGGTTGTTTCCATGTCTTGGCCATTGTAAATAATGCTGTTCTGAACATGAGGGTGCAGATATATTTTTGAGGTAGTGTTTTTGTTATCTTTGAGTATATTCCCAGAAGTGGAATTGCTGGACATGTGGTTGTCCTATTTTTAATTTTTTGAGGATCTTCTGCACTGTATTCCACAATTTACAATCCCACCAACAACAGTGCAGGAGGGTTTGCTTTTCTCCATATCCTCACTGGCATTTGTTATTGCTTGTCTTTTTGATAATAACCATCCTAACAAGTGTGAGGAGATATTCTATGGTGGTTTTAATTTGCAGTTCCTAATGACTGGTGTTGTTGGATGTCTTTTCATTTAACTTTTGTGCTTTCATATATCTCTTTTGGAGAAATGTCTGTTTATGTCCCTTGCCCATTTTTAATTGTTATTTGTTTTTTTGCTGTTGAGTTGAGTTCTTTATATGTTTTGGATATTAACCCCTTATCAGATATATAGTTTGCAAATAGTTTTTCTCCGATCACAGGTTGTCTTTTCACTTTGATGATGGTTTCTTTCGTTGTGCAGAAGCTTTTTAGTTTGATGTAGTCCAACTTGTTTATTTTTTATTTTGTTGCTTATGCTTTAGGTGTCATAAAAAAATTATTACCAAAACCCATGTCAAGGAACTTTGTTCCTATGTTTTCTTCTAGGAGTTTCATGGATTCAGGTCTTACATTTAAGTCTTTAATCCATTTCAAGTTAATTTTTGTGAAAGGTATAAGATATGGGTACAGTTTCATTCTTTTACATGTGTATATCCAATTATCCCAGCACCATGGAGAGACTTTTCTTCATCAAGTATTCTTTGCTCCCTCGTCAAATATTAGTTGACTGTGTATGCTTGGTTTTATTTCTGGCCTCCAGACTCTGTTCCATTGGCTTGTCTTTTTTGTTAATGCCAGTACCATACTATTAGTAGTCTTGATTATAACTTGAAATCAGGAAGTGTGATACCTCCTGCTTTGTTCTTTCTCAGGATTTCCTTGTCTATTTAGGGTCTTTTGTGGTTCCACGTAAATTTTGACTTTTTTCTACTTCTGTAAAAATAATGCCATTGGAATCTTGATAAAGATTGCATTGAATCTGTAGATGGCTTCCAGTAGTATTGACATTTTAAAAATATTAATTTCAAACCATAAATACAGGATACCTTTCCATTAATTTGTGTCTTTTACAGTTTCTTTCATCAATGTAGTTTCAGCACAATCATCTTTTACCTCCTTAGTTAAATTTATTCCTAAGTATTTTATTGTCTTTGATGCTATTATAAATGGATCAATTTCTTTATATTCTTTAACAAAAATTTTTTGTTAATGTATAGAAATGATAGTGATTTTTGTACATTTATTGTGTATCCTGCAACTTTATTGAATTCAGTGATCTAACAGTTTTTTTTGTTGTTGAGTTTAAGATTTCCTATACATAAAATCATTTCATCTGCAAATAGAGACAAATTTTACTTCTTTCTTTTCAATTCTTTTACCTTTTATTTCTTTTTCTTGCCTGAGTGTTTTAGTAGGACTTCCAGTACTATGTTGAATAGAAGCTACGAGAGTGGGCACCCTTTCCTTGTTCCTGATCTTAGAGGAAAAACGTTCAACCTTTCATCACTTGAGTACGATGTTACCCATGGATTTGTCATATATGGCCTTTATTATGTTGGGATATGTTCCTTCTGTGCCTGATTTGTTAAGTGCTTTTATCATCCAAGTGGATGTTGGATTTTGTTGAATGATTTTTGCATCTGTTGAGATGATCATAATTCTTCCTCTGTTCAATCAGTGTGATTCATCAACATTGCATATGTTGCCCTATTCTTGCATCCCAGGGATAGAACCCATTTAATCATGGTGAATGATCCTCTTAATGTGCTGCTGCTGAATTCAGTTTGCTAGTATTTTATTGAGAATATCTGCATCTGTATTCATCTGGAATATGAGCCTACAGTTTTCATTTTTGGTAGTGTACTTTTCTGGTTTTGATATCAGGATAATGCTGGCCTCTTAAAATGAGTTTCGAAATGTTCCCTCCCCAAAAATCCTCTTTGATTTTTTTGGAAGAGTTTGAGAAGGATTGGTGTTAATTCTTCTTTAAATGTTTGGTGAAATTAGCCAGTGAAGCCATTTGGTCCTGCACTTTTCTTTGTTAGGAGATTTTTTTGTTACTGATTAAATCTCCTTACTAGTAATTAGTCTATTTAAATTAGTCAGATTTTCTATTTCTTCCTGATTTGGTCTTGATGAGTTGTGTGTTTCTAAAACTATTTCCATTTCTTCTAGGTTGTACAGTTTGTTTGCATATTGTTGTTCATTATAGGCTCTTAGATTTGGTCTTGATGAGTTGTGTGTTTCTAAAACTATTTCCATTTCTTCTAGGTTGTACAGTTTGTTTGCATATTGTTGTTCATTATAGGCTCTTATTCTTTTTTTTTCTCTTTATTGGAGTATAACTGTTCTACAATGGTGTGTTAGTTTCTGCTTTACAACAAAGTGAATCAGTTATACATATACATATGTTCCCGTATCTCTTCCCTCTTGCGTCTCCCTCCCTCCCACACTCCCTATCCCGCCCCTCTAGGAGGTCACAAAGCACCGAGTTTATCTCCCTGTGCCATGCGACTGCTTCCCACTAACTATCCACCCTACGTTTGGTAGTATATATATGTCCATGCCACTCTCTCACTTCGTCACAGCTTACCCTTCCCCCTCCCCATATCCTCAAGTCCAAGCTCTAGTAGGTCTGTGTTTTATTCCCTTCCTACCCCTAGGCTCTGCATGACATTTTTTTTTTCTTAGATTCCATATATATGTGTTAGCATACGGTATTTGTTTTTCTCCTTCTGACTTACTTCACTCTGTATGACAGACTCTAGGTCCATCCACCTCACTACAAATAACTCAGTTTCGTTTCTTTTTATGGCTGAGTAATATTCCATTGTATATATGTGCCACATCTTCTTTA
>NC_041218.1:73384556-73424837 GCF_002837175.3 Physeter macrocephalus
CTCCATACTGTTCTCCATAGTGGCTGTATCAATTTACATTATTCCCACCAGCAGTGCAAGAGGGTTCCCTTTTCTCCACACCCTCTCCAGCATTTATTGTTTCTAGAGTTTTTGATGATGGCCAATCTGACCGGTGTGAGATGATATCTCATTGTCGTTTTGATTTGCATTTCTCTAATGATTAATGATGTTGAGCATTCTTTCATGTGTTTGTTGGCGATCTGTATATCTTCTTTGGAGAAATGTCTATTTAGTTCTTCTGCCCATTTTTGGATTGGGTTGTTTGTTTTTTTGTTATTGAGCTGCAAGAGTTGCTTATAAATTTTGGATATTAGTCCTTTGTCAGTTGCTTCGTTTGCAAATATTTTCTCCCATTCTGAGGGTTGTCTTTTGGTCTTGTTTATGGTATCCTTTGCTGTGCAAAAGCTTTTAAGTTTCATTAGGTCCCATTTGTTTTTTTTTGTTTTTATTTGCATTTCTCTAGGAGATGGGTCCAACAGGATCCTGCTGTGATTTATGCCATAGAGTGTTCTGCCTATGTTTTCCTCTAAGAGTTTGATAGTGTCTGGCCTTACATTTAGGTCTTTAACCCATTTTGAGTTTATTCTTGTGTGTGGTGTTAGGGATTGTTCTAATTTCATACTTTTACATGTAGCTGTCCAGTTTTCCCAGCACCACTTATTGAAGAGGCTGTCTTTTCTCCACTGTATATCCTTCCCTCCTTTATCAAAGATAAGGTGACCATATGTGTGTGGGTTTATCTCTGGGCTTTCTATCCTGTTCCATTGATCTATATTTCTGTTTTTGTGCCAGTACCATAGTGTCTTAATTACTGTAGCTTTGTAGTATAGTCTGAAGTCAGGGAGCCTGATTCCTCCAGCTCCATTGTTCGTTCTCAAGATTGCTTTGGCTATTCGGGGTCTTTTGTGTTTCCATAGGCTCTTATTCTTCTTTGAAGTTCTGTGATATCAGTTGTAATGTTTTCTTTTCCATTTATAATATTGTTGATTTAGGTCTCTTCTTTTTTTTTTCCTTGCTTAGTCCAGCCAAGGGTTTGCAATTTTGTTTAACTTTTCAAAGAACCAGCTCTTAGTTTGGTTAATCTTTTCTGTTGTTTTTCTGTTCTCTATTTCATTTATGTCTGCTCTGATGTTTATTATTTCCTTTCTTCTGTTAACATTGGGCTCAGTTTATTCTTTTTTTCTAGTTCCTTAAGGCATGTAGTTACGTTATTTATTTGGGATCTTTCTTGCTTCTTAATGTAGGCTTTTATTGCTGTGCCCTTCCCTTGTAGAACTGCTTTTGCTGCATCCCATAAGTTCTGATATGTTGTGTTTCCATTTTCATGTGTCTTGAGAAACTTTTTAGCATACTCTTCAATTTCTTCTTTGATCCAGTGGTTTTTCAGCAGAGTGTTGTTTAATTTCCATGTGTTCATGAATTTTCCAGTTATCCTCTTTTTATTATTTCTAGTTTGATGCTGTTGTGCTCAGAGAAGTTATTTGTTGTGATTTCAGTCTTCCTGAATTTGCTAAGACTTGTTTTGTGGGCTAACATATGATCTATCCTAGAAAATGTTCCATGTGCACTTGAGAAGTATGTGTATTCTGTTTTTCTTGGATAGAATGTGCTGCATGTGTCTGTTAGGTTCATTTGATCTATAATGCTGTTCAAATCCACTGTTTTCTTACTGATTCTCTGTCTGAATGATCTTTCCATTGTTTAGAGTGGAGTATTAAAGTCTCCAACTATTATTGTCTTGTTGTTTATTTCTCCTTTTAGCTCTTGTTAGTTTTTGCTTTATATTTTTAGGTGCTCAGATGTTGGGCCATTAAATATTTACAATCGGTTTGTCTTCTTGATGTATTGCCTCCTTTATCATTATATAATGACCTTCTTTTTCTCTTTTTATCATGTGTAGTTTGAAGTCTATTTTGTCTGATATGAGTATAGCTGCCTCTGAGTTTTTTTGGTTACCATTTGATTGAAATGTTTTTTTGCATCTCTTCACACTCAGTCTATCTGTGTGTGCCTTCAAAGCTAAATTGAATCTCTTGTAAGCAGCATATTGTTGGATCTTGTGTTTTTATCCATTCAGCCACTCTCTGTCTTTTGATTGAAGAATGTATCTGTTTACATTTAAAGTAATTATTGATGGGTAAAGACTACTGTTTCCATTTTATTATTGATGGGTAAAGACTACTGTTTTCTGGTTGTTTTGTAGATCTAGTGCTCCTTGTTTCTTATCCTTCTGTCTTTTTTTGTGTTTTGATGTCTTTTGGTATCAGTGTGCTTTAGCTTTTTTATCCTGTTCTTTTGTGTGGTTACTACAGTATTTTCCCTTGTGGTTACCATGAGGCTTACATTAAACATCTTAAACTTATAACAACTAATTTTAAACTTACAACAACTTAACTTTAATAGAATTCATATACTTTTACTTCTTCTCTCCCTCACATTTTAGGTTATTTCTCTTACAATTTACATGTTTTTTTAATTGTCTGAAGACAGATGATTGTTTATGGTTATTTTTGTAACATTGTTTTTTTAAACTTTTAAACTAGAGTTGTGAGTTATGCACCGTTTTTACCACATTGCAGAATTTAACTATGACTCTATATTTACCATTACCAGTAAAATTTACTCTACCTTTTTTTAATATCATGTTAATTAGCATTCTTTTACTTCTTCTCAAAGAACTCCCTTAAGCATTTCTTATAAGCAAGGTCTGGTGGTAATGTACTCCCTTAGCTTTTGTTTGTTCAAGAAAGTTTTTATCCCTTATTCATTTCTGAAGGACACCTTTGCTGGGTATAGAATTCCTGGTTGAGAGTTATTTTCTTTCAGTATTTTTAATATGTCATTCCATTCCCTCCTGGCATGAAAAGACTGTTGAGAAATCTTATGGTAGTCTTATAGGGGTTTTCTTGTATGTAACTTCTCTCTTTTCTCTGCTGCTTTTAAAATTCTGTGTCTTAGACTTGCAAAAATTTAGTTGTAATGTGTCTTGGTATAGCCCTATTCAGGTTCGATCTATTTGGGATCCTTTGGAATTCATGGATCTGAATGTCCATTTCTCTCCCCAGGTTCAGGAATTTTCATCCATTATTGCTTTAAATATATTTTCTGTCACTTTCTCTTTCTCTTCTTCTGCAATTCCCATAATGTGAATATTGTTTCTTTTCATTTTGTCCCATAATTCCTGTAGGCTTTCTTCATTCTTTTTCATTTTTATTCTTTTTGCTTTTCTTACTGGGTAATTTCCAGTGCTGTTTTTCAGGACACTGATTCTTCTGAATGGTCAAGTCTACTTTTGAAATGATTGAATTCTTCAGTGATTGTATTTTTCAACTCTAGGATTTCTGGGGGTTTTGTTGTTTTAATCAAACTGCTCATTTTGTTCATGCATTATTTTCATAATTTCATTTACTTGTCTATCTGTGTTTTCTTACAGTTCACAAAACTTCCTTAGGAGAATTATTTTGATTTCATTGTCTGACAGTTCATAGATCTCCATTTCTTTAGATTCAGTTATTGGAGCTGTCTTGTCCCCCAGACTTTACAAGTTTGCTTTGGCAGTCAGTTTTTCACCAGTCAGCTCAGTTTGGATTCTGGGTGTGTCTGCTGGTAGTGTTTTTGGGCAGGCGGGTCCTGCTATTATGGCCTATTTTGGGGCAAGGCAACTGTTTCAGCTGTGAGGTTGGGGATGGGGGCTAAGAACAGTTGGATAGGACTGCTGGCTTGGTTTCCTACCCAAGTGAGTCTGTAGGATGGGCTCCAAGGTGGCATGGGTTCTGATCAGGCTTGCTAGATGTTTGAGGTTGGGTTCTATATTCAGTAGGAGATGGGACTATGAATTAGCTTTCCTGCCCTGGCAGGGCAGCAGGCCAGGGTCCAGGGGCTGTACAGCTTTGGGGCCTGTATCATGCCTGAGTATATACTGAATTCCCTGTTCAGGTGAGGCCACTAGTTTTGCTCTGCCACAGATCATGCTCTCTGTTCAAGTGCCACTGTATGTAAGGCTATTGAATGGGCTACACTGTATGTAAGGCTATTGAATGGGCTAGGAAGTTTCCCATGTGCTTTTGTTGGACAGGCTGAAGACTGTATTCAGCAATGAGTGGGGCTATGAATTAGATTTCCTGCCTGGGTGCAGTGGAAGAAGCAGCTCTAAAACCTATAAGGCTGTTTGTTGTCTTAACTCAAGCTGACCTTCACCCCAAGTTCCCTAGTGGAACAGGTCCACTGGCTTTGCTATGCAAACTATCACTTCTGTCCACCTTCCTCTTGGTTTGAGTGCCAGTGGACTGCACAGCTTTCAGGTGTTTTCACCAGCTCTTCTGGTCAGATGGGGCCAGAAGACTGACTCCACAGCAGGGGGGCTATGTCTCAGCCCCCTTGCCTCCGTGTGGGTGGGAGGGGACACTCCAGGCTACTTTCAGTTTCCCAAATGGTTTCTCCAGTTGGGATGGGCTAGGAGCTACCCTCAGCCTTGGTATGAATTAATCACCCTGCCTGTGCTTAGCACACAGGAACCCTTCATGCCTAGTACTGCCTTTGCCGTGGGGGAGATCAGCTCTGCTTGCCTCTCAGTTGGAGTGCCACTGGAGCTTCCAGAAGTTGTTACCAGCCCTTATGGTCAGATGGAGCTGGAAAGCACTCCTCACAGTGGATGGAGCTGTGACTCAGCACCTTGCCTGGAAGTTGGCAAACCAAGCTCTAGGGCCTGCACATCTCTTTGTTTAAGGGCCTGAATGAGGCAGATCTGTACCCCACCAAATACCTGGTCAGATGCCACCACTGACTTGGTTCTGCAGATGAGCAGAGCTGCTGGTTGAGATTAACATTTTGGCACTGCAGGAACGAACTCAGTCTTTCAAGACTCCTGTGCTGGTTGGTGCAAGCCCCTCCCCCATTCTCCATCACATTGAGATTCCCGGTGATTGAGCCCCTTAGATTTCCCTGCAGTCGTCATGGTGTGAGGTCAGAGTAGGGGCTCTCACAAAGTGACACACAATGTTAAGGGAGGCTCCTTCTTCTCCCTGCATTCTCTTTTCCCACTGGAGGCTCAGGAGGCTCAGGGGAGACTTCTCTGCGTGGTGCTGTGGGAGGGGCAATGCGGTCAACCTGTAGCTGCTTCTCTTACCTTCTCATGCAGTCTATCTTGGTCTCTGAGGTGCAGAGGGTGTTTCAGCTTCACTCCTATGCTCTAGAATTCTCTCAGTGCTGTCTTCTTGAATAGATGTTAAGTTTTTTTTCTTCTGACTGGGAGAGGAGTCAGGAATGATTTATGACACCGTCTTGGTAACCATAACTCTCCCCAGGAAGTGACTTTTAAGTTGAGGCATGAATAACTAGAAGAGCCCAACCATACAAAGATCTAAGAAAAGTCATTCCAGGCAGAAGGAAACCAGTGCAAAGGGCCCAAGTTTAAAATATATATTTGGCTCTTTTCAGAATGAAGGCTAGCATAGCCACTGCATTTTCAACAAAACAGAGAGGAAGGATGAATGGTTAGGCAGGGGCCACTTGAATAGTGCATCCAAGCTGTCTTTTGCAATAGCCATAAGATGACCTATTTTTCATATTCTTAATTCAGAATTTCGTAACCGCTTCAGTGTCCTACACCAATATCTGATAGTTTGTCTTCAGAAAGCACCATTTGCATGCTGAAGGAACAGAAGGTTCTTTATCTTTTTATTTTTCCATGCATACTAGAAACATACTGAATCTAATTCTAGTGCCAGTGCATGCAGGAACAATTTAAGTATTGCATGACATAGTAGATATGAAATCCGGAAGACTGGTCTATCTGTTCATTCATATTTTTATGAACCTAGTAAAGGTACTAAAAGATTTCAGGAATAGTAAAACTGATGAAGAAACACCAGTGTCTGGTCTCAAGAGCATATACTTTCTGGGTGTTTTAGCTCAGGGTCTGCCATTCTTTGTGTGAAGGTAGGTTATTTAGTTGACTGCTCTTGGCATATGTAAACCATGAGGGGGTTGCCTAGATTACGGTTAGGGTCTCCATTAGTTCTGAAAATGACAGAGATTTGCCTTTTTAATTCCGTGAAACAGATCAGACCACAGACTATGTCTTTCTTGTATACCAAAAGTAATTTTGATTCAGCAGGCAAATTGCCACAGTAATGTGTTGGTCTGATACTGTCAGTTTATAATACTTTATATTTTAGGCTTAGAAACCCATTCTGTTCTAGCTTATTTTAACTTTATTCTGAATCTTGTGCTGTGTCTGACAGGTTTTGAATGTCTTACCTTTTCACAAAAGTGTTGTGGTCCTGTTTACAAAGACCTGTTTACAAAGAATTATTCATTAATTGTTATGATTTATCTAGCTTAATTTGATACTTTAAAGCATTTAAATTATTTTTTATTTTCCTGTAGCAAGAGTCATGGCAGTCTTCTAATAGAAATAGAAGAGAAGAAAAAATATGACTCTGTACTAAACTCTTTGTAGCTTAGAACCAGTTATTATTTCTCTTTTAGTAATGAAAATTATCATTTTACTGTTAGAAATGTAAGGTTTTGTCATCAGTCTTCATTTTTTTCTTTCTATATCCACCCAGTGACTACATTTGAATTTTCTAGATCTCACTTATAATTGCATTTCACTTTTTAAAATTAGATCTTATTTTGGATTAATAAATAGAGCAGAAACTTCAATTTAAATAACACCATAACAAAAATTATTATAAATAAGCAGAAAGTTTGTTAAATACCTCAATAAATATTACCTATTATTGCTGCACATCAGCTGTTAAAAAGATAAGGAATCATTTCCAGCTGTCTTTTGCACATTGATTTAAATCAAAATAATTTTCTTAGTAAAAAACAGTATTTTGGACTAAGTGCTACAAAGTCCTTAGGAATTGTTTTACTCATAATTTTTTCTAACCCCAGTTTATAGTTCATGGTGGGTAGACTTTAAAAAAAGAGAGAAATTACATTGGTTATTGGTTCTAAAGTCATATTTTATTGAGTTTTACACCTACTCTGGGTGATATTTAAATGATGCCAAAGCTACATGTTGCATTCAAGATAACAACAGTATTTTTTCTTTCTTTCTCATTCCAATCTTTTGAAATGTAATGCATGGAATTTTTTTTTCATATGTTAAGTGTATCTCATTGCTGAATATAGTGTTCCTTACTGAAGTATTCACTTCTTTGCCAAAAACACATCAGTCATTCACAAATATTCAGTACTCTGAGAATGAAAATTTATTTAGCTACTTGTGTAGTTGGTGAAAGCCAGTTTGCAAAGATTTCTAAAGCCACAGTGTTAGATGTATTATTTGGAATCTAGGACTAAGTATTAGCACCCGGTGTGTGAGGTAGCATTCTAGATATGTTGGACCCTGCAGGCTATGATATTCTAGACCAAAACTTGTAGCCGGTTAATAGAATGATGTTAATCTGTCTTCTATTTTGTGGATGAGATAAAAATTCATTATAATTTTGGAGAACAAAATCGGTTCCATCCCTGAACACATTCATTAACATTTGGAGAAAATATCTATAGGATAAAAATAGAATCCCTGAATTAATTGACATTGAAATTCAAATAAGAAAACCTTAGACTTAGAAGAATGCCTCACAAATAGAAATTACTCAATGAATGTTTGTGGAATGAGTAAATGAATGAATGAACTGAAAATTATCCATTTACAGCAGCTGTTATTTAAACTGCACACACACCTTTGAATTTTGTATTGAATATGTTTCTCAGCCCATTATACTGCGTTATCTAAGCATAAAGATATACAAAGAATATATTTTAAGAGTCAATCTTTAATTTAAATGAAATAAGGAAGAGCTTCTCTTCCTTTTCCATGATCTTTTTATTAAGGATACAGTATTATTTTTATGACTATTAACTATGTTATACTTCAAATGTGGAGATCCTTCAATAACACATGAGGTTTTGGGGGGCTGTTTCTTTCAGAGAAAAGTGGCATTTGCAGCTGTGATTTAAAATCTTTGTCCTCCTGCAGGTCTCCTTCTAGTGGGCCACATTATGTTATCCTAATTTATTATTTATAATATAGTTAGTGAATAAAAAATCAGGTGATCATGCTTGTTACGTTAGTTTCTAAAGCAAGTGTTAAAAGATCCTTTGGAAGGATTTCTTTTGTGTGAAATATATTCAGTTAAGTTCATATCCACAGAAAATGTAGTTTGGCCCATAAGAGGCCAAATGCTTGAGTCTTTAGTATGTTCTGGGTAGCTGAAGTTATTACAGTAGTATCTTTCCAGAAAAGAGAATATTACCTCACAGTCCTACTCGGTAACCTACTTACCTGAAAACACTAACAGGAGAAGCCCAACTCAACCTTCCTCTACCCCTTCAGAAAAGAGCCCTAGAGAGTGCTTTGTGTGTCAAGTTGAAATTCTAGAATAGTAAATTGAGCATCTGATCTGGCATAGCTGAAAAATGAAACATCTTCTGGCATAATAGTAAAAAATTACATAGAAAGATTATTTTAAAAGACCAACATCAGATTTCAGGCTTCTTTCTCTGAAAAAATATCAGCGAGCATTCTCTATAATTTTGATTTCTCTTTAAATAAACATGAATATATAGTCTGATTCCTAATTTCTTGGCTCAAAATCGATGACTTCACACATGCAAAAATTCACTTTCTAATGTTTAAAGACAAACATATTTGGAAAGGTTATGATGTGAAGAGCACCAAGTGCTTATGAGCATTGATAGGCTTTGCCTTCATGACTGCTTCATTTCACTGCTTTTGACTGACTGACTTTCTTCCTCTGCTCACCCTTCCTCCCTCCCTCTGTCTTCCTTCCTTCCTTTCCTTCCTTCCTTCCTTCCTTTCCTTTCCTTTCTCCCTCTCTTTCTCCCTCCCTTCCTTCTCCCTTTCTCGCTCTTTTTCTTTATCTCTCTCTCTTTCTCCCTTCCCTTCCTCCCTCCCTTTCTCCTTCCTTCCTTCCTTCCTTCCTTCCTTGCACAGCATCAATTTACTACCTCTCAGTTTCTATAGTTCAGGAGTCTAAGCACAGGTTAGCTGCATCCTCAGAACTCCCAAGGCTGAAATCTGCATGTTGCCTGGGGCTGCACTATCATCTGGAGTTCAAGACCCTCTTCTTGCTCGTTCAGGTTGTTGGCAGGATTGAGTTCCTTGTGGTTGTAGGACTGAGACCCCTGGCTTTTTGTTGGCTGTCAACTGGGTTCATTCTCACCTACTAGAGGCTACTCTCAGGTGCTTCCATGTGGCCCCCTCTACCTTAGCATTGAAGAAATTCCCTCTTGTTGAATCCCTCTTAAGCATCATATCTCTCTGATTTATTCTTCTACCAGCAGGAGAAAACTCTTCTTTTAAAAAGTCCAATATGATTAGTTTAGGCCCACTTGGGTAGTCCATCTTAAAGTCAACTGATTACTAACCTTAATTACATCTGCTGGTAACCTAACATAATCATGGGAATAACACCAGGTAGGGAATATCATGTGAACCATCTTACAGTTATGCCTTCCACAGTATGTTTTAAAAAAATTATTATTGTCTTATACATTCTTCTGGAGTGATCTCTTCCTTCTACTCAGTTTCAGCTGTCAGCTCTATGCTGATAAGTCACAAATCTCTAGCTCAAGCTGCAGCCTCACCCCTTAGCCTTTAGATCTAAAGGCTAACAACAACTCCCATGGTCCATTTGGAGGACCCAATACAGTATTTTAGAGATTGGAAAATGAGCTACCTGCCTTTGTTTCTGTGAATGATAAAAACTCAAAGAACGCATTATGAGCATGAGTTCTGAGGATGTTTTATTTCCTTGCTACTCTCTACTTAGAGGTTCATGTAAAAGCACAATCACTTGCACTTGGTAAGAACCCAGAACTTTGGAAATGAATGAAAGGGCCAGCTCTGTAGATTCAGTGACTGCTTTGAGTGATTTCCTACCACCATGCCTCCTCTCTGCCACTCGCAGTCTAGCACAACTGCTCTTATTGTTCTTCAATACATTTGTTCTAAAGAATTAGCTATTATCCATTAGACATTGTATTCTGCCTTTGGTGTTCTCTTGTTGTCAACCAGGCTTATCTTACTGCTAATTTGATCATTTGTCAACCTGTAGGGACAAGACCTTGCAGGTTGAGGAGTACAAGTGAAACCAGGGTTAATTAAAGAAAAGGGCTTTATTCCTCTTTTCTTCCATTCTTACCCATGTTTCCTGCAAGGATTATGACAGCAGGGTGGAAAGTGGGTTTTTAAAGCCGATTTGACAAGAAGCAGGGCAGTGAGGACAAGAATCTTCTTTCACATGCTAAGGAACTCCTGACTATACTTCTGAAGTAGACTTTGGAGTGACAGCTCTTCTGGCTGAAATGCAATTTTTTTGTTTTAAAAATACAAATGATTCTCTTCATTTTCTTTTCTCAGTTCTTGTACTCACATGCTCACATTTACAGTGTTATACAGTATATTTTCCATTATGGTATACATGTATTTTCCATCGTTTTCCCTTTTGAAATAATACGAGAAAATTTCACCATAGACAAATAGTCACATATTTTGTATGTCTTAAAAGGGCATTATTCCTTATGGTTTCACGTAATCTCTCATTTTATTGGGATCTATCATCTCTAACCACACTGACTTCTATAAATGACTCACTTATTTGGGAACTTTTCTATCTGAACCAAAATCAGGGATTTGAGGTGAATCAAAAAAGGACCTTGAGAGCCCAGGTTCCATAAGTGGGCTTTAGGCAGTCCCTGAATCCTGTGAAATTGTACATACACTAATACATTTGTGTACATGTGCATTTTTCTTGGGAGACTGTCCATTCTTCTGTAATTCTCAAAGAAATTTGTTACCCTAGTAAATGTAAGTAATCATTTTTAGAAGGGGTGATAACAAATTTGGCTGTTTGGATTCTCAAACCCGAGATCAGAAGACACAGATTAAAAGGCAGGGTAGGGTCCAAGAGTTAGGGGGCTTACCCACAGCCACAAGGCACAATAGCAAGCAAGAAGAACGCACCCCCAACCCAAATATTGAGAAAGAAGAGGTAGAAGAACTAAGCCTCATTCCATGAAGGCCAACCATTGTGCCTAATAAGTCCTAATGGAACCACTGTGTCACAGTGCTGTAATGCTGTAACTGATGGGCTCAAAGATGACCCTGTGTCTTCCAAACTGTGGGCATTTTTAAAAGCAGGAATATATCTGATCTATTTTGAAGAGAGTAAAACTGTAAAATGGAATTTTAAAAACTATTGGGTTGGCCAAAAAGTGTCATCAGGTTTAAAGTAAAAATAAAAGACACATTTTTCATTTTCACCAAGAACTTTATTGAACAACGTATTCACCCTTTTGTTCCACTACCTTCTGCCATTTTTCAGGCAACTTCATAATTCTATCTTCCCAAACTTTTTATCTTTTTGAGCAAAGAACTGTTCCAGGTGTCTTTCACAGTCTTCCAAGGAATTGCAATTTTTTCCATTAAAAAAATTTTGTAAAGACCTAAATAAATGGAAATCTGAAGGTGCAGTGTCTGGTGAATACGGCAGATGAATCAGAACTTGCCAGCCAAGCTATAACAGTTTTTGCCTTGTCATCAAAGAAACATGCGGTCTTGCGTTATCCTGATGGAAGATGATACATTTTCTGTTGACTAATTCTGGATGCTTTTCATCGAGTGCTGCTTTCAGTTGGTCTAATTGGGAGCAGTACTTGTGGAAATTAATCGTTTGGTTTTCCGGAAGGAGCTCATAATAGAGGAATCCCTTCCAATCCCACCATATACACAACATCACCCTCTTTGGATGAAGACCAGCCTTTGGTGTGGTTGGTGGTAGTTCATTTCGCTTGCCCCACGATCTGTTCCATTCCACATTATTGTACAGTATCCATTTGTCATCACCCGTCACAATTTGTTTTAAAAATGGAACGTTTCTGTTACGTTTAAGTAGGGATTCACATGTGGAAATACGATCAAGGAGGTTTTTTTTCGCTTAACTTATGTGGAACCCAAACATCAAAGTGATGAACATAACCAAGCTGGTGCAAATGATTTTCAGTGGTTGATTTGGATATCTTGAGTATGTCAGCTATCTTCTGAGTGGTATAGCATTGATTTTTCTCAATTAATGTCTTGATCGCTATCAACTTCAACTGGTCTACCTGACCTGGAGCATCATCCAGCAAGAAATCTCCAGAACAAAACTTTGCAAACCACTTTTGACATGTTTGATCAGTCACAGCACCTTCTCCATACACTGCACAAATCTTCTTTTGCATTTCAGTTGCATTTTTACCTTTCTTGAAATAATAAAGCATAACATGCTGAAAATGTTGCTTTTTTTCTTCCATCTTCAATATTAAGGTGGCTACAAAAAAATCACCAATTTTGATGTCTTTTTAAAAAATGCACACTGATATGACAGCTGTCACATACAATCTAACAAAATTGTTTAGAATGAAGTTAAAGACAACTAAGTGCTACTAGAGTCATCTTATGGGTAAAAAATGAATGAACCTTTTGGCCAACCCAATACTTTGAGAGAAACCTTTCAGCCGTCTAGAATGCTATTCCCATATGAATTGAGATAGGTATATGAGGTTGAGGAATGTGTCACTTGCCACCTGATGGAAGATGAACCTTTACGGCCAGAAGCCCAGTGCCTGGTTTGTTAGTTTTATACACATTTGTGGGCTCTGTTAAGTGACTGAGAAACACTTTGTGTAGGATGAATCTCAAGCTTAGTTTTGAGGCCCTACTTCATAGACCAAAATGAAAAAGCTGCTAGCAGAAACTATAGTTTAGATATTATGCGTTGGGGAAAATATTTCTATCTATATTAATGAGCTTATGAATGAGGCTATCAGAACTCATTCTAGGAAATATCTCTGCCAGTGTAATCCTATCTATAGAGAGTTAAAAAAAAGAGTGATGTTTGACTTGGCGTTAAGTCAGAAACAACTTATATGACAAATGATGCCGCTATGTTTCACTAAATGACAGATAGATGGAAAACAGTTAACATGTATCTAAAACTCAAGAGGTTAAACTGTAAGGTACAAATACAAACTATAAATAAACTTAAAAATATCAATAGGGGCTTCCATGGTGGCGCAGTGGTTGAGAGCCCACCTGCCGATGCAGGGGACATGGGTTTGTGCCCCGGTCCGGGAAGATCCCACATGCGGCGGAGCGGCTGGGCCCGTGAGCCATGGCCGCTGAGCCTGCGCGTCCAGAGCCTGTGCTCCACAACGGGAGAGGCCACAGCAGTGAGAGGCCCGCGTACCGAAAAAAAAAAAAAAAAAAAAGTCAATAACTCAGCAGAAAGATGGTCAAATGTGTGAAGAACACAATCACAGAAAAAGAATAAAAAATGGCCAATAAATAAATGAGTAGGTGATTAGTCTAAGTCTTGATTAATACATCAATGAGGTGCCACTTTTGTTTTCATTATACTAGTAAAAATAAAAAAACTCAATATCCATTAATTAGGGTTTAGAGGAAAAGGGCACACTCATATTAGTGCAAGAGCATACTGGTGCAATTTTGGAGGTACATAAATTGCAGTACTGTCAACGTAAAAAATGTACATACTCTGCAATCCAGTAATTCCACTTTAAATGCTGTACTGAAATACTTGTCCAAATGCACAAGAATATGTGTACTAGGGTATTTATGTGCAGTGTTATTTAAAGTAATGAAATATTGAAAGTGGGTTAAGTATTGCATAATACAAAAATCAATTGCCTTAATCCATACTCTGAAATGTTAGATGTCATTAAAATTAATAAGAATTAAGAGGGCTTCCCTGGTGGCGCAGTGGTTGAGAGCCCACCTGCTGATGCAGGGGACACGGGTTCGTGCCCTGGTCCGGGAAGATCCCACATGCCGTGGAGTGGCTAGGCCCGTGAGCCATGGCCGCTGAGCCTGCGCGTCTGGAACCTGTGCTCCGCAATGGGAGAGGCCACAACAGTGAGAGGCCCGCATACCTCAAAAAAAAAAAAAAGAATTAAGAATGGAAGAATTGGAAGAATTAATTAAGAATGGAAGAATTAGAAGAAAGGACTATTCTCCAGTGGGAAAAACTTCAAAATGTATAACCATATACATATAGGATTATAAGCTCAACTAATCTTTGTTGCAGGAGCATAGAAAAGTAGTAAGAGTATTTTAATCTGAATAAAAATTACCAGTTAAAGAGAAATTTTTAAAATCCATGATGTATAAATTTAAAGTAAGAAATTATTTTTATGTCAGTATGTTAACTTAAAATTGAAAGTATTAATAAATTTACCTCAGTAATAAGATTTATACATACCTATGAGAGCCTTTTTGATGTACGTCAAAATACTAAAGTACTGATGCTATGTTTTAATTTTCATTCTGAAGACCACCTCTCACAGATTTTTACTTACAGTTTATTATACTATCTTATTCTCCCTTCTTTACTTTAGATAGAGCTCACAATTATAGAAGTGGGTTACCTGTTACTTGCAGAAATGTCACTCATTATTAATATCACTTTCCAGCACAGAAAAAATTTTAGCATAATTAGAGGCAACCAGCCTTCTTAAATAGAATTGGTTAAGTTATAAAATTCTAAGGGAGTATGATGAACTAAGTAGACATATGTAGTTAGAGCTTTCTGTTCTGCTTTTTTTCTCAACTGCCCTTCTGTTGAATATGGTTTTCAAATTGATGCTAGGAAGCGTAAGTAGTACTCTTTGGACAAATAAGATCTTCATTTGTATAGTGATAATATGTCAACACACATTTTCCAAAATAACGGTCCAACTGCCCTCAATGTCTTGGAGAGTTACTTGATACCCAGAAAGTGGAGTACAACTTGGTTGGACACCAAGCACTAGGGGGTTTATTAAAGAAGATAGCCCGGATAGCTGGAGCCCTGCTCTGCTGTGTTGACATGTCTAGAGCTCAGAATAAAATTGAGTTTCCTGCTTTAGCCGTAGCTGGGTCTTAAAATAACCTGAAGAAATTATAGTTCTGATTACATAGAAAGTGAAGGACTTAGAACATTCTCCTAATAAAGCCATGAGAATGACACAAAGCTTAGTCATCAGCAGTCCTTCTCTAACAGGCATTTTAGAGAGAAAAATAGAGCTTTGAAATTGGATAATTTGATTTGAAATCTTGCCTAATTATTTTAGGAATGCAGAAAACCTTTCTTTTTGGCCAAAAAAATAATGATCTGGAATCCAAGTATGAAAGAACAGGCTTTTAAAATGTTTGATATCTCCAGTAATGGAAAAAAACCCCATATATTTAAAGTTACATTCTGCTAGAAATCTCATTCTTGGATGTCTTGCTTTTTGCATTTTGAATGGAGGAATTTAATGTAATTTCCTTTTGGAAACATGGCATTGGAAAAGTTAGATGGGATGTTTGATTCTGTGTTGGAGCCTATCTACTAAGGCACAGATTTTAGGAGCAAAACACTTCTTGTTTCATTTTAATTCACAAAGGGAGATATCTGACTTAACCAGATGCCTTGAGATTTGTCACAACATGAGATTTTTTATATGGATTCAGTGCCCAGTCCTCCATCTATTTGATTAGCACACCATGAATAAAATAAGCAAAGTGGATAAAGCCTTTAACAATTGCAGTTTTTCAAAAAATTATCACTATTACTTTTCACTCTTAATATGCTGTCCCCAATGGCATTTATTGCCACACTGCCTCACCATGTATATTTGTATGCCATTGCTTTCGATTCACATAGTGTTTGAGTTGTAGCCATATCAATAATAGGAATGACCATAAACAGTATTCTAGGATTTCCAATTTTAAGGAAAAGGACAATAAAACAAGTTAAAGAAAACTATATTAAGATATTTTCTTTTTACTTATAAATTAAAAGAAAAACATAGGATTAATAAAACTTTTTGATTAATATCTTGAAATGGTTCCTGTTATTTTTACTACAAAGTTAGTTGGACCATCACAGAATTTTTCCATTTTACATGAGATTCAGATTCAGCTAAGCCTTAGCAAAGTGCCTTGAAACAGGAGGTTGAATAAACATTTGTTGAAAGGAAAAATCAGTTATTGAAATATTGTGTCTTCTGTTATCATTCTTGAGAAATGGTGGTGCGACAACTTAGTAGAAGTGACTAACAACTACATACATACAGAAGACAGGATGTAAGTCTCCAAGGTAATCAAGACCATCAGGAGGATGTTAGACCAAAATTAACACCAAGAGAAATGTGTTATGCATATATTACAGCCCACGTGTGGAAATCTGTTCGTTTATAGAGAGACTGCCTCTCTGTGAATGGCTAAGTTGGCTCCTCCAAGCACAAAGAAACACTTAGGGCCATTCAGAAGTAACAGCCACACACTTAAAGATTTTAAATCATAAAAAGTCTGATAAGTAAGTCCATCTTTAAATACAAAGATGGAAATTTTAACAAAGAAATGGTAGGAAGGTGAAAAACTTCAGGGGTAAAGCTCCAGGCTGAGAAATTCTGAGGATCCAGAACCTTCTAACAATGCACTCAGAGCTCATTCCCAGCCGTCTGGCCACATTTTCATTTCTTCTCTTGATCCTGAGGATTGATCACCTACTCCTACTCAGATTCTTCCCAGGCCTACAACAGGACAGACCATAGTATCTTAGCTTTCACTCAGATGAATCATAAACTTCATTTGCTAATACTGAAAGGAGAAACAGATTATATACAAACAAGAAACATATGTCTGTCATTTCTTGCCCCATCTAATTTTTATTTAGACCTTCTGGTGAAGCAGTTGGAATGAAGACAAAGATGTATCTTGAAAAGTAATAATAACATTCCATGAATATCAGTTAAGCGCTTTGAACTTTAAATGTGTGGTATTTCTTTTGTTTCTCCCTAGGATCCTTTTTGTTGGTGGTAAAAAAAAAAAGTGAGGAAACTAAGCTCATAGAGGCTGAACAACTTAAATTAAGAAGTATTTATGGGGTTGCAGAAGGCAGGGAATTGGAGGAAGGTGGTTAAAAGGTGCAAACTTCCAGTTATAAGATAAATGCTAGGGATGTAATGTACAACATGATGACTGTAGTTAACACTGACGTATGGTATATAGGAAAGTTGCTAAGAGAGTAGATCCTAAGAGTTCTCATTACAAGGAGAATTTTTTTCTTCTTTCTTTTTCTTTTAATGTATCTCTATGAGATGATGGATGTTAACTAAACCTATTGTGGTAATCATTTCACAAGATGTTTAGATCAAACCATCATGCTGTACACCTTAAACTTACACAGTGATGTATGTCAATTATTTAACAAAACCATAAGAAAAAAAGAAGCACTTATGGATGCCCACTGAATTTTTTAAGTGAATGATGCAATGTCTTGCTTCTGGAGCACACTGTTTAGAATGGAGAAAAAAAGGCAAAGTAAACAGAATGCAATAGGTGCCCAAACTAGAATATGCAAGATTGAGAAGACCTGGAAAACCTTACAAAGAAGATCACTGAAGGGAAGTGCTGTGTGTTTGAGGATGGCTGGAGGGCTTCATCTATACTGTTGCTGTGGTAGGAGATGAAGCTGTAAAACAGGCAGGAAAAAGGTGATTAAGGACCTTTAATTCCATGCAAAGATGGTGACTGTGAACTTCTAAAGGATTTTAAGCAGTAGAGCTGCACAATAAGAAATTCTTCCTGGAAATGTAACTTTGGCTGCAGTGTAAAGTGTAGGACACCCCTTAAAATGGGTTGTGTAACTTTCATTCAGCCTGTTAACTATTAACTTATAAGTGTCTGGGCAGAAATAGTGAATGAATAATGAAAGGGAACTGGAAGGAACAGAAATCGAGAAATTGGGAATTGATGCAAAAGGTAGAAGAACAAATCTAGAATGACTCTTATTAGATTTCTAACATTCGTGACTGGGTAGATGTGGAGCCATTATTCATTTATTTGACAAGCATTTTTTGAGTGCTTTTTATGTGCCAGACATTGGCTTGGTGCCTAAGGTAGACAAGGGAACAAAACAGACTTGTATGTACGCTTGCCCCCATGGGACTTGAAATCTCTGTGTGTGTGTGTGTGTGTGTGTGTGTGTGTGTGTGTGTGTGTGTGTTCCCATTGCTTGTCTTGCAACCCATCTGGGCTGACAGATGTACAGTGGAGGCTGGTGGGAAAAATTGACCGATTTTCACTGAATGGGGGTTGGGGAAGAATGAGAGCAGAAAAACCTTAAGCAGTGAAATCATAGAGGGGAAAGAAGCTCTGTGGAAACTTCAGCATCTGGCTGGGTTCAGCATCTCAGAGTAGTCAAATATGAAAGCTGTGTGGAAATCGGGTTTTGGCATGCACACATATATCTACATGTATATATATATTTACATGTATAGTGAATATGAGAAAGCTAATACATATATAATTAACTGCTGTATTTCTTTGAGGACTGAAAGTTAACAATTTTTTTATACTTGAAGAAAACTAACTGTAGTCTTTAAGAATTGCAGGGATTTTTAACTCAGAATTACTAGTCAGTTGTAAATTTCAGATGCAGACTATTGCTTTTCTCATTGAAGGGAAGTGAAATTGCTTCAGCCATCCATCTACTTTGTGATGAGGCCTGCTATCAGAGCTGTAGTTGCGTGGGGCTCACTCTCTACTATTATTAGTAGTTTGTCCAAGGTAAGGCAAGTATACAACTTGTACACAGGTTGGATTCAGGATAACAGGTTATTATGTTTTATGGTTTCAAGAGATTTCGGCCTAAAACTAATAGGATAAAATATATATTTTTTAAGTATTAATGCAATTGAAGATAAAATTCAAGCTTGGGGGAGGAGGAAGAGAGTAGGCATGTATATCCTCTCTGTGTGTCTCTCTTGTGATTGAGAGGCAGAGTGAGAGATTTATAGAGTGAATTGGAGTGAATAGACATGAATTATAGCACTGCTTAATAGAATATTACCACCTCAACACCTGGCTGAAAGTATGCATGAAGAGTTCTAGTAAAAGATTTTGAGTAAAAGGAGATTGTGATAAAATAGAGGTTTAAATGTATATGAAATAAAGATAGAAAAGTATGTATACAGACAGAAGGTTGCTTTTCTAAATATTATGTAATGCTTTTAATACACTACCCAAGAAATCTTAGGAGACTCCAAAATCATTTTGAGATTTAATGATAGTGACACGTGTACGTTTTTAATGTGTCATTCATTACAAACTAGAAAAGCTTAATAAATCAGCCTGAATTAGTAAAGCATCATAGGTTTGCATGCCATAGTATGCTTCCTCAGTTGTTCTTATAGGACAAAAATTACTAATTATTTGATAAATTTAAGCTCATAAAAAAGGTGTTGACAGCTTGAAAGGACATGTAATGACTTGGACGGAGACCAGATGTAACACTATAGCGAATAATTTTGGGGACTTAAAATACACTGATTAAAAAAATGTCATTGGGGCAGATATTTTAAAGTGACAAAAATACCAAAGCCTTTGTTTCTTTGGTCCTTTCCCTACTTGAAATTTTGTAATCACTTTGGTGATCACAGAAGATATATCTTTTAAATACTGAGTTTGAGTATTTAGAAAATAAATCTAATTCTGTCCAAAAAACTGTAATCCTTTAATTCATTTGCAGTCTTTGGTAAAATATTTCCTATGGATATTAAATAATGTTCCTTCTTAGCCATTTTGCTCAGTTCATGTTTTTGTGAACACTGAAGTGTTTTGCAGAATATATTAATGGTGTGATGAAAATAGGATCGCTCTTTGAATATAGGACTATTTGTTTCCTGTAAACTGAGTCTGGCCTTGGAGAGCAGAGTTGGATGCTTACTGCCTGTTCTCTAAAGTTTGGATTCTTTGGTCTTTGTTCCATCTCACTTTGAGAACGTATAGCTCCTGGACTGTTTCTCTGCAGGTGTCTTTGACTTTCTGCATATGATTTCTGGTTCACCTCAGTCCTAACTGCCAGTCCTGCCTCTCCTGCAATCCATTCTCCCTTGCCACCTAAGACATAATGTTCTGTGGTTGCTCCATTGTGTCCCTTTGAATATCACTCAAAATTGTTCTGTACCAGATGAAACTCACTGTTTTAGGCACTATTTAAGGGGCACATGAAGAATCACTTCCCTCAGGAAGCTACAATCTTCACTGGAAAGGTTCACAAAGTATATAATGGATAATTATTATATGAACTTTGTTTTACATAAAATTTTGTTGGAATTATGTAGCAATATTTTAAAGTTACTATTTGAGAATTATTGTGTCCTGAATCATCTTTCTCCTAGACTGATGCATAATTCCTCCCACTGACTACTCCTAACACTGAAAAGAAGCATGTTGTGAACACTGCAAAATAAACTATTAGAGTTCAATGGCCATTACATAAAGGTACTGAAATATTAAAAAGATGGTATTTTATGAGCAGTGGAAAATTTTATCATAGAAATTTCAACTGACACTGTCTTTATTACTATTCTGTATCTACATCTGAAGACCTAGACTCAAGTAGTTGTAATACAATAGGTGTAAAAGGTGGGGAAAAGCCAATTCTTGTCAATGTGGCACCAAACATTATCAAAGCTAATCTCTTAAGGGTGTCAGAGAAATTAAAGTTGCCTTTGGCTCCATGTTATAAGAACTGACTGAAATATCAAACTACCTTCAGTAGCTGACTACATACAGCAGCCGGAAGGCTTCAATTAACTGCATCAGTTCTATTTGTAGTACAAAGGATCTGTGGCTTAGGATAGCCTACATAACTTAAACAGAAAAAAAACTCAACTAGATTTTAACAGTATCCTGAAGTACAGCCTGAGAGAAAAAGATACAGGGGGTCAGTCAGGAGATGGGGGATAGTAACTAACTCAAAGGCAAAGAGCTCTTAGGTGGAGCTTTAAAAAATGTTCTATCTAGTCAATAAGAAATTCAGTGAAATTTTGTTTGAAAAAAGGTAAGCCAGAATGTAGAGCAACATTCTACATTTTATAGAGTATAACAGTAAAAGTCAGCAATAGTAATATACAGTAATTTAGTAGAGAAAAATATGAACTTTTAGAAGAATGGGGGTAGAAGAATTCTTGAGGGTATACATAGAAAATCACATGGATTTGATAGTGAGAGATCATTTGCTTTTGATTCTGAGTCTGATTCTGTTTCTAGGACTACAATTAAAATAATGGAGGAACATTAAGAGAAAGAATTAGAGCGTGGTAGTGGTTCTTATCTTTTACTCTTTAAAGCTATAGCTTACACTAATTTTTCAGAAAAATTTGTTGGAGACTTGCATGTCTTTTGCATAATTTTAGTTAAAGCTGAATTATCTAAATTTTGTCATTTTTGTTCTTCCCGTTTTTCTTCCGTCTCCTGCTTTATAGACCATGTCTAATTAAGTAAATTAACATTTTTGAAAAAACTTTAAGCATTGAGAAAATTTGGGGGAATCTCTGGGTAATGTCACAAAATTAGATTTGAAAGTCACTGAAAGAAATATTGTGGCTCAATAAGGAAGTTGTTAGGTTTGTGATAATACTGAAAAAAATCTGTAGTTTGGTTTTCTCTAAATTAAGGTTCAGAATACAAAAGTCATTCTGAGAATTGTAATTAGCATTTAAAAAGTGATATTTTGCACAGAATTTGATAATTATTTTTGGTAAATGATTTTTACAGAAAATATTCTACCAAGTTAAAATAAAAATCTTTAGGGAGCCAATGCATGCTTTTCTGTATTGATATATTTATGTAAAATTTAAATGGTAAAAAATGTAATATATTATTTTTTGAATTCTGAACTTACTGGGATATTTATCTTATATATGTATATAGATGATAATAAAAAATAATTTTGACTAAAAATGGTATTCCAATAATAGTTCATGGAAACTGTCTTCTATACAGATTATAGTTTTCATGACTTATTCTCTGAAATAATTTTAAGTCAAAATTTTTTTTCAGGAAGTAGATTTTTGGAGCCGATAAGTAAAAATGATAAATACCAGTGTAGCATATTAGAAGAAGTGTTGTATAGCATATTAGTGAAGCATCTTATATATAAGGAGAAACAAAAATAATTAAGGTAAACCAATATATTCATAACCCTAATGGAGGAAATGGAATAAATTCTCTTCTGATTCTTCAGACCATATGGACATTCTGTTTTTTTACTGAAAATTCTGAGACACGATCTGTAAGATTAATGCTTATTCTTCTTTGGCCCTTTACTTGTTTTGTAATAGTCTCCAATTGAGCATTAAAAATGACTTAATGAACTCATAATTATATACTAGGAGCATTCTCTTTGGTAGGAGTTTCATTCTAGGAAGTCACCTTTAAAAGTGCTACAATGTTTCCAATATATAAGTAATTTTGCACCAATAATATTAATAATAACAGGAAATTTTATGGTAGTGATAGATACACAGAAGATAGGAATAAGTTTACTGGGGGTTTAATACGGAATATAGCTTATCATCTTTCAGCATATGAAGCATTAGAAGATAATATTTTTCCATCTCCTCTGCTCTTCCCTTCAACTTCAGCAATTTCCTGCCCAGTCTAGAGCACGTATGTTTGGAATGATAGATATTGTGAAGGAACCACATCAGTAAAAAACCTGAGGTAAAATAGCTATTTCAGTCATCAGAGTTTTACTAGGGTACTTGTATGACTTTTCTATTTTCTTGTTTGATGTCTTTTGTCCTTCCATTCTCTGAATCTCTTGAATCCCAAACATTTGTCTGGCTGTAAAGCCTTTTTCCTTATATGACTCAATATAAGAGGACTTTAAACAGCTAAACAAAATGACAATGACTGAAAAATGTCTGTAGCCAAGAAGAAAATTAATAATAGGAGGCAGGAAATAACCGGAGAGGAAAAAAACCGTTTGAGTGGTAGTGAAATGTCTTTGAGGTAACCCTGCAGGGAGAGATACCTCTCACCTCCTCCTCTTTTTTTTTACCTTCATCACCCTCTGAAGGCCTTCAGTTGATGTAGGACATCAAAGCAAATCAGAAGGTGGTAGGAAATCAGCAAGTAAAGAAGGGGAGGGTTGGTCCAGATCAGAATGAGGACAGAGATACTACTTTAGTTGAGTCTGAGTTTAGTTTCCATCAGACACTTAATTTGGAGGAATCAGTGGTTAACACGTGAATGTTCCTCTAGATTTCCAATATAGAAACCAAAGCAGATTGAGAAATTTAGTGGACCAGTCCCTAGGATTTGTTAAAGGAATTTGAGAATCTTCCACTGATGCCTTTAACTTAACAGAAAAAAACCGATGATTGTGCATTTTGTGTATTTTTGCTCATACCCATCATGTAGTTTGTTTCATAAATAGGCCTATTTTTTTCTCAGTTATTTCTTTAGTTGTTTTTAGAGTTTGGAAGAAAGTCCATTCATATATTTTGAGGAAAGAGACTTCTACTAGTTGGATTGGCCAGTTTTTAAAATCCTTACCTGGTTTCCATTGATCTGACGTGGTACATGATTTGCCATGACATCCATCCTTTTAAAATGAATTATAAATTCAACATTTTGCTCCATTCATCACATTACTTATCCATAAATTTTAATCTAACTTCTAATTACTTTTAAAAAAATACACACTTAGTGCTTTCAGAATGGTCCAATTATATAATAGTATATATTCTACCTGAAAACAACATTGTTAACATCCTATGGAAGCTGCTCCTGGAATTGAGCGAGACTGGTTCATGTAAGGTCAGCCAGTGCCATGACTGCTTCAGAACGTAAATAACATTTTACATACTAGTAGTGTTGAACGAAAAATGATAACCTTACGGAAAGCCACTTCTACTGCTGTGTGGCTCCAACAAATGATTTGTACATTTAGTGAGATTTTTTTCAGGGATTTTTTTCAGCTAATGTAAAATCTAGGAAGAAACAAAAGAAACTCTTGTTGAGAAGTCTCTGAAAGGGTATGAAGTTTCTTATTTTACACTTGTTAACTTTTTATTTTATTCAAAGTTCAGAAATAGGCTATTTGTCATGCATCATAAACTTACCACCTGGGTCCACCCAGCTTTCTGAGGGATTTTCCCTAATGTCACAAACTTCTGAAGATGTATTTCATGTTTGTAAAGGTATTGGGTGCTTAATTTTATATATATAATGGGCATTTTTGTGTGTGTGTATATAAAATAAAATGTATGTACATAATACTTGCATGCATATTGAGAGTTTAAAGATGTATATGTATGTATTGATATATGTAGATGTATATATATATAGTTTTAAGAAATCAAATCAATCAGTCTTGAAAGGCTTATAATAAAAAGAACTGTTCTCTGTCCAGTTTCACCTTACTCCTAGTCCATATTGGCCAATTTTAGCAATTTCTGACTCTTAGGCATTGCATGACCTCTATATTCTTAAATAATCTACTTGATTTATTTACTTTAAACGTGTCTGTTGACTTATTGATGGTCATGAGAATAACTCACTAATTTTCCTCTTCCCTCCCCCACTTCATAATATAGTTATATCGATGTTCTTACTTCTTCTGCTTATTATTACTATTTTAATTTTTTACCGATGCTTCGAAAATCCAGGAACAATAGGTTTTTCTCAGGTCTTCAGTTGGCTGAGGTTATATGCAGATTTGAATGATTGAGAATGTAAGGAAAACTACAATGTGGTAGACTAGCAAACTGTAAACACCATATAAATGTGCTTTCTTAAGGAATGTGGTTTCACTCAAATTACTATTTTAGATAAGAAAAGAATTTAAACCGCTTGACATAAACTAGAGGAAATTGTTAAATGATTTGTCTTAATTTCTTCAAGTTCTTTCCTCTGATGTTCATGTAATTAAGAACCAAATAAGAAATGGGCGCTTAAAAAAAACTTTATAAACTTAAAAGAAAGTCACCTTTTTTTCTACGATTGAAAAAAAAGCAAACAGGCCTAAAGTTAATGCATGGGCTATATGTTGCTTTTGGACAGTCTTTAGTAGCCAAATTGATGCATTTCTTGTAAGTAAGAAAATGGGAAGGAGAAAAAAATCCTCTCTTTCCTTCCTACTTTTCTTCTGATGCATCAACTTTGCACATGTAATTCTGTCTTTATGTGCTTGTGTAAGCACAACTCAATACCTTTAACCTCCCAGAACTGCCCTTCTGCTTTCTGAATTATATTGAACTCAACTTCAATACAAACAAGTAAAGGAAATGTTCCAAAAGTTGATTCGTGATAAAGAATGAACTCTGTTTTGTCAAAATGTTGGTGATTCTGAAAGAAAATATTGTAAAATTGTTTTTTTTTTTGGTCCAGAGCATTTTGTTTGCTATTGTGTTTTATATTTGAAGAATTAAAGTATTTCCATACTGAATGATCACATCTCAGCTGCTATATCAGAAATTCTGTTGTCTACAATGATATTATGAGTTCTCCTAAATATATATTTCTAAAGCTAGATTAAAATTTTTGATTAGTTCAGAGTATAGGGATGGGAAGAGAAATGGTTTAATTGTTTAAAATATACTGATTCTCAAAATTAATTTGTACTTTTAAGTTAAATAATACAGCTTTCATGGAATATCATAAACATTCGTTTTAGCCCTCCTCTCTCTCAGTTCTGATGTTAACCATAGTGAGAGCTGTCCAGGCCTTAACACCAACTTGAATTTCAAGTTCTCCATGAATTGAGTAAGATTATTAGAATGTAATATATTAATTCTATATAGTTTTTAAAAATCAAAATAAGGCATATGTTTAGTTTAAAAAGTAAAAAAAACTCTTATAATGAAAATGGCTGTCGTCTCCTCTGCCTCTCTTCAGTTTCTTTCTCCAGTTTACAGGGGTAATTACCTTCAGCAGTTGTTCCTCCTTCTGGTCGTCTACCTTAAAATTTCTACATAATGTGCTCACATAGAAAATTCTTAGTGTATAAATTTTAAGCATTATGTATTATTGTTTCCTTGCCCAGGGAGATGAGGAAGTTCCTTCCAATACCCATTTATATATACACCCACGAGTGTCTGCACACCACATGTCCATGCACATATGCACACACACGTGCGCACACACGTACATTTCTTCTCCACCTTCCCCAGCAGTTGTATCAAAGTGTTAAGTAAAATCAACTAGTGTTTAAATGACTAGTAATATTGCTTATTGCTGAGCCAGCTGTGCCTGTTTTCTTTTTCAGTTGTGCCTTTTTCCTGGAGTTCATTGTAAATTTACCTCCTATTTGTCTGATTTTCTGTGCTTGAATACCTCTGCTATGTGCGTATAAAAGATATTTGCCATACCTGCAACATTTCCACTGTCTCTTCCTAGAGTTTCCTACCTTTTGTCACTATTGCGAACTGTTTGTTCTCTAGGCGTTGCACCTATCCTGGGTCTTTTCCTTGGCTGTTTGTTTCAGTGATCCCCTCTTTCTTGGATCCTTATGGCTTTTTTATTGGTTTCCCCATTGTTTTTATTTTTGGAAGAACATCTTAAGGTATCTTACATTTATTGAATTCTTACTTGTCTGAAAATGTCATTTTTCTCTCTTTATAAGTGATAGATTTGTGTGGCTGGGCATAGAATACTAGTCGAAAATCATTGTGAATTCCGATCCCAAGTTGATTCTATTTCCTTTATATGTGGCTTCCCGCACCCTCTTTGGAAGCTTTTTACAATCTTCTCCTTATCTCTGTTCTAAAATTTCACAATTATGTGCCTTAGTCTTATTTTATTCATTTTGCTGGGTAATTCTGTGGACCCTTTCAGTTTGGAGGCTCATTTTCTTCAGAGTTCTCTCTCTCTTTTTTTTTTTTTTGAGAATCATCCTTTTTCCAAGTGTCCTGTTCTAATTTTAATGCATGAAGTAACTTCCTTTATTAGATAGAAGATATTATAGTCAATCAAATGTTTATTTTTCTACTTGTACTTTGTGCTTCCCACCCCTGCCCCCGGCTCCCCCAGCGCCCAACTTCACATTTGTTTTGCTCTCTCCCGCACATTGGGAACTTTCATATTTATGAGTGAGCATTTGTATAATGCAGGCATTTGTGGACTAGAGGGCTTTCTGTACAGGAGGCCTGAGTGGTTAGCAGTCCTTTGATTGGGTGTGCATGTGTCTGTGTACATGTAGTTGGGGGAAATACTAGCATACAGGTATCTTTAGTTTTCTTCTCCTGAGTTGTTCAGTGTCCCCAGGAAAGAATCTTCCAGGCTTCTGTTTCAGGGGAATATGCCTGGCTACCAGAGCTCAGGGAGTAGATTGGCAAGTAGACTAGGCAGACTTGCACTCAGTCTGCAGCTTTTCAGCTCTACCTGTGTCCCATGTTTTCTGTTCGGGCTGTGGGGCCCCAGCCCAGTTCAGTTCATCCGGAGAATAATTCTAGTCTTGTAGTGGTAATGGGCCTGGTGCATGTGGAGGGTGGAAAGGGGCATGGAGAGGAGGAGAAGTCTCTTGACTGTGAGAGAGAGGATATGGCAGTTTAAGTGCTCTGTAATCAGACCTGAAACCAGTCCCTCTGCATTTGACCCTGCATGTGACCACTCAGCTTCCTTGCTGCCCATGCCTGCAAGTTCTGAGCCTCTGGGAATTCTCTGGCCTGGGGCTGCCAGCTGCTCCCTCCTGCGGTTCCTTCAGTGGTGCCGGCTCCATTCAGCGAGCTCTTAATCAATCACCGTTCAATTCACTTTCCCCTTTCCACATTTCATTGAACTCTCCTGCTCATTTTTGTTATCTCTGCCATTTTCTTTTCCACTGTAGGTTTAAAGAATTTTAATTCTTCCACTGCCATTTTATGGCATTTCTGAAAGGAACAGAAATAAATGTATTTGGTCAATCTGTTATTTTTATTCAGAAGTCACACAGTTTTCAGTCACCCAAAATTAACATTATTGATGTTATAGTTGATGTTCTTCTTCTTATGATTATTTGAAGCACGAGGTATTTTAAGATAACAATACTGGAACGTTTCTAAGAAATCGTCTAAAATCGATTACTGAAGAAGCCTGTTACAGCCATGGACCTTATCAACATCTATAATTTTAAGGAGGATGTCCTAAGATTAAAGTTTGTGGTGGACATCTGTGATCTCTATCAATGATGCATTCATATCTCCATACATTTATTTCTTTATAAAAGCTCATCTACCCAGAACTCAGCTCTCCAGCAATCTCATTTAATTGGTAACAAATGCCAGAACAAAGAAAGTATCAGAAATGGCTTTGAAACAACACAAGTTTTGCATTTGAGTCTGCAAATGTTCCTCTGGGGATAGCCTGTAAGGGCCTTAAGCAAAAAAGCATTTACTTCTATTTCATAACCCGTAATAATAGCTTTTGAAATGGACATTCCAAATACACAGAAGTTAGAAAACAAAATACAAGAAAATGAGAGGAAAGCATTCCAGAAGGCAGAAGGCAAGAAATGATCTATGAAATGCTCAACCACAAAGAGACAGGAGAACTAGAACTGATAAACAGAGGAACTCAAATTCCTATTAGGAGCTTGTAATTGAAGCTCTCGGTGTCCCGCCCAAATCTACCAGGGCTCTACCATTTTATGTTCCCTGTTGGGGCTCTTGCCAGCATAGATCTCTCTCTGCCTAAATTCTTTCTCTGGTAGCTTGAGCCTATATCACATGCCTATTACAGGTCAGAAGTGGCAGAGAATTAATGCCACCAGGAGCTAGCTCACAACCAATGACTGACAGGAGTTGATGTGTAAATATCCTAGCTTCCTTGCCCCTTGGTTGAGTAAGTCTAAAGAATGTGTTGTGCATTGGCAACCAGAGGCCCCCAGAGAGATGAAGCTCCATTTGTCCACCGTGGTGATTTACTTATTTCTTTGCTGCCCGCCTTTATTGTCTCATTTTCCTTCTCTCCTGCTGGCGTTTTGTAGAATCATCTCCCGAATAAACGACTTGCACTACAATTTTTGACTTAGGTTAGGAGAACCCGAACTGAGTAAGGACCTTTTAGAGTTGGGGAACAATGATATATTCTTCAGTAGGACAGTGTGATATGTACGAAAGTAAAGTATCTAATTTTCAGATGATGCACAGTCACTGAGGAAATAATCAGTTATATTCAATATGTTTTGTTTAAGAACATGAGAATTATGTGTATATTTAAGAAAGATTTCCCATTTAAAATAGCTAATCTATTTCAGGTCCAGTGTTTGACTTTTATCTATACAGAAATTTAAATCATCCTGAATGATTCATTTGATTAGAATTCTTGATAGCCAAAATGTTATTGTGCTAATTAAAACATGTGTGAATGTTAAAGTATTTTAATAAATTGGAGATCGTTAACTTAATAGTGCTCAGTAAAAAGCCTACCTAAGCCTCCAAAAATTCATGGAAATATGCTAGTGAAGGTATTAATGAAGTTAATCATATAGTTGCTACTCACTACAGAAGCGTCAAAAAAAAGTTATTTTGAAGTCGTACACCTGTTATGAAATAAATGTTGACATGAAACACTGTGAGTATATCTGTGTGCACTCTTCCTCAGCTTCTCCTGGAAGTTAGTTTCCTAAAATATCATTATTGCCAACATGTTTCCAAGTTCTAATCCTCCTGGGATTATCTGAAATATGGGACAAAACATACTTTCGCTCAACTATAGAAATTTAATTAACATGGATAATTGTAGGGCAAACGTTTTAAGTGTAACCTGAATAAGTTATCCTCTGTGCTTCTTTTTCCTGATATCTCATCTTCTAACTGAAAAAGGGTGGAAGAGATTGAGGAATAGACTTTTGGGACAAGTAGAAGAGAGACCCAGTTCTCTGCCAGGAGAATGGAGGATATTTATTTGTTGTTGTTGTTTCTAGAGGAATGTAAATGAATGAAAAGGAGAGAAAAAGGCAGAGAAGGCATAGAGAAGTAATGAGAGAGCGAAGCCAATGAACTAAAAATAGACTTGTTGCATATTCATATTTCACAGGGTTTTTCTTCACTCTTTATCCCCAACTCTACAAGAAAATCAGATGCCCACAAAAAGTCCACGAGTGAGTGGGTTTGTTTTTATAGGGATCAAAAGAATAAATGGTTTTTTAAAAATTTATGTTAACAACAGGATCAATGCCAGGGCACGGATGAAAGGTGAAAAATGCAGCAGAAAACAATAATTTAGTGGCGACAGGAAGTTAAAGCCAGATGGCCCTGGGAAGTCCCTTAAATAGGAGGGAACATCATTGGACTTTGCGTACAGAGGGAAATACAAGTCCAATACAATCTGACCTAAAAGTTATAGGGGGAAAAAGTTAAGGGTTTGGGAGACGTGGCTAATATCTGATTGTTTAACCATTCAGTGTCCACAGACTTTACAAGTCTTGAAAATGCCCAAATCCTGAAATTGAGCATTTCAGTTTCAGCCACAGGTTGAAGAGGTGGACTGTCATCTTTCTTAAGCCCTCAGTTGATGGGCGGGCGACACCTCTAGTCCCTCTGTAACTCTAAGAGTGTTTTCAGTGCCTGGAATGATCTCTGCTCTATGCTGTGCTCTGCAAGCTATCAGGCCACTCATTCCCCTATAGCCTTGATTGTACGGAGAGAAAAGAGCTATAATATCTTTTCCCCTGACAGTTCTCTGCTGTTATTTTCTGTACTTCTCTGGCATTCACCCTCTGAATTTCTCTTCTGGTCTTCCATTCACTTTCATTCTCCCATGGGATCTCTCTTTCCCCATAGTCCTCCTCTCCCAGGTTTGGTGATGTTTATCTTTGTTGTCTGGTATCCCCATGATGACAGGTCCTGTCTATCAGTTTGCTAATCACCACATAGCTCAGCCACAGCCTTATGAAATAAACACGCTAGTTCAAGTATGTTGGTATGTTGAGTTGGAAAGGTAAAATATAAGACTTTGCATACTTAGTGAAAGGAATAAATTGCTTCACTTTTGTTGACACTTATTTTGGGGTAGATGAAAGGACAGTCTGGTAAGGTCAGAGCATGTGTTTCAGAATCAGATATTCACGGACATGAATTTTACTTCTACCTCTTACTAATTAAGCACTATTTAATTCCAACAAGCCTCAATTCTCATATAAAGTCAGGATGATAGTACTTGTCTGGTGTATGTGGTGAAATGGAAAGCACCTTTCACATGATAGGGTTGTGAATAAATTAGGCTTGCAATAGTTAGTCATAATAAGAATGTTAAATTAGTGACTCAATGGCTGTCTCAGTGAATGGAGTACAGAAAGGGGAAAAGAGTAATGTTACAGTGGAGAAACCAGGCAGAAACCTCCTTAACCAAGTGATCAAGGTGAACCTCACCAGTGATAAGTATGAGGGTCTCCTATACTTAGGTGGATGTGATGAAAAGGGTATTTCACCTCTTCATGTTCTTCCCTAAAATTCATATCCTCATTCTAATAATGCAAAAAAAAAATCAGACAAACTCAATTTGAGGAACAGTCTACAAAATACTTGAGCAGTAATCTGTAAAAAGCATGAAGATCATGAAAAACCAGGGAAGACTGGACAGTGGCACACATCAGAGAGATTAAGTAGACCCAGCCACTAAATGTAACTTGGGACCTGGACCGAATCTTGAACGGTTAAAAGGATGTTAATGGGAAACTGATGAAATCCAAATAAAATCTGTAGTTTAGTTCATAGTATTGTAGCAATATTAATTTCTTAGTTTTGACAAACATCCTATGGTTATGTAAGATGTTAACATTAGGGGAAACTGGGAGAAGCATATATGGGAACTCAGTGTATTATCTTGACAACTTTTCTGCACATCTGAAATTATTCCAAAAAAAAGTTAAAAAAAGTTTTTTTTAACATTAAGAAGTAAAACTTCAGTGACAGAGGACAGATCAGTGGTTGCCAGTGGTTGGGGTAAGTGGCGCATAAGGGAGTTTTTTGGGGTAATGGACCTATTTTGTATCCTGATTGTGATTATAGTTTTTTTTTTCATTTAGCAATATGCACTTAAGATTTTTTAATTAATTTTTTATTGGAGTGTAGTTGATTTACTATGTTGTGTTAGTTTCTGCTGTACAGCAAAGTGAATCAGTTATACATATATCCACATGTTTTTAGATTCTTTTCCCATATAGGCCATTACAGAGTATTGAGTACAATTCCCTGTGCTATACAGTAGGTTCATTTTTTTAAAAAACATTTATTAAAAGCTTCAATTTCATTTATTTATTTATTTATTTTTGTGGTATGCGGGCCTCCCTCTGCTGTGGCCTCTCCCGTTGCGGAGCACAGGCTCCGGACGCGCAGGCTCAGCGGCCATGGCCCACGGGCCCAGCCGCTCCGCGGCATGTGGGATCCTCCCAGACCGGGGCGCGAACCCGTTTCCCCTGCATCGGCAGGCGGACGCGCAACCACTGCGCCACCAGGGAAGCCCCTATTTATTTTTTATACAGCAGGTTCTTATTAGTTATCTGTCTTATACATAGTAGTGTGTATATGTCAATCCCAATCTCCTATAGTTATATTAATCTATACATGTGCTATAATTCGTAGACCTACATACCAAAGGAGTCAATTTTACCACATGTCAATTTAAAAATTAAAACAGAAGAAAAGAAAGAAAGAAAATTGAATGGGAAGAATATACTATAGGGTACAAGAAAAAATTATAGATTATAAAGTTAGAGCCTTGTTTCTTATTATATAACACCAACATCATCAAACTGACAAAACCTTATTAAACATTTTTGTTCTCTCATTTAACAAATATTCATTGAATCTCAGTTATGTGTTGGACACTGTGCTGAGACTTAGAGGTACACAAGAACTGGACATGTTCTAGATATTAAAACAGGTCCTTATTCCAAGATAGGCCAATCTATGTTATAAAAAAGTCTTGTGAGGAATCAGGGCATACGCTTATCAGGAGTTAAATGGCATAAATATTTACAAAATATTTCAAGATAACGTACTATATTAAGCAAAGTGAATTATCATGACATAAGTTCAGAGGAGATGTCAGCATCCTTAGAAGAATAGGGAATTTTGACGAAGGAGGTACATAGAACTTTGAAAAGAGATTTCTTGTCTGTGGTTTCAGACTATTATATTTAGGAAAGGAACATTTAAACACCATAATTTTTTTTGGTTTCAAAAATTTATACTACATATTTTTGTCTCCCTAAATTTATATGTTGAAGGCCTAAAAACCCGCAAGGTAATCTTATTAGAAGGTGGGGCCGAGTGAGGTAATTAGGTTTAGAAGAAGTCATGAGGGTAGGTCCTCATGAAAGGATTAGCGCCCTTGTAAAAGGGGAGCAGGGATCCTGCTCTCTTTCTCTCCACCACATAAGGTAAAACAAGAAAGCAGCTGTCTGCAAACCAGGGAGAGAGCTGTCACCAGACCCTGGCACCTTGATCTTGGACTTCTCATCCTTCATAACTATAATAAATAAATGTTTGTTGTTTAAATCATCCAGTCTGTGGTATTTTGTTACAGCAGTCCAGGCAGACTAAGACAAAAATTATATTAAAATAACCAATATTGGGCTTCCCTGGTGGCGCAGTGGTTGAGAGTCCGCCTGCCGATGCAGGGGACACGGTTCGTGCCCCGGTCCAGGAAGATCCCACATGCCGCGGAGCGGCTGGGCCCGTGAGCCATGGCCGCTGAGCCTGCGTGTCCGGAGCCTGTGCTCCGCAACGGAAGAGGCCACAACAGAGAGGCCCGCGTACCGAAAAAAAAAAAAAAAAAAAACCAATATTAATGAGCATTTAGTATAGTAAAACTCTTACAAAGACTTTACATGTATTACCAACATGATCCTTACAGGAACCCTAGGAGATGGGTACTATTATTTCCCTCAATTTAGAGAGAAAGAAACTGAGTTGTCAGTGAAATAACATGCCTAAGATCATAGAGCTGGTAAGTGGCAGAACCAGGATTTGAATCCAGGTGCCTCATGCCAGAGCATACACCCCACCCCACTAAAATACATGGTGTTGATAGCCATGGTTTGTTTCTTTTTTTTTTTTAAGCTGGAAATAAGCATGAAATGTTTCAGCTATCTAAGAAACCCTGATTTTTCTTAAAAAAAACTACTTTAAAATACAACTACTTACAACACACTTTTTTTTCTGGAAGCAAATAGCCTTTGCCATGCCCTCTGGCACCCTGCTCATTGCTAACGTGCATGGATGAGGGCCTGTTACTTTGCTTCCTGCCAGCAGAACATGACCTTGGCAGCCTGGCGTGCCAGCCAAGATTCCAAATAGCAAAAGTAGCAGTTAAGTTCCTGAAGAAACTCTTTGAACCACTAAGTATGCCTTGCCTTGTCCATAGACACGTCCATAGACACGTCCATAGATACGGCAATAGGCCTTTTACGAGGTGGCTCATTAGCTAATGGGTCTAAGTGTGGCTTAATTGTCTCTTAGTTTGCTCACAATGTGCTTGTAGTTCTAATACATTATTTCCTTAATTTTGTGTTTCTTATTGTTGGAATTGCCTAATTTGTCTAAAATAATTCCATTTTGTGTTACTCAGCAATGACCCATTTGCTTGCAAGCATTTTGGTGACAAACATAACAATTAATTATACGGGATTTTGTTTTGCATTATTTTTGTTGGAACAAAAACAGGAATTCTAATTTCTCTGTACAATTACTGCAAAACAAGGGTGCTCTATAAATGAATTATATGTGGCTAAAATGTTCAATTTTTATAGTCTCATTCTGAAAGCTTAATAACAAATTTGATACAAGCTGCCAGTGAACAGAGATGTAGATAACAGCATACGTTCACAGTGATCCATGAAAATATAACCCTTTTATGGTGTGCCTCTATATTGTTTATGCCAAATCTTTCTCTCTGACCTAGAACACTTTTCTGAGTTCCAGACTCCATATTAAATATATCCATTTAGATGGAGGTTCCCAGCCTCAGTACTACTGACATTTTGGGTTGGCCAGTTTTTGTTGTGGGTGGGCTGTCCTCTACATGGCAGGATGTTTAACAGCATTCTGGGCCTCTGTCCGTTAGATGTAAGTTCACCCCCACCTCCTCAATTGTGATAATCAAAAATGTCTCCAGAAATGGCCGGATGTCTCCTAGGGAACAATATCATCCCCAGTTGAGAACCAGCAACTTAAATATTCTAGAGGCTTATGAAAGTAAACACGTTACAAAATTCAATGCATTTTCTCCCTCAGATCTTCTCCTCCAGAGGAATTAATAGCATGTGTGAGGCATATCTTAGCTCTCTCCTTTAATACAACTGTGTTAACTTGATCAAGGTACTAACTTCTCTACACCTTAGTTTCTTCATCTATAGATATAGTCATAAAACCCCCTTCATATGACTGTTGTGATGATTAAATGAATTAATATCAATACATGTAAAACATTTAGAACACTTCTGACACATAGTATGCTTAAGTTAATAAGTGTTTGCAATAATAAATGAACACTGTTAAATGTTAGCAATATTTGTATCATACAGGAAACTCTTGATTCTTCTTTCCAAAGGATGTGTGCAGACAATTTTAAAAGGGAGATACTGAAGTGACAATAAATAGATGAAATAACGTTCAACATCATTAATAATCCAGAAAATTTTTAAGAGGCATCCTGATGTACTATTTAAATCTGTTAAAGTTGGAAAGCTTTAAAAAATACTCTGTATTGGTAATTGTATAGCGGAAAGACACCTATACACTGTTGGGAGAATGTGTGGCTATATTCTTTCTGGAGGATCACTTGGCAACACATATCAGAGCTTTAAAATATTTATAGCCTTTAACAGTAAATCTAGTTCTAGAAATTTACCCTGAGGGAGTAATGTGCTCAAAAATTAATAAAGAAGTATGTTGATTACTCTGTTATTTATGATGGCAAAAATTAGAAGCAACTGGCCTTCCCTGGTGGCGCAGTGGTTGAGAATCCGCCTGCCGATGCAGGGGACACGGGTTTGTGCCCCGGTCCGGGAGGATCCCACATGCCACGGAGCGGCTGGGCCCGTGAGCCATGGCCGCTGAGCCTGCGCGTCCGGAGCCTGTGCTCCGCAACGGGAGAGGCCACAACAGGGAGAGGCCCGCATACCGCAAAAAAAAAAAAAAATTAGAAGCAACTTTAAAAACAATAATAGGGGAATGATGAAATAACTCATCGTTTATTTGTCATATATTAAGTAGGTATCACATTTTCAAATAATATTTATAAAACTGGACAAATGCTGTAGGGCAATTCCTGGTTCAGAATGCCTCCCTCACTTTCAAGATAGACGTTAAAAAATCTCCAGGTGTGCAGTAGCATGCACACATTAAACACTTACCTTTTAAAGTTACTTTTTTGGCAACCCCTCTGCCTACTTATCTAGCCGTTTATTCTCCCTAGGTTTCCTTCCCAGTTTCCCAACACCCACGCATTATGAAATCCTGATACACCATAAATAGAGGGGTATCATCTGTATTTGAGAACCACAGGGAAGATTCTCTTGGACGTATGAACAGTGACTTTGCATGAGTGGAGACACGAAAGGAGTGAGGACTGCTGCCCAGTGCCCCGGCTCTGCTGGCCTGCTTACAGTTTCCTGAACAAACCTTGCTGCTTCATTCACCCTGCTGAGCTTTGACCCGCCAACCCATTTTCCTAACTTGGAGAGCTCTTCTTACCTTTCTCCTTTTGTCTTGTCCTCAAGACCGACGTAAAGCATCAGCTGCTGTAGAAGCTTTCCCTAAGCCACCACCCCATTCAGACTTACGTGTTTTTTTTCCCTCTGTACTTGTGTGGCACAGCATGCAGACCTGTTCATTCATCCATGCATTCCCCTATTCTGCTATTCCAAATTTGAAATCTACCATAGCACCTTGTGGGTCCACACGGGAAACTGTAAGTTTGGGAACTGTAGGTTTAGTGCAGAGCTTCTCAACTTTGGCCCTGCAGACATTTGGAGCTGGAGATTTCTTGTTCCAGGGGTTGCTCTGTACATTGCAGAATGTTTAGCAGTTATGCACCCAATAGAAGACAGTAGGATACACCGCTCTCAGTTGTGACAATCAAAAATGTGTCCAGACATTGCCAGATGTCCCTTGGAGTGCAAAATTGCCCCTGTTTGAAATTCACGGGTTTGATGGAAGGAATAAGTGAGTCAATCAACATTTCCAATTTTGAATAAACACACAAAGACATCTGCCAAACGCCACGTGCACTACCAGCTGAAGGTAGTACAGAATCTAATTTGATTCTAAGGTTTGAGAAGTTGTGCAGAGCCCAGAAGGTGTTAGGTTGTTAGGACATAAATAGTTATTAAGTTGTTTGGAGCTGGCAACTCAGTAAACTCAATCAATAGGTATTTCTTTTGGCTTAGGAGTATAGTTTAAAAAAATTACTGAGATGCTAAGAGCACCATGAAGGAGAAAGTTGGGAACTGCTGTGCTAGATTGAAAGTTCCTTGGGAATTGGTACCTGTATTAGTACTTTATATCCCCCTCACGTAGCACAGTCATGGTTCAAGTGTGATGTGTGAGATGCCAAGTGGACATCCAGTGGAGGTTGTAGGAAATTTAATAAATACAGATTGGCGGGCATGGAATAAATGAATAAAGGGGGCACGTGTGCACTGTAATGTCAAGGTAAGGATATGGTAACTAGTGAAATTCTATCTACTGGTTCACTGTATGCTAAGATATAGATATACTAAATTTCCCTATTTTTATATTTGGTCAAAAACATAGAGGGAAAAAAATCCTTGGCTTACTTACTCTTTGGCCTGTGAATCTCTAGATTATAATTTCTTGATTTTAGTACTTGTAAGTTTACTTCCTCAGATTACATTGAATTTTTTTTTCTTACCACTACAGATTTCTATTCTCACTTTCATTATGCATTTTGACACAACTGTGATCTTATTCTGTAAGAATATGTAAGAGGGAACAATTTGAATATCTCCTAAATTTTTGGCTGCTTTTCTTCCTGTCCCTTTTTGCCAAGCACTACATGCCCTTGCCTAGTGATTACATAGATGCTGGAAAGAGATGTTCTCCTTAGACTTAGTAATTTTATTTTGTTTCAAGTAAAAAAGAATCTTTTTAGTATACGGAAAAGATTAAAGACTATAAAGTTACAGAAACATCCTTGGTGTAGCAGAAAGAAGTTGGCTTTTGGAAAGGAGTATCAACAGTCCTCTGCATCCTACACTCACTGAGGGACACCTTAAGATGCTCAGCCTCTTTGGTTCATAGTTTTGCCATCTGTAAACTTGGAATAAAAATTCTTACCTCTCAAAGTTGTTGTAATGATTAAACAAGTTAGCCAATGGCAAGTACCAGCCCCGAGCCTGACCCCAGAGGAGATACTGAATAGACTGTAGCTTCTCTCTGTCCTTCAACCGGACCCATCCTGGCACCTTCCTTCTCCGTTCTTTTGTTTGACTTAATCTACGATGAAGCCAATAGAACTTGTTACCATTTTAGAATAGACAAGATTTTAATTTTCTTGATATTTGGTGGTGGTTGATGGTATGTTTCCCTTGAACGGAGTGAAACAGTAGTGCATTAGAAAATGTAGACACATCCACAGAAGGTCCTCCAGCAGGAGCAGAGCTGGAGAATGGCTGTGTCACCAGGGACTCATTCCAGTTTTCCCCACCTGAGAGTGTTCACAGTGAAACTTCTGCCTATTTCTCTGTTCCTTGGCCTTGCTCAGTTGTTATAGCTAGTCTGGAAGAATCATAGACCCCATGGATAATAATATTCCAAAATCATCAGTAAAGCTAAATTTATATAGTAGGTCTAACTTCTACCAGATCTTTTTACAGAGTTGCTAAAATGCAGCCTGACTGAAATCTGGCGTACTTAACTTCCTCAGAAGAGTTTACCATGTATTAGCCCTGGTGACAGTTCCACTACCCTTCCCTTGCTCTGCTGTTTTGCTTTGGGCTGATGCTGGCAAACATCATTTCCCAGGCTCCTTTGCCACCTGTTTCCTTCTTAGGTTCAGCCAGTGGGAAGTACTGGGTGGAGATTGAAGAACAGGTGGAAGAGCTCCCACCTTGACCCCTTCTCTCTCTCCAAGAAGCTCTTCCCTCCATGGCTCCATATCTGTCCAATGGCTGCATTTTCTCTATGGTCCCAGATCTAATCTCACAGCTCTGGCCTTGTCCCCACTAAGGGTGGCACCTTGGTGGCCGCCTGGGTTTCTGGTTCCCTTATGCCAAACTCAGCTTCTGGGCTCTAGCGTAACATGCCTTCTCTTTGTCACTTTGATCCTTTGAGGCAGTAGCACTTGTTAAATCTCTGGGTTACCTCACCTTCCTCTGTTTTCTCTTTTGTCTCTTCCAACATTTTTCCAAGTAATTCTGCCATATTACTCTATTGAATTACCTCGCATGGGTTCTGTTTCCCTGAGTGGTCCCTAACTAATACAATGATGATGATGATGTTTCTGCAATTGCTGATAATGAGCAGTGTAATTGAAGGATCAGAAGACCTAACATTCAAAAGAAATTTAGGAAAAACACAGAGACTGGAACCTTACGCATAAACACAGGTTTAACTTGCTAAAATAGACGGGTTTTAATTTTGTGACAAAGGATTCATGTAAATAAAAAGCTTTTAAATTGTCAAAAAGAATGTGAGGTATTTGTCACAGTGAGAAAGTAACTTTGATTTTCAGTAAAATGGAAACTACTGTTGAACCTTATAAATATATTAACAGAGAATCCATTGGTCCATGTTCTACCGAGTGACAAAAGGAGACGATTTGCCCCTGAAGCTTTTTTGTTCCTTGGATCTAAAAGCCAGAATGGTGTGTGGGGTATGTGTGTGTGTGTTGGGGGTAGGTGGATATAATTTTATAATAATATGTACTACATGCATCTACAGAATAAATGTGCATGAATGAAAGTAGGATGTACATTTATGTATACTTTTTATTTAAAATTGTTTTTACTGAAATGTTTTTCTGATGAAGCAGAGAAAGGTTTAAGAGATAAAATAAGTGGATGACAGACTAAAGGCAAAAACAACAAAAAAGAGGGATTTTTATTAGTCATTTCAGTATAGTTGTTATCTGTTGTGTAATGAGATCTTGTGTTTATTAAATTAATAAATGTGTATAATATGAGAATGTGTACAAAACGCTGACTATATTAAAAAAACAACACTTTTGCAACTACATGTATGACAAAGGATTCTAGAGAGAATGTATAAGTAATTCTCAAAACTCAACAGTAAAAAAAAAAAAAAAAGTTCAATTAGAAAACAGGCAAAAGACGTGAAGAAGCATTTCACTGAGGAGGATATACAAAGAACAAATAGGCACATGAAAAGATGCTGGGCTTCCCTGGTGGCGCAGTGGTTGAGAGTCCGCCTGCCGATGCAGGGGACACGGGT
>NC_041218.1:73425069-73483022 GCF_002837175.3 Physeter macrocephalus
GTCCGGAGCCTGTGCTCTGCAACGGGAGAGGCCACAACAGTGAGAGGCCCTCATACCGCAAAAAAAAAAAAAAAAAAAGATGCTAAACATCATTAGCCCTTAGCAAAATGAAATTAAAACCACAATGAAATACCAATATACACTTATTAGAACAGCTAAAATTAAAAATAGTGACAATGCCAAATGCTGACAAGGATACAGGGAAATTGGATCACTCAGATATTGCTGATGGGAATGTAAATGATACTGCCACTCTGAAAACCAGTTTGACATTTTCCGAAAAATTATGAAAATACACTTACTGTATGACACAGCAATTGCCCTTCTGGGAATTTATCCTAGAGAAATTAAAACTCATGTTTACACAATGAAAACAGTACACAATTGATCATGACAGCTTTATTTGTAAGTGCTCAAAAGAGTAAACATTCTCAATGTCCCTCGACAGGTTACTGATTAAATAAACTGTGTGGTATGTCTATACCATGGAATACTAGACTGCAATGAAAAAGAATGAACTATTGATACAGGCAACATCTCGGATTTATCTTAAGGCCATTATGCTGAGTATAGAAAGCAATCCCAAAAGGTCAAAAGAACACACTATATGATTCCATTTATATGACATTATATGAAGGTTAACTTCCTGCTTTTGAGGTAACTATGTAAGATATAATCACTGGGGAAAACCGGGTGAAAGGTGCACAGGAATCCTCTCTAGTATTTTTGCAATTCTCTTTGACTCTAAAATTATCTCAAAATAAAAAGGTTTTTTTTTAAAGCCATTCTTTGCACACACACTATTGTTTGTTGGAAAAGGTTTACTGTGAAGTAAATGGAGAGTGTAGTTATTTCACTTTTTCTGGCCAAAATTGTTTGTCTGTTTCTGTGTAGGATTTTGAGAGTTCTTCCTTTTCTCATTCAGGAATATGCCGTCACTGTTTCTGGCCTTCTGATTAGTGCCTTTGCTTTTAGAAAGGCAACATTTTTTACCATTAGTTAATTAATTTTATTGTCATTATAATTTGGATATATGATTCCTTTGAAAACTCTAGACCATTTCAGAGGTATCTCATTGTTCTTTGGGTACTCAGCTGGATTTTTTTTGTTGTTTCATTTGTTTTTTCACAGATTAGAAACAAAAGCAGAGTCAGTGATATTAACTGGAGTAGATAGCAAAACAGAATAGACAGTTGCCATACCACCCTATTCTGATCCATTCCATTCCATTCCATTCTCTGATTTCCCAGCCTATTCTGTTCCATTCATTCTATTCTATAAATGTTTATTAAGCACCTGGTATGTGCCAGGTATTAATTCTAGGTGGCCTGGCATGTAGCAGTGAACAGAGCAAACAAAAAAATGCTCTCCTAAAGCTTATATCCCAAGAAGGGGAGTCAGAAATAAAATACACATAATACATAAATAAACTTTGTAATATGTTATAAGTTAGTAGGTGCTATGGAGAAAAAGAAGAAGCTAAGCAGATGGGAGGTATAGGGTCGGGAGGGAGGGAAGGTTATAATTTCCAGACAGGATAAGTTATGAGAAATTGTGTGAGAGGTAAAGGATTTAGCCATAAATTGAACTGAGGGAAGAGTTTTCTGGGAAGTAGGATGGGAGGTGTCTGGAATGTTTAAGGAACAGCAGGGAAGCTGTTGTGGCTAGAGCCGAGTCAGGGAGATGAGATAAATTGGAGGCGGAGTCAGAGAGGAAAAGTAAGATCTGATCACACAGGGCTTGTGTGGGTCATGGCTTTCACTCTGAACAAAATGTCCAGCCAGTGTAGGGTTTTCAGCAGAGGATCACGTGATCTGAATAGTTTAGGACCATGGTAATCTCACTGAGAAAGACACTGGCTTACACCCTACTGTTAGCAGTGGAGTTACGGAAGTGGTCATATTATTGACACCCACCCCCTCACAAAAAATAAGGGTATTTTGAAGATAGTGCCAATAGAATTTCCTGATTAATGTGATGTAGAGAGCACGAGAGAATGGAAAGAAGGAACTCTATCCTTCTTTCACCTGGAAGGATAGAGTTGTCAACAAATGTGGAGAACAGTAGAAATGGGGTGGTCTGAGGGGAATATCAGGAGTTCACTTTTAAATATGATAACTCTGAGGTATATTTTAAACATATTGATACAAGAAGACATTGCTTGTCAGCAGGTGGGTATATGAGCCTAGAGTTCAGGAGTGAGGTCCAGACAGAAATATGTAATTTAGAGTTGCCAACACAAAGTGATACTTATGATGAGATTAGATGAGTTTACCAAGGGGTTGCCATAGATTGAGAAAAGAACCAAGGGCTAAACCCTGGGAAGCTCCAGAATGAAGAGGTCAGGGGGAGAAAAGGAAAAAGTAAATGGGACCAAGAAGCAGCAGCCAGTCCAATAGGAGGAAACCTGAGGGTACAGTGTCCTCTAGGCCAATTGAAGTATGTGTATCAAAAGGCTTCCAAGTACTAACGTATATCTGTTACCATCAGTGTAAATGGGCATGATGTGATTCAGTCTTGCTGTACCCCTACTTTTAAAAAATTCTATTTTTGTCCTGGGAAACAAGATCGTTGTTGTGAAAATTTATCATGCTAAATTCTTATTCTTTTATTGTTCAAGTTTCAAACACAGAATCAACATTAATTTAAATTGCTTTAAGAACTGGGTTTGGTGTTAGTAGTTTCTCTGTAGTGATTCTGTGTTTATTTGACCTGATATTTACAGTAAATGATGGTGTGATGTCTTGATAAGAAGCCCATTACACTTATTTTAGGAGGCTAAATTGAAATGTACCCTTTGTTTAATTATTTGAGGAAAAAGAAATTAAGCTTCTTATCTTTATTATGGTCATTTTTGTTATTATTAGCATCTTTTATAAATAACACTTTTTCTGTGTTTCATTTTCTCTTGTGCCTGTACATGTTAAAAGATTAATCATTTGACTTGGAATTATCAAATAATCCTTTGTAATAACTGTGATTTAAAATTATACGGGAATTTATTTCAAGCAGTGACTAATATCTGGAAGTTTACATTCTTCTTATTGAATTTTCCATATATTTTATTCAAGGATATCAAGTATTTATATACCAAGTACATGAAGGATGATAGGTGAAAATAGAAATTATTAGTAATGCAGTTTTGCTATCTAGGAAAACAGATTCTCAGGCTTAAAAATTTTTTTGAGCCTGCAGAATATTTTACAATTAATTTGAATGCATGTTGTATATATTTATGTTGCCTTTGGCTTGTATTCTGCATTGCAGGCTTCTGAGTTGCCACCTCATGAGTAGGCTTTACACTCCCCACAAATTACTGTAACAAAGTTAAATTTTTTTAAAACCTACAAACCTAATGAACTGGACTGCTGAGAAGAACAGAGCTGAATAAACACAAGCTTCCCTTTTTGCAGTGACTGTTCCAAACTAAGCAGAAGCTGCTCCTTTTTTTCAGGGAAGGGAAAATAATGACCCGGTTTTCTTTATTTTTCTGGTGAGCAGTTTAACTGCTACCTCCATTTGGTGTATTCTCCCACTCCTTTTATTGGAATGTGGCATAACTATAGGTATGGCACTCTTTACCACAATGTATATTTTCTTTACCACAGTGTATATTTTGAACCATATTTACCAATGCAAGCTATATAATTTTTGTCTGAGGTGTAGTCTTGAAGCAATTGTTCAGAGAGAAATTCGACACTAAAGCTGGAAGTACAACCATTTCCAGGCATTTAAGTGTGTGTATGTGTGCTTGTAGAATTATCATCAAGGAGAAAAGATTATTCTCCCAGATGGTATTACCTTAATAGAAACTGCTAATATGCACATGCTTGAAAACCATTTCTAATCCAAGTGTACTGGCAGCATATTATTTTCAGACGTGGTTGAATTAACTGTTTGAACCTTTTATTTTATTATTTTCTACTTTTGAACTGGACTTTTGGAAAGATAATAGCTCTCCCAAATAAGTTATTTTTTGAGTATTGTATGTGTGTGTGTTCCTTTGTGTGTATTTGTGTTGTGTATAAACCCTTGTATATTTTGGCATGGCCCAAGTCAGCAGGAAGGCTCCAGGGTTGAGGCTGCTTTCATCCTATGTTATACCCTCACAACCTTCCTGTTTTACGATAATTCTGAAACCTAATGCTCCTGCCACTTTTAACTCAGAACTGTGTTTATTTGCCTGTGGCCTGTTTTATTGTGAAATAAAAATCTTAAGAACCCTATGTTTTAGGGTGTTTTTTTCCCAAGAACAGTACGATTGTCTTAAAGGCTAAATGATTGTGTTTTAACGGTGTGTAAAGATTCAGTAAAAAATAAATCAAGGCAATTTTGTTTTAAGAAGAAATTTTTAAAGGTCATACATGCAGCAGACTTCAAAAAGTCCAATGAAACAATTAAGAACAAACTGTACTTGTGTGAACGAATCGTTTTATTCTGCACTTTCCATAATGTGTTAAGTTTTAAGCTTCAGAAGATTATGCTTCAATTCCAGGTGACCATTGGTAGAGGATTAGAGCCACAATTAGTTAAAAATAAGTTTTCACAGATCTTGAATGTCTCTAGGAATTTTCCCCCTGTGGCACATGATAGAGGGAATTATATTGATTTGCTTTCTCTGCCGATGTAAACAGTTAGGTGGCTGTCATTGATTTTATTGCACAGGCTGGCAGCTTACAGCCTCATCATTTTCTGGTAGTGCCCCCCATGGTGATGCATGATAAGTAGTAAATAATGAGACAGTGAAGTGCTCTGAACCTTTTAATTGTTTTTGAAATCTTACTACTTTTCATGTTAATCTGTCAAAAGGTATTTATATTTATTACATATCTAGTGTCCGTGTGTTCTAGGTGTGATGAAGGTAACATATAAAATACCAGTTTTGTCCTCAAGGAACTTCCTGTCTGCCTCAGCGTGTCTTAAGAAGGGAGGGTGGAGTACTACTGGCATTTTAGGTGGAACAATTCTTTCTTTTGTGGGAGTGTTCCTCACAAGTTAAGCCTCCCTGGACCCTGACAAGTGAATGTCAATGGTACCGTTATTTATGGTGACAGTGAAAAATATATTCATATATTTATCAAATGCCCCCTAAAGAGGCTGTTAACTACACCTCTTCCTCCTGAGAACAGTTGGAGGTGCTAAAGTATACCCTATATGGGTAGAACGTGATTATAGAACTCTGTTCAAACTATGTTAAAGGAATGATACATACCATAAAAGTTGAGAAAAAACAGGGAAAAAGGCTGCACCTATTTATACCAAGTTATATTACAGATTACTCTCGAAGCCCATGATGATCCTTCTGCTATGACTGTCCACTTTTTTTGGTCCTTATTTTTTATTCTCCTGGCAAATTTCTACTTAATCATCAAGATAAACTGCATTGTTATAGCTTCCTAGAAGCCTTTGGTAACTTTCTCTTTTCTCAGATATGGGGTTGGGTGATTCCTACCTTTATTGTTACAAATCCTTAAGCATATCTCTACCATTGTCTTTGTCATTATGTTTACATCATCTGTTATGGATCAGTCAGTTCTGGTGGCTTAATAGCTTGTATGCTTATTGTGGCCAGGAACTATGCTATACATCCTTCCTACCGATTTAAATTCTGTGGTGAGTACATGTTTAATGAGCTGACTTGAACTTGACAGGTAAATGATGGAAGCACATAAAGTTGGGTAGTTTCATTGTTTCTTGACATCAAATTTAAATTGTGTTTCAAAGTCTCCTTAATGTTTAACTATGCTCATTTTAAGAAAATTTTCATGGCTTGCTGTTGGAAATGTAATTTGGTACAATGCTTTCGGAAAGTCATTTGGCAGTAGGTATCAAGAGATTTACAAGTTCATGGCATTTGATTTATTAATTCCATTTCTGGGAACCTCTCCTAAGGAAACAATTCTAATTATAGAAAAAGCCTTATGCACAAAAGTCTCCATTTCAGCACTGTTACTAATAGCAAAAAATTGGGAAGTCTTTAAGAAGTCTGGGTAATAAAAATGGGACTTTGCTAATTTTCAAAAAAACAATTCTAGTGGACAATTTGGGGGAATTATGTGTGAATATGATCTGGCTTTTAGATGAGATGAAATTATTCTGAAAAAGTAAGATGGAGATTGTTAACCCATAAAAATAATATAGCTATAGAGCTTCCCTGGTGGTGCAGTGGTTGAGAGTCCACCTGCCGATGCAGGGGACATGGGTTCGTTCCCCGGTCCGGGAGGATCCCACATGCCGTGGAGCGGCTGGGCCCGTGAGCCGTGGCCTCTGGGCCTGGGCGTCCTGAGCCTGTGCTCCGTGGCAGGAGAGGCCACAGCAGTGAGAGGCCCATGTACCACAAAAAAAAAAAAAAAAAAAAAAAATATATATATATATATATATAGCTATAAAATAATATGATTACATTATCTCATTATAATATACATACACAAATGCATACACACAGATACATATATACATAAAAGATTCAATAGGATATATTAAGATCTTAACCATAGTAACCTCTGGGTGTTAGAAATTGATGTTTATGTTTTCTTATTTTTTTGTGTGTTTCCTAATTTTCTACAATACCCATTACGCAGGTATAATAATAAAAGGATGTTTTTTAAAAACAAGGAACTGAAAACAAATAATAGTGCAATAGCTTCACAATGGTTAAATTCATTATTATAGCTCTACGTTCTCGATTATTTCCTTATATTTAAAGACAGCATTTATGAGAAGCTTTAGCAGCACGATAAAAATCTTTCTATCATAATACACAGTGAAAAGAGCAAGGTGAAAAAGTTTTTATGCGGTTTGGTCTCATTATGTACATACTACAAAAGTAGATTTCAAAGTTATTGTTTCTAGATGGTAAAATGGAGTTTGCTTGTATTTTTAATTTTTTTATAATATATAATTTTATTTGGAGAAAATATATATATATCATCAAAAATTCTATTAGAAGAGCTCTAGTATGTGTTTCAAAAGTTTTAGGATATTGTCTTAAGAAGTTCAAAAAAGTTATAGTTGCAAATCATGACTATTTAAATAAAAATAACATTTCAAAGTAAAACTGTATATAGGAGGGAATTGTATTATGTCTTTTGTAAGGATAGGGTAAGAATCTACGAACTTTTTATAGGCAAAAATGGTTACAAATATATTTGTATAAATTCAGCATAAAGGCAGGTTCCTTAATACTACTTTTCATTAAATCATTCATTCACTCATTCATTCAGCAATTGCTCATAGAACATGGATTTTAGTGGTGGGTATTCAGAAATAAGAAATGTTAAGAGGAGACATAAAATTGAATTGTCTTACCTTTTGCCCCAGAATTGAAAGGTTAAATTTTCTTGGGACAGCAATACTGTATGTGATCAAAAGTCTAAAACACCTTTACTATATCTGAGTAATATTTACTGAATTTCCAGATGTTCTCCTAGCTCTTTAATTAGGTTCCCTGGTTTATGTCTCATTCCAGTGTTGAAGTCAGCAGCCAAATGCCACATATGGCAAAACGTTCCTCTGGAAGTAAATTGAATATTTTAATATTTACTGTCACTTATCTTAATATTTAACTCAAGAAAACTTCTGTTTCTCAGTGTTGCTCTACAGATTTTCATGTGTCTGTTAAATTGTTGGTAATGCTACATAATTCAGCAGAAAACTAAATGGATTCTATCTCATTTAGAATGGTTTTAAGGGTAAAGTGATAGATCATTCTTTGGAGTAATTAAATACATCTAATAAGTATCATTTGATTTCTTGTTGGTTTAACCACCTTTATTTACTTCCCATATGGTAAATTCAGAAACCTATTAATATTACTATTTATTCAGAGGGTTTCTGAATATCTTTTAATGAGAAAAATCTATCTAGGAATAGTAGAAAATTATGGAATCCGTAGGTTCAGGAGGAATTTTTAATGGATCTCATTAACATTTGAGTTTTAAGTTGAGAGAATATTCTGTGCTCATTTCCCAGCTACTTTAGGAATAGTATGATTATGATTATTTTTAAACCTAGAAGAAGCTATTTTGGAGTCCTTGTTAGTTCAACATTCTAGATCTATTCTCCATGTGATATTGACTTAAAATTTAAAAAGCAGATGTAGGTCAAAGGAGATTCTGCAAACACTTTCAGTGTTTTATCCTGGGGCTTTGACAACTTTAAAGCAATGGCAAGATGATGAGTCTTTTTAATACCTAACCTAAATACTCCTGGTAAATTTTAAAGTCATCTCTTTCTAAATTTTCTCTATTACAAGTGAAAATAAAAATCTAATTATTATGCTTGGTCTTTATTTCAGCAATGGTTATCTGTTTTGTCCATAATACGTAGAGACAGAAACTTAACATTTCATGAAAGATAGACCTCATGAAGCATAGACAAGAAACTGTTAATAGGGATTTCTTCTAGGCGTGGTAGTGGGAGGTAAGGAGTGAGAAAGATGGATTTGGACCTTCTACTTTATCTCTTGTACTGTTGACGTATTTTGCCATGAATATACTACAAATTTTATAGTTTAAAGCGAGACAAACTTTTATTTATTTATTTATATACAAATTATAAGTTTATGTTTGGCTTTTGGCATGTTATGAGCTTAATAAATATTTAATTAAATTTTGGCATTTATTTGCATTTATTTTTATTTTTACAAGTGTGCCTACCATCTGCTGAACTTGAAAGGATCTAGCATGAAAAAGTTTTTAACAATATATGAGACCTGGAATAAACAAGCACAAATACTTTAGACATTTAAAAAAGCTGTTTAAAGAATATTCTCATGTTTGTTCAACTTTGGCCCCCAGATACTGAAAGCATTTCTTTTCATAATAAACCAAAATTACTGGATATAATCTTTGCCATGTAGAATTTCATGTAATCAGTCATATTTTCTGACCCAGTCATTAATGGTTATTCTTCTCATGTTTTACGTATTTCATTTTCAGAATCCTCAGAAAACACACTCATTTTCCTACTACTAAAAATAAACAAACATAACAATTTATTCCTAAGTATAGTGTATTTCCAGTTATTGGTGTTTCTTTCACAGGCTATGGTAAGTAAAGGAAGTGGAGAGATAGCGGGTAAAAGGTGACAAGAATGATGTCCTGAAACTTTGTTTTGCCAAGGTCACCTAACAGCTATATATCAGGGCTCATTTCAAGACTATTTCAGGACTAATCCCCTGAATTTATACACCATACTCTACAGATGTGGAAACTGAGGTTTGTGCCTTACCTAACACACTAACACTTGGTTCTAATAATGCCAAGATCATATGGGCTAATTTTCTTTCCTCACAACTATTGTAACTTTTACACTAAACACTTGGGATTTGTAGGGTACCAACAGAAAACCAACTTAAATTTCTTTCCGCTCTGCCCATTCAAACTAGAACTGGAGATGTCTGACCCAACACTGGGAATGAGTTGGCCCCATGACTTTTCTGTTCATTATCAGAAAATAAAAGGTACTCAACACACTTTAGCCTTAGATTGTTTCAGTTCAGTAATTATCAATGTATGGTAACAATCAAACTTTATTCAAAGTAAAAGTTTCTCAACTCAGATTAGCTGCATCGATAAGCCTGAAATAAAAACGAAAGGCATGGTCACCTTCCCTGTTTTCTTCAGCTTTTTGCTTTTATCCCTCTTCTGTCAGCTTGATATGGGGAGCAGGGAGGAGAGGTAAGGACGCAGGAACGGTCTTCTGTGTTGGATTCTCCTGTGAACTGACATCCCTGCTCAGGACAGATGATTAAAGTTGCCTGTTTCCCTTACAGGTGCTTATTAGGGTTCACTCACCCAGTTTCCTGAACTGGGTGAAACACCCCACAATTGGCCAATTACATGCTCCCTCATTCTTTGCGTACCAGCCTGGAGTATTCTTGCTGAAGCGTCGTCGACCAGTTAGGTGGCCCTCATAGGCAGATTGTAAGACAATCCTGGGCCAGTCTTGTCATCCTCTTTCTCTCCTGGCCTAAATCTGCTCTACAGAATATACACCTTAGACCTGCTCATCAGGTGTGCCTTCTTTCTCCAGGTGGACTCAATTACCTTCTTATTCTTTAGATTTCTCAGACTTGAGTCAGAAACCAGTCCACCCTGTCTCCAAAACTTCGGGAAACATATCAAGTTCTCCAAGTGTGTTCTTTCAAGCCCTTCTCATTAATATTAAGGGGAGGGACAGGCAAGCCCTACATCACGAAGGAGGAGTGGGTGGGTTGGGGAATACATACATCGACACTCTTCTTCAAGAAACTCTCCATCTCTTTTCTCCAATGTCTTGGCCAGTTTTACTGCAGCTCTTTTATACCTTTGAGTGTTGAGGAGCCACGGGTTCCCACACTGGTTTTGTTTATACCTTTGCCTTCCAGCATGGGTGATCTAGAATGTGGGAGTAGTTGATCCTCATTTTCCTGGGGTCTCATCCAAAGTAGAGACAACTATTTAGGAACAGCTTTGGGAATATAACTTTTGAAAAGCGTTAATGTAGTCTGTGAGATACTTTTTCAATCAAATATCTCAGTCTAAAGTCTGTTTGTTTCATACGTGCTTGTCGGAGCCAGTAATGCTAGCTGCCCTACTTAAATATAAGCTTAGACCCCAGAGATTAGCAGAGGTGATCCAAATTGTATTGTCCTGTATTTATTTTGAATGATTATTCATTCACTTGAATAGATAATACATAACATGACATGACATCTAAAATACATAGAAGAATATATAATGACAAGTGCATTTTCCTTGTGCTTGAATGTCCCAATCACTCTGCCTTACCAAGAGGCAAATATTTTATTTATTAGTTACTTAAAAATTAATTTGCCTAACATTTGCAGAAATCTTAAAGGTCATGTGGATAATTTATAGAAAATAATGTCCTAATTGTGCTCAGACTGATTTGACTTAGCTTTCCATGTATGTTACCTCTCAGCTGAGAAATGTTGAGTTTGGAACATAACTGTGCTAAATCTTGGTATTCCATCTGTAAAATGGAAATCATAATACTAAAGATCTTACCGAGTTGTGGAGAATTGACTGAGTAAAATAGATTTAAAGGCAGTAGTACAGTTTCTGTAACAGAGTATTCACTCAATAAATATTAACTTTTTGAGTCTCAAACTCTTTGTCATGTAATATTAGCTTCCACTTCCTCCTCTCAACACTCAACATTGCCATGCACACTCTTTGTGTGCCTCTGTGACAATAATTACTTGAAGTTTCCTGCATATACCCAGCTCCAAAACTTTGTTGTGTAAAGCATGCTCACGGTGACCTGTGCGTATCTCTGATATCATGCTTCCTCACTGTAGTGTAGTTGAATACTGTTTATTTTTCTCCCCACCTTAGTGCTTTGTTCAGCGTTTTGTCACTCGGTGCAGTGATTGCCACTTAAATAAACAGAATGTATTTGTGGAATGAGTGGATGCACAAATAAAGCAACCTCGCTGAGAGCCTGTTCTGTTTTGCTAGTGGGGAAATGGACAAAGGTGAAATATTTACATTGATGACATGAGTATTGTGGGGACCATGGGACTTAGCTCACCTAGTGTCACAGAGGAAACATCAAGGGGGTGGGAAGAAAAGGGTTGTTAAGGAGAAGGTAGGGGGCCAGGGGGAAGGTCATGAACGTCTGCGTGTACATTTAGGAGTTTTGCTTGGACCTTAACCTGGATTTATCCTCTCATTCAGGCATTAGAAAGAAAGTGGCTTTTCAGTTGAGAAATTGGAGGCTTGAAGCAGACCACATATGTTCCTTCATACTGTATCAGTTAGCTCCAGAAAACCTAAAGTGTCAGGGGGGAAAAGGAGCAAGAAAATGAATCATATTTCTCGATCACGTGAAAGGTCTGATGCCTTGATTAAAAGGATGGAGTCAATACTGTGGTAGCATTTTAAGTCCATATTTTCACACATTCTGCTCCAAAGAAGCTGGTGATAGTATGTATTGAATTAAAAACATAATCTTAATAGCTTAAGGGAAAATATTAATAAGGCATTGGCAACTTTCATTTTGCATACTTTAAAATTTCTGTATATTTCTGGAAATATAACAGTTCCCAAGTGATTGTCTTTTATATTTGCGAAATGAAGAAATATTTTGTTCTATATATTAACTTTTTGTTATTTCTAGATCTCAGTATATTTAAAATTTTTTATTCAATTATTTTAACAGCATAATTGAGATATATCATAAAAATTCACTCATTTAACATGTATAATTCAGTGTTTTTAAGTATATTCACAGGGTTATGTAACCCTCAGCACAATCTAATTTTGAATACTTTTGTCTACCCTAAAAAAACTCATACCCACTAGCAATCATTTCTCATTTCCACTTTCCCTCTCTCAGCCATAAACAATCATTAGTCTATTTTTTGTCTCTGTAAATTTGCCTATTTTGGACATGTGGTATAAATGGAATCACACAATATCTAGTCTTATGTGGCTAGCTTACTTTGTTCAGCACAGTGTTGTTAAGGTTCACCCATGTTGGCATGTATCAGTACTTCACTTATTTTTACTATTTAGTATTACTGAATAATACTGCCTTGTATGGATATGCCACATTTTATTTATCAGTTCATCCACTGATCGACATTTGGGTTGTTCTGTCTTTTGGTTATTATGAATAATATTGCTGTGAACATTTCTGTACAAGTTTTTCTGTTGGATGTGTTTTTCATTTCTCTTGTTGTATATACCTGGGAGTGGAATAGCTGGGTCATAAGTGCTTGTCAGTACTTGGTATAATCTGTCTTTTTTATTGCAGCCATTCTAGTGGGTGTGAAGTGGTGTCTCATTGTGGTTTTTGCATTGCCCTGAAGACTAATGCTGCTGAGAATCTTTTCAAGTGCTTATTGGTCATTTGTATATCTTCTTTTAAGAAATGTCTTTTCAAGTTCTTTGCCCATTTTTTAAATTGGGTTGTTTGTATTTTTGTTGTTCAGTTTAACTCTTACAAATTTATTTATTCTGGATACTAGATCCTTATCAGATTTATAATTTGTGAATATTTTCCCCTATTCTTTGTATAGATGTTATCATTTTCAGCACAAACGTTTTAATTTTAATGTAAATCTATCTTTTTTTTTCTCCTTTGCTTGTGCTTTTGATTTTGTTATTTAAGAAACCATTGCCAGGATCCAAGGCCACAAAGATTTATTCCTGTGTTGTCTCCTAAGAGTTTTATAGTTTTAGCTGTACACTTAACGTCTGTGATCAATTTTGAGTTAATTTTTTGTGTGTGGTGGAAGGTAGGGTTCCAACTTCATTTTTTAAAAATTTTATTGGAGTATAATTGCTTTACAACGTTGTGTTAGTTTCTGCTTTACAACAAAGTGAATCAGTTGTACATATACATATGTTCCCATATCTCTTCCCTCTTGCGTCTCCCTCCCTCCCACCCTCCCTATCCCACCCCTCTAGGTGGTCACAAACCACCTAGCTGATCTCCCTGTGCTATGCGGCTGCTTCCCACTAGCCATCCATTTTACATTTGGTAATGTATATATGTCAGTGCCACTCTCTCACTTTGTCCCAGCTTCCCCTTACCCTGCTGTGTCCTCAGGTCCGTTCTCTATGTCTGTGTCCCAACTTCATTATTTCTGCATCTCGATATCTAGCTGTCCTAGCACAATTTGTTGAAAATAGTGTTCTTTCTCCATGAACTGTCTTAATACTTGTCAAAAAACAATTGACCATAAATGTAAAGCTTTGTTTTTAGACACTTAGTTTTATTTCATTGGTATATACACATGTTCTATGCCAGTGTCTTGATTATTATAGTTCTGTAGTAAGTTCTAAAACCAGGAAGTGTGTCCTCCATATTGTTTTTTCTTTTCAAGAATGTTTTGGCTATTGTGAGTCCCTTCCATTTTCATATGAATTTTAAGATCAGATTGTCAATTTCTGCAAATAAACAAAGCAAAAGTAGGAATTTGAAAGAGATTGCATTGAATCTGCGGATAAATTTGGGGGGTATTGCTATCTTAGTAATATTAAGTCATCTGATCTATGAACATGGGTTGTATTTCCATTTATTTAGATCTCATTTAATTTCTTTCCAAAATGATTTATAATTTCAGTGTACAAGTGTTGCAGTTATTTTGTTTAATTTATGCCTAAGAATTTTATTCTTTCTTGATGTGTAAGTCATTTTTATTGACCTTTTACTTAGTTTGATTGTATTTACTGATCAAAAGTTACCCAGAATTTCTAAATATATTATAATATGGTTTTGTACAGTTAGAAAACATATTGATGACTACAAAATAGTTTATTGCCATTTATGTGCTCCCCACTTTTGCCATCGAAAGATTTTGCCTCTTTAAAGAAAATAAAATTATATGTTCTTTTGCCGTATAATTTTAAAATTAACAAAAAAGTTCAGTGTTGCTGTAACAATGCTACCATAATCTAAATATATCAGTGATTTTTTTTTAAAGAATTCCTAGTTGTTTCATTCAGTTGGTCTTCCAGTCCTGCTGACTGTACCTTGAAGACATCTCTTAAATTCATCCCTTTCTATTCTGTGTTCCGTACCTTAGTTATTCAATGGTTATCTTCTTGTCTGCTTTTGTTGTTGCTGTTAGCTTTTTAGTTATTTCTCCATCCACCATCCTCTTAATATCTTGTACTCAGGAGCATTTCTTATGACCCTTATAGAAAGAATTGTTACTACTTCTGTGATTTCATAATGTATTTAAGGTGCTTAGCACAGTACATTTCATAGAGAAAACTCTCAAAAATTTTCACCCATCAACATCCCTAATTATCTTTTCAGACCGTTAAGTGTAGACTTTATCATATTCTATACCTTTTGTATGTTTTCTCACTGTTTCTTCCCTCAGATATCCACCCTGCTTAGATTGTAAACCTTTTGATAACAACAACTAGTTATTACTCCTCACCTTTCTCTTTTTGGGGCCTGCATTGTTTAGAGGTAAGAAAACTGAGTTAAGTTTTAAGAGTAAAACTGAAAAAAAAAAATTGTCCATGATTATAAATTATTCTGCCTTGCTTTCACATCTGTCAAATAATGGATAGTATTAACCTGGTGAGAGCTTTGGTGATAAATAAAATATTACAGTTTTCTTAAGTTTGAGGTGGTCCCGTTTTTGAGTTGCTTATTCCTCTTAGGGTTCCAAATATATATGTATTTTAAGAGAAGAATTGTATTTCTGGCTTTATTTAACAATTTGGTTTTATCTGTTTGCATAATGAGGGGAAGCTGGCACTTAGCTATCTAAGCTAAGTAAAAAATAAGTGCTCGATTCTCATGTACAAAAACAGAATCTGAGATGCCAATATTTAAAAATAATTTTTCATTCTGAATAACAATTATGTGCTCTACAATATTTGTATTCCTTCCAATTATTTTGTACCACATGCTTATGGTATTCATTGGATCTCTATTCCTAAATCTTGGTTTAAGGTACTAGTTTTGTACTAATATTTTACTAATAGAATATAAAAATGCAATTCAAAGTATTCATGATTTCAATTTTATACCTTTTTTTTTGCAAGACATGCAAGTGCCATTCTTTAGAAAGTTATTTTAAAGCCCATGTTTGGGCTCCACTCTTCCCTATGCTTTCCCTTATCCTTTTAAACTGTAAAATCCATGAATATAAGAACCATGTTTTCGTTTTCTATTTTTCTCAAATGCCTAGGCCAGCATTGAGTGAATGTATTTTCAAAGTATCCCATGGTTTGTTTATCATATAATTTAAAATTGAAAATCCAAATATTTTTCAAAGGGAGGAGAATTTCTGAAAGTAGTTTTTTTCTTAGCATCTTAACATCCAAACTCTGCTTGCTCACAAGATGACTTAATCAGCACCATATCAGAGACAGCTTGCTGTGTTTACCATTGTTAGTTGGGCCAGCATATGTCCAAAACAGTTGGAATGAGAAAAACAGCATTGACTTGAAGCCAAATTAGAGAGAGGAGAAAAAAAGAGTTCTTTAGCTATTGAACAGGACCAAATGCTTTGGACAGTTAGGGTACTTCTGTAGAGGAAAAAAAAGGACGATTCTTTTCGGAAAAAAAAAAAAAAAAGAACCCAAAGCTTAGTTCATATCTAAAGGCACTGAAATAATTAAAATAAGTAAATTGATGTGTGATGGTAATTTTACTTGTATAAACCTTTGCAGGTAATGTTATTTTTATACATTAACCAGAAAAAGGAATTCTAAGATATTTAAATTGTGGGTAATTTTTTTTTTTCAGTTTTACTTTTCAACTTCAGTTGGTTTTCTTCTTCCTAATTACTGGCAATTTTCTGTTACCTTATTAAGCAATGTGGGTGTCTTTGACTATCCATTACATTTCATGGGATCAGAATAATATTTCTGATTTTTGTCAAATTGAGTACTGTATTGCTCTATAGTAGCACATTTGAGGAAAATGTTTATTCTTATTTTCATAAGTAATTAATAAAACAAAATGTAAATACTGTGTTCAGTATATACCTCACTGAGAAACAACTCTTGTAGAAAAATAAATATATTTTTTGAAATAGAAAATGGAAAGTGTGTTTTGCTGTTTATAATGGAAGGCTTGAGAAGTTTCCACACACCACAATCAGGGAATATAATAATTTTGACCATAATTGAGTTTTATATCTCAGGCAAAGCATGCCCTAGGATAATTTTTAATTAGATAAAGCTTTTCTAAAGGAGTTCCTGCTTTCCATTCTCTGTCATTTTCTTCTATTTGGTAGGCATCCCTCTCTTTCCTCCTAGGACCCCTTGCTTTCTCTATGGTCAGACCCTGCCCTGCTGGTTGCTGATTTACCCAAAGAAGTCAATGAAGGCAACAGGAATTGCCTATCTCATGAGACAGACTTTCTAATAGAGACTAATATATATTCTATATATTTGAAGGTTGGGAAAGAATAGCCTTGGTGCTAAAACAAGCCTTGAGATCATTACTTCAGCCTCTTAGTTTTTATTTGTCTTATGCATGAAGAACCCAAGGCCCATAGAAGTGGAGTGATGAAGATTAGAACCAAGGACTCAGTTTTCTTTCTGCCATTTTCTGCTTCTCTCCTTTGGCAAGATCTTGGGTATTAGCCGGTGATTGAAAGAAGATGGACTGATAGATCGATTCATTTATCTGTTCTCTAAAACAACTGTGTCCCATGATTGTGAGAATCAAGTAACACCAAGGCTTGGTTTTAACAATTTGATGTTACTGATGAGTTTGGTGAAAGCATTTTCAGAGCAGCAGAGAAGGTGGGATCTAGGTTTGCACCCTGGGACCTGGAGGTGAGAGTAGACAGAGGAGGGATGCACCTTGTGTTGAGAATCAGAATCACTCAGGCCCTGAGGCTTGGTTATCAGGTCATGTGTGTCAGGCCTGGCTTCCTCTTTGCTGAAGATGAGTTTTTCTTAGGAGGTGCCTTAGTCATTTATGCAAATGGACATCTGTTGTGCCAGCCCCACCTGCTCTCCAGACATGCCCAGAAATTTCTGAACCTTGACTTTGACTAAATCCTGCATCCTGCCAAATTTACCTTGAGAGGAATAAACCCAACTGAATGACCTACATAAATCTTAGAGAAGCATGCCTAACATGGCAGGTTGAATTTCCTCACTGACCTAAGGAATCACATGGGATTCTGTCTTCTTATCTCTCCCTCTACCCCAGCAGGGAGAGGAAACCTGAATAACCACTATAAAAGTGGCTATTCTCTTAGGATAAAGAAAATTTTCATTTGTTCTCTTTTGTTTAACCAAGGTAATATTTACTTTTTTTTTTTAATTTGAAGGATTATAGATACCAAACTGCTGAGTTAAAGCATTTAAAAAAAAACTAGAACTTAAAATTTTGTATAATAAATGAGTTCTCAAGTTGCTGAATCTCAACTCATCTGATCTAAGTTATATTACGAATTCTGTGGAAAATAAAATGAAACATTGGATTCAGAATGGCTGTGGTAAACTCTGTGATTAGCAATATATTTCCTATAATCTTGGGTTACATTAATTTAAAATTACATTAATATCTGGAAGGACATTTGGGTAACTTTTTTTCCATAAGTTTTTTTTTTCTTACAATGCCTAACTAGTAGGTCTATTTTGTTTGAGGCACCACATTTCTTTAGTGGTTTGGCTGCAGATCTATCACTAGGATATAATAGCCAACCTTGTAGTAGGTATTATTGTAGCTTTGAGGTACATGTGCTGTTTCTTTAAAACCTCAAGGTTTTAAAATATTCAGTACAAACAAAATCAACCCACACATTATTAACAAAAATTTTAACGTCAAATAAACACAATATCCTGTAATTTCTAAACATTCCTTTCCTAAACTCATTCAAATGTTCACATGTTGATTTCTGTAAGATGTACTGGCCTTGTGTGTGTGTGTGTGTGTGTGTGTGTAATATGAGGAATTATATATCAACTGCTACACAGATGGGAGCAGTCTGTGTCCTTTTCTTTTTAGTAAAAGAAATTTCAGTTGAACAAATATTTGTTCTAGATCTAGCTTCTAACATGCAGAGTCTATTATCTTTGCCTCATAGAAAAGAGATAAGTTAGAAGGAGAAGCCACCTGAATCTTTAATATGGAGTATGATACAGTGACTTTCATTTAGCGTCATTCGAAGTTAATATTTACCATGATTTTAAGTAAGCAAGATAAAAACGTAGCACTTAAAAAAATGTTGTGTATGAGACCTTGGAAGTTTTCACTCTAGTCTGTCTGTTGCTCATTATCATCACCTGTAAAATGGGAATAATGATTGCTATATTAAATGAAAAAACTCCTTGCAAAAATTGTAGCTAGTGCTCAGCATACATTCCTCACTTTAAAATGTCATCGTTCTTACTTATATTTTTGTTTTCTAGTTAACTGCTTAATGCGAAGAGCAAGCAACAAAGCCTAAAACTAATATATTAGTCCAATAAAAATACTTAGAGCTACTTTTACATGGAATTTTCCTTGTCAGCGTAATCTGCTTCCTAATTATGTTTTATTTTAGATGAAATAAACTATGGTAATTTTTAACCTTCTACATTATACCAGTAGGGTAGAGAGTAGAGAGGTAACTTAGGCATTGGATTGTCAATGAGAGGTATCACTGTATGAGAATAAAAAGTAGATGTAGATTCTCTGCCACAAGGTTTGGCAGACTTTTTCAGTCAGGGCAGATAGTAACTATTTTAGGCTTCGCAGCCTGTACTGCCTCTGTCACACTCAACTCTGCTTTTGTGGTGTGAAAGCAGCCATAGACAATATTTAAGTGAATGGGTGTGACTGTGTTCCAATAAAACTTTATTTGTGAGCACTGAAATTTGAATTTCACGTAATTTTCACATGTCATGAAAGGTTTTTCTCTTTACTTTTTCACCATTTAAGAATGTGAAAATCATTCATATGTAGCAGGCAGTAAAAAAACAGGAGGCAGGCTGGAATTGGCCCGTGAGCCATAGTTTGCTTACCCCGCTCTACACAGTTATGTTCATTTTTAATGCTTTAAATTATTTCTTATACTTTTGTTTGTACAAATTGTATATACCACTTCAAATTGTAGACTGATTGTCTCAAAGCTGTGCTTAAAATATTGAGAAGCATTCTGTAATGCTGACAGTTCTCTGAATACCGCTTATTTCTATAAACACATACTATGAGTTCTACCAGGAATAGAAATTTTAATGACAGTCTAATTAAACAGAAGAGAAAAATTATTACATTTTCTTACGTCAAATTATGAATATCTTTAAGGCACATATACTGTCACATTAAAGATTTCTTTTTATATATTAAAAAAAATTAGATTCTTCTGACAATTTTAGGCTCTTCTTTTAGGTAGACCCTTTCACTTACCTAACAAGTTGTGCCTTAATGGCTAGTGATCATCTTTTTTAATGCACAAGGAATCATGAACCAAAAAAAACTCTGAAATAAGAAAAAGATAAACAACCACAGTCTATCCTGTCAAATCTTTTCTCATACTGTCAAAAAACAGCTGCCTCTTCCTTTTTGTTACTGCTTTCTTTCTTCAATTAAAAAAGTAATCTAGGGCTTCCTTGGTGGCGCAGTGGTTGAGAGTCCGCCTGCCGATGCAGGGGATACGGGCTCGTGCCCCGGTTCAGGAAGATCCCACATGCTGCGGAGCGGCTGGGCCCGTGAGCCATGGCTGCTGAGCCTGTGCGACCGGAGCCTGTGCTCCGCAGCCGGAGAGGCCACAACAGTGAGAGCCTGCGTACCAAAAAAAAAAAAAAAAAAAAAAGTTATCTAAAAATTTATGAACAATACATTCAAGTCTCATTAACAGTTTACAGTTAATATGATTCAGTAACAATCCAGTGTGATTTAGTTAATCAAGTACTAATAATAACTTCATTATTAGGCAGTCTTTACCTGTGAGTTAGTGGATTTCAGATTAGAGAGTAAGATGAATTTTTAAAAATTGTATAGACTCAACAGAAATTTCTGTAGCTAAAAGGGTGAAATGCTAAATTTGCAATTCCTAAATACAGAATTGTTTCTAAAGAGAGCATTGAAACACCTGAAAATTCACCAATGTGTTAAAATATGCAGAAATGTGTTCCATTACACATTTCTCTATGGTATATATTGGCTGTTACAAGCAAATGCTTTCCTTTTACCTCTAAAAAATATGTAATATTATTTTAACAAAAAACTTTTCATTCTCATTTACATCAAGGCAAACTTCAAGGTGAACTGTGTAGAAATTAAATTGGATACCTGTTTTGTAGAAGTCAAGAAGAATAATAGTGGAGTGGCCAAGACCATAGACTGTGCAGCTGGTTGGTGTATTTTCTAATTCCTGTTGCACCACTAAGTAGCCGCATGACCTTGGCCAATTTCCTCTGTGGCCTACATTTTCCTCATTGGTGAAATGAGGCTCATAATTGTGTCTACCCCGTGAGTTACCAGATAGCACAACCTTATAGTGCTGTAAAGAAGGATAAATGAGTTAACATTTCTTTTAAAGCATTCAGAACGGTGTGTGGCACATAGTAAGTGCTATTTTGGTGTTGGCTCCATAATTTATATTAAAGCAAAACAACTCTCCAGACAAACCAACAATACGGTATTAGTCTTTGTTCTTACCCAAGTTTAGAAAGCTAAATTTGGAATCAGCATAGGGAAGTCACATTTCATTAAAATGCTCAAGGCCTGAAAACTTCGCATAATTCCAAGCTTGCATAATTATTTTAAAACTCATATCCGAAGCACTTCTGACAAAGGATAGTGGGTATTTCTACTTATGAACAAGAGTGGTGCCACCATGTGGCAATAACATAAACACGGGTGCCAATGCATTTATCTGGCTAGGTTTGAAATTATGCAATTTTAGATGATTTTTTTCTTTTTTGGCTGCATTGGGTCTTTGTTGCTGTGCCTGGGCTTTCTCTAGTTGCAGCGAGACGGGGCTACTCTTCACTGTGGTATGCGGGCTTCTCATTGCGGTGGCTTCTCTTGTTGTGGAGCACGGGCTCCAAGCGCAGGCTCAGTAGTTGTGGCTCGCGGGCTCTAGAGCACAGGCTCAGTAGTTGTGGCACACAGGCCTATTTGCTCCGCGGCATGTGGGATCCTCCTGGACCAGGGCTCGAACCCGTGTCCCCTGCATTGGCAGGCGGATTCTTAACCACTGCGCTACCAGGGAAGTCCCGAATTTTTATTTTTTAACATTAACTTTCACCCCCAAATTGTATGTACAAAGTGAAACTTTATTATTTCCAAATCATACATTCCAAATTCTCATAATACCATGAAACAGTAATGCATTTTTCTTTGAAAGAGGACTAATGTAATTTGCCTCTGATTTGAATTTAACAAATAAAGAAATAATGCCGTTAGAACAGTGTTTTTCAGTTGAAGTCCATGGAGTCTGGATTCCCAGGGGAACGAACGGGCCAGGGAGGAAGTGAGTGGGTGGGACATTGGCTCCTACTTAACAGTTGCACTCGTGCTGGTTTTATACGTTGGGACTATTCATAAGTTTTTATTTGAAGAAAGTGTCCAGCTGTTTAAAGAAATGTTTTTGCTTTTTAAAAGCGAGTGCGATCCTATATTAGAATGTTTTAGTGGGACTTTAAGACTTTTGTTTTGTAATAAAGATTTCCTCAGAACTTAGAAAACAACTGAGATCAGGAGAAGGGGAAAAAAAAAAAAAAAAAAAAAAGGTTAAAGTCCAAGTCCCATTATGCAAGACTGAAGATTAGAGAGTAGAAAAGGAAAAGACATGGTTTAAATCGAAGAGGAAAATGAGAGAAGCATCATGCATGGCATTTCTGCTCTTTTTCTTTCATACCTTCCTGCAACTTTTAATATATGCTCTTGTCTTAAATATACTAAGCATTGAAGCTTTCAGAAAATATTGGAATATTTTTTAGGTTAAAGGCAATTGTTTCTTGCTGGCAGTACACAAAACCAATAAAAGCTCTTCTTTTCTCTCAAAACAGAATACAGTTACATACTTCTGCACACAAGGGTTCCTGATAGAGGAGTGGGAACATATTCTTTGAAAAAAGTCTATTTGCCAAATAAACAAATGTAATTTGTTCAAAAAAAGTGTTATTAGAGTGGGGTATCTGCTGAGAGAATCATTTATTCAACCAATTTTTATTAAACTTATATTACATGTCAGATGATGAACTAAGTTCTGGAGTCAGAGGGGAATCCCCTGCCTCACATATTAAGTTTTCATAATGAGAAGGAAGTTGTGTTAGCCATTTGCAAATAGTAATAATTTAGTACTTGTCTGTAACCTAGAAAAAAATATAAGTTATAGAGAAAAATATGGAGGAGACAGTTTGTCCCACCTTCGTCATAGTTCTTACAGAAGTCAGTTTGCTGTACATCCCAGATGATGAGTGGTATACATGGCTGAATAAGTGACACTTTTTAGATCAACACCTGTATTCCCTACTTCACAGCACTAACATTTCTCATCTACTGAATGTTTCATTTACAGGTATCATTATATCTGATTAAATTTTTGTCTCAAATTACAAAATGATATGGATTAGGTTCTTAGCTCCTATTACCTTGAAGTCACGTAAATTGGTTTGATTCTGTTCCCATACTGCAGGAAGCTCTATGAACCTTCTACTTGGTTCTCAAATAGTAGAGAACTAGCAAACACTGAGATACTTTAGAACTAAGTGGGTATTACAAATGAGTTGGCAGTTCATGTTGGTGTTATGGTTTGTTATGACTGCTTAATTCAAAAACATATTTGCAGAGAGGGAATTTGAATTAAGTAAATCAAAATAGTAAGGCTTTGATTAAAAAGTTAGCTTTCTTTAGCTTAAATGTTGATATTTCAAGGCCTACTGATATTTTAGTCATTTGTGGTTATTTTTGTTTCCCGTTCAGACCCCTGGGAAATAAGAGAATAGTAAATAAAAGTTCAGATTGCTTCTTCCATTTATTTTCTTTTCATTTATGCCATGTATTAGTGCACCTTAAAGAAACTGTAAACATGTGTAACTTGAACAGAATCATTATCAGGGATAATTGTATTTCTGGACTAATCAATTTAAGTAATTCTTATTCTAGAAATTATTTTTTCAAGTTTGATTAATTTATTCTTTATTTCATTATGATATAAATATTAACAGTGGAAAATAAGCTAAGAATATTTATTTGTATTGTAAAGTGAAATTTGGGTAACATTGTCATCAAACTGAGGTTGTATTGCTTGTTTTTGCATTTCCCATTTTTGATGTTAGTCACATTCAAATTGAGTAATTTACTTTTTCAGAAAAAAATATGCCTTCCAAGTCTGCAATGATTCTACACATTTCAATGAAGAGCCTTCAATAAAAGGCACTTCAATATTTTTTTAAAAATCAGTTATTGGATATTTTAGAGAAAATATTAAATAACCTTAAGACGATTTAATCTTTTCTATTAACATTTAGTAATTCTTCATTTTTCAAATTGGAGATATGAAAAAAAATTTTAGCTTCTAGATTATCGGTTCTGTTCTAATTTTCTCATAATATAACATGGGGTAATCATTAATGAATTAGGCCTTACTGTTTAGATAACTCAGGATTGTGGCTTATTCTTGGTGATCTCTACTGAGGCAAACAGCATGATGGGTAAGTTTTATTTTACTCAGTGCTCCCTGACTGTACTTTGGTGGTTGTCACCTGTCAGCACACTGAGTTTTAAGAGATAACTTGGGGTCTGGGAGATGTGAAATGACATCTTAGGTGGAAAAATTTTTGAGATTGCTTTTTTCAAATACTTAACCACTTTTGCCAGAAACTCATTCACTTATCAATAAACAGTCAATGTTTACCTGGATTCAGACAGTCAAAAGGAACTAATAAGTAATTGTTTTAGGATTTTAATTGGATCTGTACATATGTGTTTCTAATTTTATTACCATATGATTCATCGCTCTCACTCATTCATTTATTCCTTCATTCATTTCAGGCATTCATTGAGGCATTATTATGATTTTATGCTGTGCCAGGCACTGAAAATGTGGTCCTTCATCTCAAGGAACTTAGAATAATGGTGAAGGGAGTCAATTAAACAAATATTATGAAAATCAATTGAAAAATTTAATGAGAAAATACAATAAGATACAGAAAGACATCCTACATCAAATCATTTTTAGCTAAGATAAGAAAGAATCAGTATAGAAAAATGGGGTGGGATTGGAATTTAGAAAGAGAGAATGTATATGAGAAATCTCTGAGATTTCGGAGAGCATGGTGTGTTTACGGACTGAAAGAAGATCGGTGTGATTCAGATGAAGGGAGGAGAGTAGGGGGTGTTGAAGCTGAAAACACGGGCAGAAAGCACATCATAGAGGGATAGGCCATCATGTTAAAGATTGGGGTCCCACTGATGGGTGGGTGTTACCCAGGAAAGTGACAGAGGGCTGCTTTAGTAAAATAGGCAGTGGTAGTGGAGAGAGCTTGATGAATTCAAAAAATATTTAAGAGTAGAAAAGATTGTTTATGTTGATTGGGTATGGATAATAAAGGGAAAGAGGAGTCAAATATCACTTTCATGTTCTCCTCTGGCTGCACAAACTGAGACCAGAGGTACTGGAGAAAGAGCAGAGTAAGACAGGTTAAGTGAAGAGTACCAGTACTAGTTATACATATCGGTGGCAAGTTTAGAATAGATGTTTAGGCTGGAGACGGAATTGTGACCATAGAGGAAGCAAATAAAGTCCTGGGAATGGAAAATATCACCATTGAGAGTCCTGGAGGGAAAATAGAAGAGGGCCCAGGTGGGATTCTAGAGCACCAACATCATTGCCCTTGATGTGTCATGTTTTCTACATCGGTTTATGGCTTGATGTGCATTAACACATGAGTTCCTTGAAGGCAGTTCCTTCTCTTGTTGACTAAAAACTGTTTTGGCAATTCATATGGCTTTACAAATATTTGCTGAATAAAGGTGTAAATGAAAAGTGCTATGTCAACCTATGATACTTTAAAAACAGTGATTTCAATGTTATTTTAGATACACATAGCCCTAAATAGTCTTATACTTTCTTTAGATAGTATTAATTATATTATACTTAGGAATTTATGCTGCAATGTAGTTATTGAGGCAAAGAGCTAGAGGAACAAAATACAAACAGCCATCAGGCATGGGCCAGCCCTCAGTTAGCTTTATGCTGTGATATAACAAATAAGATATAATGGATAAAAGTATAAATAAAATTACAAAATTGGATTTCTTTTGTTCCAAATCAGTGTTAAAAGAAAGGGGGTGAGAGATGGTAGCAGGATTTCAGAAAAGGAAATATCAAGGTGCTTTAAATGAATGTAAATCAATTGCATGGAGTTGAAGGAAGAAAAACCTTTAAGTTCTGTTTCTTTCCCAAAGCCCATGGATTCTACCTGAAGAACTCTTTCTGGTGATCAACGTAACCAATGATGAGGAAGTGTCAGTGAAGCTAGAATCACAAAAGCTAGATATCCCCCGTTGCTGTACCAGAGAAAACTTTAAGATTCTTCATGGTGGGATTGACATCCCACACATAAAGTTGTATCAATAGGACAAAGACTGTAAGTGATACTTACGGATCTTCTTCCATCCATTCTCCAAGACCTCTCCAGTTTCTGTTCAAGAAGGCTCACAGTGAAAACTGTAGTAGCGTTAGCTGACCAGATGATCAGTAGAATTGCGTACGTGCTTATGAAGAGTTTAAGACACAGTAAACCAGATAACTTCCTAATTGGTAGTGGGTGTCACTGTTTTTATTCCATATTGATTTTGGTTTGGCCAGAAAGTACAGAAATGACAGGAGAAGGCAGTACATGCTATACAGAGCGGGTAATAATCTCTCTGACACTACCTGTCAAACCAGCACAAGTGAACATCTTGGTATTGAGCAGAGTTTCATAGATAACATGGTATCATTAGGATACATGTACACATATGTTAATAGAACCAGCCTGTCCTGGTGAAGCCTGAAAAAAAGAAACAAGTAGGAAAAGATTAGTGAAAGATGTCTATTCCTGATGAAGCTTCATATAAATTTCTGCAGAGTTTCCCATGTACTTAAACTATTATTAAAGGCTATACTTTGAAAAAGTCTGGATTACATGTATCCGAGACAGATATTCCACATTCTTTTTTTTCTTTAATTAATTTTTATTGGAGTATAGTTGCTTTACAATTTTGTGTTAGTTTCCGTTGTACAGCAAAGTGAATCAGCTATACGTATACATATATCCCCTCTTTTTGGATTTCCTTCCCATTTAAGTCACCACAGAGCACTGAGTAGAGTTCCCTGAGCTATACAGTAGGTTCTCATTAGTTATCTATTTTATACATAGTATCAACAGTATATATATGTCAATCGCTTTCTCCCAATTCATCCCACCACCACCCCTTTCTTCCCATTGGTGTCCATATGTTTGTTCTCTACGTGTGTGTCTCTATTTCTGTTGTGCAGATAAGATCATCTATACCATCTTTATAGATTCCACATACATGTGTAAATATACGATATTTGTTTTTCTCTTTTTGACTTAACTTCACTCTGTATGACAGGCTCTAGGTCCGTCCACGTCTCTACGAATGATCCAATTTCGTTCCTTTTTATGGCTGAGTAATATTCCATTGTATATATGTACCACGTCTTCTTTATCCATTCCTCTGCTGATGGACACTTAGGTTGCTTCCATGTCCTGGCTATTGTAAATAGTGCTGCAGTGAACATTGGGGTGCATGTATCTTTTTGAATTATGGTTTTCTCAGGGTATATGCCCAGTAGTGGGATTGCTGGGTCACATGGTAGTTCTATTTTCAGGTTTTTAAGGAAAAAAAACTCCTCCATACTGTTCTCCATATCCACATTCTTTTCTGAACCCTGAACTAATGACAGGCCCACATATTTGACAGGATGATGTTAAAGCACAAAACAGCACAACAGGCAGCCTTTTCCCATGGGCGGAGTCTGCAGGCCCAAAGATTTCTGTGCAGGAAAGGAGGAACAAAAGAAGCTGAGCAGATGATCAGAGCAACATTTGTTTCTCCCAGATCTGGAAATTGTTATTCATACGTCCACCTGCCAGTGGTTGTGGTCAACCATTTCTTGGTGTAAGAACTTATTTTCCATATAAACTGGCTCTGGGCAGCACTGGTGATGCTGTATCCTGAATATTATTGTAGCTGCTGTAATTGTGAATATTAACTGAGATAGTTAAACATGGTTCCATTTTTTGTCACATTTTTTCAAGTTTCAACTTGTAACTGAATTGACACGTACCAATTGGTGGCAAGATTGTGCCTGTGCCTTTTTTCTGTGTGTGAAAGCCTGTGCTTTACACTGCACTGCTTCGGGATCTCCTTCAGAGGAACAGCGTGCACAGTCTTCACCATTGTTGTGATAGTTGTAAATGGTCAAAATTTGCATTCTTAGAATTTTTCCATCCATGAGGTTTGCAAGTTATTCACTGAAAACATTCTTAAAATGGATGGCTTCTTGTTTGTAACCCAGCTGATAAAGAAGCAACCAAAGATTCCTGTTGTTGAACATATGAAAATTCTCCCTACATACCTGTGCTATAAATAATAGCATCTAAAGTGAAAAATTAAGAAACATGCCGTGACTACTTAGGGTGTCCTTAGTACTTTGATTTAACTCTTTAATGGTCTTGGTATTTAAAAAAACGTATTTATCAAAGAAATTTAGTTACAGCTGAACAGGTGTATATGTTGCTTAAATAAATGTAGTTATCATAAGCATCTATATGAGCTGAGATTTTTATTTTGAAATGGGAGCTTTTTTGTTTCCATGTTTCTTAAAGTAAAAACTATTTCTAAAAAATTGCATGAGTTGATAAGTCCTAAGTAGAGGAGGGAATAACTATCAAAGAGTAAGTAAGAAAAGACACTGAGGAAAGAACGAGCAGAACTTTGTAAAGTGATAATAAGACTAAATATATGTGGAAATGTTCTGACTGGGTATTTGCTATTAGAATAATGATAAACATATAATATACATATATATGTCACATGTATTTGAAATCTCAGACAAATAGGGTGAGTCCAAATAAATTTATGAGATCTGTTAAGAAAACAGGATTTGTTTATAAGTAATGCTAATGCTACTGTTATCATCAACTTCCTTCTAACTTATGTATCACTGGCCACCTGTTCTAAGTAATTTGCATGTTCCTAGACAAGAAATGTTGTGAACAGTGATGATTCCATTTCCTCACTGTTAAAATTGGTTGTTAATTTTTCCTTGTTAGTTGATTATTTCTAATTATGATAATACAGCAGCTGTGGACAATGCCCTTTCTTTCACATTCTGTGATGTATAAGTGACTGTAACTTGTTGAAACTCAGCCCTGGTATTGTGTTACTATTATTGCTCCTGGGGAGGCTTATTAGCCTGTCACAGAAGATGGAAGAAAAATCCGTCATTCTTTTTGGAATACGATGAGCCTTTGTCACCCACAATGCAATTAATTTTAAAAATAGAAAGAATGGCTGTGATATGATTATGATTAACCAGAGATGAGCTATTGTCCAAGTAACAGGAACTAATCCAGCAGGCCAGAGATGACCTACACAGAACCATCAGTTTGCTGATTGCCATTTCTCTCTGAGTTTGATGAAATATTCATGCCTTCGCTCTCCTCTCTGCAAGCACTATTGATTTCTTGTGTAAACGCTGCTATATTTAGTCTAGACAAATGGAATGTGGATTGCTGCTGAATAAATTGGATGAAAGACTGGGATCTTGCCTGCCTCTTTCTCTCAGTCTTGGGCAATTATTTATAATCAAGAGCAGTTTTTGTAAGTTGAGGGTGATTTTTCACAATTTAGTGATTAGTCTCTGAACAAAGGCAAGCAGTTAGACACAATCATTTCTGTTGGGATAGCAGGTTAAGAAGTCAAATTACCCTTTGAGGCTTACATTAGCTGTTTTGGAGAGTTCTGGGGCTCTTTTTTCCTTATCTCTTTTGGGTTTTGTTTTTTGGCGGGGGCAGGGGAGTTGACAGTTATAGTTTATGGATAATAAGAATGCCAGCAACAAGAGACCCCAGGATCTCTTGAAATTTTACATTTTGCCTTTATAGGGTTAAATTTGTTTATTGAGATGTCCATGTAAAAACTGAGGCTTTAGTTTGGCCTTTTTAATGTAAAAGTGAAATATATGCTTAACAGCCTTTGCTTTTGGTTGGAATAACGCCAACTCTATAAATTAATGCTCAAAATCTCCTGTTACTCCAGAGCCTCAATTGAAAGTTCTACATTGGACCTTCTGACCAAGAGATCCTACAGGCCATCTTCTTCACTTAGTTCCAAACTTGTCACAATTATTATTTTTCCTTTTGTAAATATCATGTTTAGAAGACATTATCCCCCAAACTATGGTTTATTAATAAATTGTTTTCCCATTTTCATTAAACTGACATATACAGCACTATCAGTGCAAGCTCTTCTGATCTATACATTGAAAAATCACCAGTGTCAACGACCAAGATTGATACGAATTCCCCCACTCCACCCCTACAAGCTTGACACACACACGTGCCTGTACACACACATGCCTGTGTGTACACACAATTCAGATGATAAGCAAGACATTAATGTTTCATTTAGTGTTTGAAGCCTTAACTTCTATAGACAGAATTTATGTTAGGCTTTATTGACTTCCTGAAAATATCTCTTAAATTTGCATGGAATATTAACTTTGTAGTTTCCAACCTGGACTCTTCAAATTTAAGTTACTCAGAGTAGGAGTCACAGCATTAGATACAATTTGTAAAAATACGGAAAAGTAGAAGGGGAAAATAATTCGTATTTCCACCCAAAATACAACTTTATTTTGTTCTCTGTCTCACCAGTCTTTGCTGGTCGAATTCAGAGACTAATACCATTAAATCTCCAGTAGAATATATGCTCTTTGAGGGCTAGAATTTTTTTGTCTTTTTGTTTTACTACCGAACCCAAACATCTAGAATCACCTTGGGAATTTAAGGTTCTTGGTAAATGTACATTGACTAAATTAACTTATTTTTAAAGAGTTATCATAGGGTATATGTCATTTTTATTATTGTTCTTTCACTTAATGTTACAACAACATTTTTCATGTTCCCATAAACATTATTTTTAATGATTGCATATTTTTCCATGAAATGGATGTGACATATTTTACTAGACATTTCCTTGTAGTTGGTGATTTCAATTAAAATGATAATACTTCAGTAAACAGTATGACTGTTTCAACAATATTGAACTGTTTCTTCCTGTTAGTATTATCTCCTTAAGATATATTCCAAGAGTTGTCAAACCTGAATCAAATGGTAGAAATACTTAATGCCTCTTGACAGATGTCACCAAATTGTGATATCACGTATCACTTTTTCAGAAGTTTTAAACCAACTGGCAGTGCCACTTGCAGCATATAATTGTCTACTTGGTCATATGTTTACCCTATACAAGGGGATGTTGTACATACACATATGCATATATGTGAATCATATATATGATATTTAATCATTAGAAAATGATGCCTTATTTTTATTTAAAATTTTGCATATCTTTACTAGTGAAGGTGGATTTTTTTTAGTTGTTTGGCTATCTTTCTTTGTTTTCTTGTTTTATAATTTTTCTAGATGTTTTAGTGTTTCTATTTTCTAATATTTAATAGAAAGCATAAACAATTTTATTTTCTTACTGGCTCCATATTTTTGTTTGGTTAGCCCCACAGTGTTGACGATTTATTTTAATACACAGGAAATTTCTGTTTTTACACAATTTTTTTAGAAAAAGCATTTATTGAGGGATGTGCTATATGTTGTCAGTCTTTGAGTGGATTATCACATTTAATCCTTTTAACAACTCTGTGTGGTTATTGTTAATGGTAATTGTCTCCATTTTGCTTATGAGGGAACTGAGACCCAGACAGTTACCCTGAGGGTGACACATCCTTTTAAAAGTTATGGGAACAGGCATTTAGATTTTTAAAAAAGATTTTATTTATTATTTATTTATTTTATTTATTTATTTTTGGCTGCATCGGGTCTTAGTTGTGGCATGCAGGATCTTCGTTGAGGCATGCGGGATCTTTCGTTGCGGCATGTGGGTTCTTCGTTGTGGTGCATGGGCTTCCCTCTAGTTGTGGTGTGTGGGTTTTCTCTTCTCTAGTTGTGGCGCCCAGGCTCCAGGGCACATGGGCTCTGTAGTTTGCAGCACATGGGCTCTAGTTGAGGCACACGAGCTCAGTAGTTGTGGCGCGCGGGTTGCCCCACAGCATGTGGGATCTTAGTTCCTTGACCAGGGATTGAACCCGCGTGCCCTGCATTGTAAGGTGGATCCTTTACCACTGGACCACCAGGGAAGTCCTAGACATTTAGATTTAGAGCAGAGGTTGAAAATTGGCAGCCTGAATATCAAAGTCGATTTATAGAAGCATTTTTTTTTTTGGTTCCAGTAGTTTTAAAATTTTTACAATGATTTAACATTTAAAATTAGATGACTTCTGTCTACTCTGGGTCTGTATTTTCTTTCTACTTACCATTTCCCACATTTTAGCATGCGTGTTTTTACTTTTTCTTTGGTAGGTCCCGTATCCTTACAAATACATTATTTTAAAAGGTTTACTTCATAAGGAATATATCTTAGAATATATTTTCTGACTCTGATTACAAACAAAAATGTTTGCAAGTGTACAAATTTAGCTGTGTTAGAAGTTCTCTAATATAACATGACATCTTTTCCTCGATAGAGTTGCATTTTTTTGTCCTAAGTTGACTTGAATTTGGTAAGTGGTCCAGTAGAATAAGTTTTATGAACAACTTTGATATCCGTGAATCTTTGGAGTCACCTCTTTGAAAAAGGGAAATGTGGAAGATTTCACAGCAGAGTACAAATTGCTGGCTGAAAATCAGCCTGTGGTTCATTTTATCAAACCTGATATACAGAAGACCTTTTCCCATACTTGTGAAAAGAAAGACTAGATTTGTTGATGTAAAATTTGTCTAATGGGGTATAGTGTCTTTCACTTTTCATTTGTCTCCAAGTCAATGTGCTAATTTTCTATCCTCTATCATCCATCCTTTTTTTCCGTCTCTCCAGTTGATGTAAAGTCAGAGGTTCCTGTGGGCCTGGAGCCCATCTCGCCTTTAGACCTAAGGACAGACCTCAGGATGATGATGCCCGTGGTGGACCCTGTAGTCCGTGAGAAGCAACTGCAGCAGGAGTTACTCCTGATCCAGCAACAGCAGCAAATCCAGAAGCAGCTCTTGATCGCAGAGTTTCAGAAACAGCATGAGAACTTGACACGGCAGCACCAGGCTCAGCTTCAGGAGCACATCAAGGTAGCAAACGTTTCTTTGTCTCTGACTGTAGACTCAGGGAGCCTGCACCATAACATGGGCATAAGAGGGAGCAGTGGAGGGATATTTCACTATGAAAAGATACGGATGCATGGCTGGGAGGAAACTTTGATTGTACTAGTGAAAAACCTGGGTAAGTAAAAGGAATCCTGGCAAAAAACCTGCTTTGCTTCTTCGAGAGGAGCCTCTACCACTCTTTTTTCTGTTAGTTTACAGCATCAATAGTAAGGAATAGTAACTTCCCACCCTTTATAAGATTCTCTTCTACATGCTTTTGCCCATTTGCCCCATCTACTCTCCACCAAGAAGAACCACGAGCCTGGAAAGACCCATTTTATATTTCTAATAACAAATGTATGGATACCAAGGGGGAAAGGGAGGGGGAGAGGGGGGAATTGGGACATTGGGGTTGACACATATACACTACTGATACTGTGTATAAATAGGTAACTAATGAGAACATACTATATAGCACAGAGAACTCTATCTAATGCACTGTGGTGACCTAAATGGGAAGGAAATCCAAGAAAGAGCCATATATATTTATGTATGTATGTATACATATAGCTGATTTGTTTTGCTGTACAGTAGAAACTAACACAACATTGTAAAGCAACTATACTCCAATAAAAATTAATTTTAAAAAAAGAATCTGCATATACTATTTACCAGAGAGGATAAATTAATCCCTTTATGTGAAGAGAGAGCCTTTTTTTATTTTTGTCTTTGGTCTGTAAGTAGATGTTCTGAGTGCTCTGTAAGTAGATGTTCTGAGTATGTACTAATCTTCCTTATGGAAAAGACCTCATAATGTATACATTCAAAATAATATAATGAAAAGCTCAACAAAATTGTATATAAAGAAAATGATACATATATTTTCAGTGTTTTTATATAAGTCTAATAGACTGTAGATAAGAATTTATTGAAACAATTTTGGGAGTAGTTTACAATTTGAGACCCAAGTTGTTTAAATTATTCTAGGAGAAATATGTCCATATCCCACAATTATGTGTGATGGAGTATTTTATTATCAGTGTCTGTGTATCTATTTATTCTCTTGTATCCTCAGAGATAAATATTACTTCAGCTTTATTTGTAAAATGTCTTTCAACTTCTTGACAAAAATAATTAAAACAAAGCTATTTTGGTCTGACTAAGTAGATGTTTAATTTGAATTTATTATGACAGTAATGTAAAGTAGCAAATATTTGTAATAAAAAAGTCTACTTTTATGTCCAACTCCTTCAAAAATGACTTAACTTATGTTAATTTATTAATATAATAAAGTATGTTGTATTATTTCATTTTTATTATATTGTATTATAGACACTTGATTTTTTTCCTTTTGCATTTAAAAAAAATTTTTTTTTTTATACAGCAGGTTCTTCTTAGTCATCCATTTTATACACATCAGTGTATACATGTCAATCCCTTTCTCCCAATTCATCACAGCGCCACCCCCACCCCCCACCCCTTTCCCTTGGTGTCCATACGTTTGTTCTCTACATCTGTGTTTCAGTTTCTGCCCTGCAGAAATTGATCTTTTACTCACTTGCAAATAAAATACAAGCACATTTATGTGGGGTTAATATAGATAACTAATCTATGTTAATATTATATAATTTTACAACATTGATATGACAGTGTCTGAGAGGGTAAAAATGGTTTTCTTTCCTATGTTCCTTGTTTTATATTTCCTTAGCCTGGAAGACTTATTTTAACTTATTTTCAGAAAAAAGCTCTTTGATACCTGATATAAAATGTAGTATTTTTTTCCTTTAACTAGTGAACTTTACTAAAAGATGCTTACAATATATTGACCCATAAGATACCTTAAAAATAAGAGTGAGGATTTTGTTTTAAGTCTCATATGGAATCCTGGTTGTATTTTGCAGTATAAGAAACCTTCATTTAGTTTATAGACTTATTTTTGAGTGATTCTGGAACATTTTATTTCATTTTGACCTTTGAAACAATAATAGTAATAATAATGTCCAGATTTCCTTCTTCATTCATTCTAGGCACGTTAAAATGGCAATGATGAATGAGTAAAATTTATATTCTTCCCCATACTTGAAGGTTTGTTTCATTTTGCTTTGGTATGCAAGTCGTGTTGCCCTGAATATAGGGTGATACTGATAAGTTACAGCTTTAGATAGTTCTTTTCATTTATGTTTGACGCCTTTTGTAGTTGTAAAGATCAACATAATTATTTTTAAGTAATTAATTGTTTGATTTTACTCAAAAGTTAATAGTAGCAAGTAGGTAATTGTTACTTTTCCCCAAACAAGGTAGTATATAGCAGGTTTACTGACACCTAGAAAATATTGGAAAAGGGGAGGGAGAGAAATGATTCTGAGATAGCTAAGGAAAACTTAGTGTTTGGAATTATTTTCTAAAGTAATAAGTTGCTTTTTCAGAAACTAAAGTCATAATTAAAATTTCCCTTTAAGTTTAGGAAGTTTCTTTGCTTTAAATTTTTTTTAATTTTATTGTTTTATATTTTTTATGCATAGGACTAAAAGTTGATGCTTTTAACATTCATCTAGCTTTTACTTTTATGAGGAAGACACAGCATGATGCTTTACTTATATTAGTGTTTTGAATCTTTGGCTTCTATAATCATCTGTTGAGTTAGATGCTGTTATCCCATTTTTCCACCTAGTAATCTGAGGCAGAAACACTGTAACTTGCCCAAGGCTAGTGGTGGGTGCCAGTAAGTGGGTGCTCCAGGATTTGTAATCTTGCCTCGTCTACCTCCAAAGCTACTACTTCATTCTGCTTCTGTCTTGGACTGGAACATGAAACTGGAGGAGTGACGTTTTGTTCCTTTTTTTTTTTTTTTAACCTCATTCCTGCAATCTTTGATAATGAATAGTAGCTGTGGAAATTAAATCATGTGCTTTTCTAATTCCTAAGAGAGATTAATATTCAATTCCATTGGGGCTTTGGGTGAAGCATTAAATCTACTTGATCAACCCCAATATCTATATAGAATTAACATTTAAGGCAAAGTTTAAGCAGAATTATGAAATTTTTGGTTAGAATGGAGTATCTAAAAACACTTATTAAGAAACTGGTGGGTCAAATCCAAAATGTCAAAGATTGTAATTTGCAAAGTAACCAGAAATGCTTCTAGCCATGTCCTTCTGGGACGAGTGAAGCTATCATGCTTGACATGCAGAGTTGGCTTCCTGTTGCTCCACAGTGACTCTGATGCCATTCCATATAACTTTTTATTTTTGTTCTGTTACTGTGCAGTGTAAATTTCAGAATTTTAGGCACCTATCTCATATAAACAGCAAATTACACTGACTTCATTAGTATTTAGAGTTTCAAATAGTTATAATAAGCAAAATTAGTATTGTTCAAACTAACTTAAATTTCATATGCATTATGAACATGATGCATGGTGGAGATTATTCCTCTGTCTTATATATGAGGAACCAATGCTCTGAGTGGCTTAGTAAGTTGTCTAGATCTTGTATCTAGTAATGTCAGAGCCTAGTAGAACTCAGTCTTGAGTTATTCCTCAGTGTGCACATTTCCAGTTATTCCATGTTTATTTCTCAGTCTGAGAGAAAATTGACATCTCAAAATGGTTAGTTTTTTTTATTTATTTTTAAAATTTTATTTATTTATTTACTTTTGGCTGTGTTCCGTCTTCATTTCTGTGTGAGGGCTTTCTCTAGTTGTGGCATGCGGGGGCCACTCTGCATCACAGTGCGCAGGCCTCTCACTATCGCGGCCTCTCTTGTTGCGGAGCACAGGCTCAGTAATTGTGGCTCACGGACCCAGGTGCTCCGTGGCATGTGGGATCTTCCCAGACCAGGCCTCGAACCCGTGTCCGCTGCATTGGCAGGCAGATTCTCAACCACTGCGCCACCAGGGAAGCCCTCAAAATGGTTATTAAGAATGCTTTATATTCATGATGTACATTATTTGGAAGTGAATTCAAGGGATTCAGACAGCCAAACAACAGTGCATCAAATTGTAGTCTGATGGAAGTGATTTCTTCTTGACCAGTCTCTAGTCTGAAGGGTTTTGTGTGCTGAGTGAACTAATTAGACTTTGCTCTTTTGAGAGAAGAGCTTGTTATGGATATACAGATTGCATTCATCTTTTGAAAACCTTCTTGGAAGGTTTTGAAATTTTTAACCTTCATTTTATTTCAGGTAGATTTCCCCCAAATTAACTCATATCTCACTATTCTATTCAGTGTGATTATGTTCACATAATTTCTCAGGATAAGAAGTGAAGATTTCAATTGTTTATGTTGCAAGGGAATTGGTAAAACAGACTTCTGGGAAGTTCCTGCCTTTCTTTGCCTGTATCATGTATTTCAGATGCACAAAGAAAAGTTACTCAAGGAACTGAAGATCTGAGTGAATTTGGTAATATTGTGATAGGATGGCATAGGTGTTGAAACTACCTAAAAACTTTCTTGTTAATGACCTTAAGACCATTTATGGCATGAGTTGCTTGTCTTTAGATTTCAGTAATATACCAAAAAATGGGTAAAATGTAAAGTAAATACAAATAATTTCCAAAAGCTCATAACATTTCGATTTTGGTCATTGATGCCTATGAAGCCTAAAGAAATTGCACACTCTCATGTCTTTCTCTTCTCGCAAGTTGCAACAGGAACTTCTAGCCATAAAACAGCAACAAGAACTGCTAGAAAAGGAGCAGAAACTGGAGCAGCAGAGGCAAGAACAGGAAGTAGAGAGGCATCGCAGAGAACAGCAGCTTCCTCCTCTCAGAGGCAAAGATAGAGGACGAGAAAGTAAGAGGCACCAGGGTAAAAGATGGATCTCTTCCCTCATCTTTAGCTGATGGTCATTCAGAAAGGAGCCTGATAAAGAGTGGAATTAAACTTGTCAAAATTGTCTGTGTTTAAGTAAAAGAAAACATTATGGACCCAAATGTAAAGCTTTGACATTCACATATCAGCTCTCTGCATTCAGTCTACAAGCATCTCCAGAAGTAAACAGCAGTTTTGGCAAAGATGCTAATTTCTGTTGTTTTGAGCCTTAAAAATAATGTTATACTAAGGCAATATAGCTATGCCATTGTGTTTAATAATAATCTTACTTCCACATTACTCCACCATACCTCATACCTTCCTCCTGCTCAAGTAATAATTGCTCTTTCATAAGTCAAGGCTTGTCTCATTTAGTTTTCAAGTACCCAAACTTTGAGAAGATTTAAGGTAGAACTTTTTTTTTTCTTAAAGCAACTATCCACAAGAGGGAGACAGATCCAAATAATTCCCCTGTATGAGGTCAGTTCAAAATCAGGTCGTTGCAAGGTTTAAAATGTGATGACTTAAACTGGAATTGTCAGCAATATTTATTTGTTTAATGCTCAAAAGTGCTTTTTTAAAAAGTTTTTCAAGCTAGCAATTCAGAAGAGCTCATTTTAATTTGCTTAATCACTTATATGGTCCCCCAAGATTCTTGACTTTTAAAAAGCAGTGTTCTGTTCCTCAGCAGTATTTTTTAAAGCTTAGGAAAAAATTAGTATTAATTCTGGGAATCCCCTTTCTGCAAAAGCAATTAAAGAAATCATCGAAGGTCTTTTGAAAATTGGCAGTTGAAGCAGTAGTTACAAAATATTACTATGTCATTTTCTAAAGCCTGTTTAGACTCTGGTTTCTTCTTTTAATAGGAAAACTTCATATGCTGTGACGAGTGGTGTTACTTCTTAATTTTTGCTAAATATTCCAGAGGCTTGAAAGGACAGAACCGCAAATCACCATCTGTTTCTGTATGTGTGTGTTTCAGGGGCAGTGGCAAGTACAGAAGTAAAGCAGAAGCTTCAAGAATTCCTGTTGAGTAAATCAGCAACAAAAGACACTCCAACTAATGGAAAAAATCATTCCGTGAGCCGCCATCCCAAGCTCTGGTACACGTATGTTCAGTGTTTGGCTTTTTTCATTCCCAGGGGTGAGGATCACAGGTTCTCAATTCAGCCAACCTGGGCACAAATCCCTGGCCTGCCAAGTTCTCAGCTATAGGGCTGTGGGCAAGCTCCTCAAATTCTCCAAGGCTCAGGTTTTTATTCTGTAAAAAGAGGATGATAATAGTACCTGCCCTCTAGGATTTCTGGGAAGGTCCTGTGAAACAATGTGGTTAAGTATATAACAGAGACCAGCTCTTAAATAAATGTTAGCAAGTATCATCTTGAGGGCCAGAAAGTATTATACATGTTCTTTGCCAAATGAATAACTGACAAATGTAGGGTGGGGCATATAAATTAATTCATATTTTGCATTTTTCTATTCTCAGATGGTGCATCTGATATCTTTACAATAATTTCTGAAGATTTGGCTGGTTGAGATTTTATTTTACTTGGCTTGAAATAAAGTGGAGATCTGAATTATTTTTAAAAGTCCAGAAGATTTTTGACTTAATTAAAAAAAAAAAGAAAGAAAGAAAAGTAACTGATATATCTAAGTCTTCAGTGACTAGTTTACCCGTGCCCACCTCATCTCATTTCTTCGCACCCTGTAAAATGAGAGTAGATTGGCTTTTAACACACACGCTGACAGCGTAACATACCGCGGTATTATAGTTTTTTAGGCAACCATCTTTCTCCAAGTCTAGTAAAGAGATACTGTGTAACACAATTCTTTCTTCTGTAAAGTATGAAGGAGGTGATTATATATATACATATATATATATATATATGTATCGGCCTCTCTTGTTGCAGAGCACAGGCTCCAGACTCACAGGCTCAGTAGTTGTGGCTCACGGGCCTAGTTGCTCCGTGGCATGTGGGATCCTCCCAGACCAGGGCTCGAACCCGTATCCCCTGAATTAGCAGGCAGATTCTCAACCACTGCGCCACCAGGGAAGCCCCGGAGGTGATATTTTTAAAAAATCAGGAGAAGAACTGATAGGCAAAACATATTTGGATAATAGACTAATAGATCATGGTTTCATCTCTCTCGTATTTAAAAAATATGTTTAGGATTTTACACTTACATATTTTTTAATCACATCATAAGGATAAGGGAGTAAAAACTTGATTATTTGATACTCTGTTACATTGACATTTCAAGCATGCCAGGAGTTCTATTTAAAGAGTTATTGTTCTTATAATTCTATCTTATAAAGTATCTTCCCTTCTCTGCATCCAAAAAAAAAAGATGAGGCAGATTCCAGAATGCTATATAAATATTTTTTAATGGTTTACGTAATTTCTACCATGCATGTCAATTGACTTGAGAAACCAATCCCCAAAGAAAATCTTCACGTGTTCAATCAACATCAAAAAGTATTGAAAATGAAATTCTGTTTTATTACCTAAAATTACATACATAATTTATAACTAACTCATGTTCCTTCTAAGTTAAAACCTGTTTTAAGAAAAGATAATACCTTTTTTTTTTTCCTTAAGTGGAAACAACTACATGCAAACAACTTGTCAGCTGAAAATTCTTTAGCTGTTCCCTTGGGTATATTCGACATGGCTCTCAAATGTTACTTAGGAATCCTTTTTTTTGTACTGAACTGAACTTCAGTAGGGTCCAACTCCTGGAGAGCCATAAGTCATTAATTTATGAAATCTGAACTTAATACTTTTTGCCAGTTATGGCTAGATAAAATATCCTTACACCAGATAATTCTTGAGAATGTTGATTCAAATAAATAATATTGGTAGAATCATCATGGTGGTGATACTATGCCCTATCTGTGTTTTCTCCATTTATTATGATTTTAGATGTTTATATCCGCTGGGTAATCTATGTTCAGTCCTAAGCTATTCTCCAGTAGCACAATTGCATCTCTTTTACTGTATTAATGCAGGAAAGACAAAAGATTTTAAAAGGTCAGGTTCATATTGAAGAAGAATGTGTCTCCAGTCTTTACCTTGAAACTGCTATAGAAGTTTGGAGACCTGAGGCTATTCGCACAGTACTGTCTCTCCAGTAGAAAGGCACCCTCATGTGCTCTCATGTATTACCTAGCAGTTTTTTTTAAATGAAGTCCTTCTGTATGTTTACTTTTACCTTGGTTGTTCTACATTGTTGACTAAAAAGGATTCGGGTGATGACTTTTCCACTAATATGACTCTTAAGGAAACATACACAATAATCTCAGATGTCAAATCTCACGCTCTGGGTAAATTCTCTCCTTTAGTGAAGCAAACTTTTCTATGTGACTGTGTGACCAAACACACAGTGGGCATTCTTGGGCATCCTGCATCATTCCATAACATACTGCTAAATTGAACTTGGTTACATGAGGCTGTGGTTTGTACACACTAAAAAGAAAGAACATAAACACAGCTGAGACACGTGTTACAGCATGTGCAACCGATTATTGCTGACCAATGTGCAGTAAAAACTCAAGGGGAAATGGTGAACCCTCTTTTTCTTTTGTAGGGCTGCCCACCACACGTCATTGGATCAAAGCTCTCCACCCCTGAGTGGAACGTCTCCATCCTACAAATACACATTACCAGGAGCGCAAGATGCAAAGGATGATTTCCCTCTTCGAAAAACTGGTAAGTCAGTTCCACAAGAAGACTCCACTTGCTCTTCCATGACCTTCCTGCAGCTTTATTTTGCCATACCTCTAGGGGAGCGTCAAAGGATTTGAATCATAGCTGTCAGCCTCTCTCCACCTCTGCCCTCAGCATAAGCAGACGCGCGCACACACACTCCTATTTCTATATCAGTTCATTCAGTATATTATCAAAGTAGCTTTTTTAATTTAAAGGTTAGTCACATTTGGGTTTTAGACAATAGCAATAAAGAGAAGAATTAAAGAAAATAGAAATTTGATTTCTCAGAAAATTTAAATCTTCTCTGTTAATGAGGATCTCTGTAATTTCCTCCATTTCTCTGATTTTCTGTTGAGCCTCAGCCATTTACTACAAAAATGGAAATAATCTTTTCCTCCCACTTTTAAAAACCTTAAATTTTAATTGTTTACTAAAACAGATAAGGCCACGGCTAGATCCTGAGTAAGTGACTTGCCTAGTGTCTCACAGATTATAGGAGAACTCATGGTGAAGCTTTATAGCTAATAATCTCATGTAATTGTATTAAAATTTGCTTAGGGGAACTGGGACAATGAATCTGTAATAAATTTGGAATTTAGTAAACAGCTCTATGGCTTTACAGTCTGTGTTTGTTTTCCCATATTCCTTTTTAGCCCTCTGGTATGTGCATATTTAATGTGTTACATTCTTACCTCTATAATAAATATATTTAAATTTTAGCTAGGTAGAAGCATAAATAGCAGTTGTGTACATTATGTTCTAAATCTTTTGAGATTTTCTAAATATAGTTCTTTAGAGGAAGTTGTAAATTAAAAAAATTTTTATAACCACAATTGATGTGAAAAGATATTCAGATCAGAGAGTTTGGCCCATTGTATTTTACTCAGATCTACTTGAAGAACTATAGATCTGTGTAATTTGTATATAAAATCTACAGAGTGAAAATTATTTCCAATAATTATATTCATTTTCCCAAGCAATTTTGAATAATTAAAATGGATATAGATTGTAAAAACACGTGCTGAGGCTATTTTCTGTCTTATACTTTACTTCTAGCATAATGAAGATTTAAAAATAAAATCAATCATGAGTAAGAATTTATTCTATCATCTAGCCTGTATTGTACCAGGCACTGAGGAAGGATGGCCAAGTATTGTAAAGCAGTTTGTGCCTTTTTATTTTAATAGCCGAAAGATGTTCACATTTCTACTATAAGATATCAGATATAGTAAAATACTTCAGTGGAAGGCTATGCAAAGGAGAGTGAGTTTTATGTATTGCATGAGAATTTCACACTCTTATCTACAAATCAGATTTTCTTGCATATAAATAAACTTCTCTGGGATAAAAGGAACAAAGCAAAGAGTGAGCCTCCACATATTTCTAAAACATGGCATATAGTTTATGAAAATTGATCCATAAAGGACATGGATTTTAGAATGTGGGTACTTTGATCTGCAGCCTTGACATTTAGTTGCACCAATGGCATGTGTAGGAACTATTGACAGAGATTATGTGAATATTGCCCCAGGTCTTAGGGCAGTGACTGGCATTCAAGAGCCTAAGGAGTCACTAAAAGGAAAGAAAACACAAGTCCCCTTATGGCAGGAGGTTACTGATGAGTGATACAGTTACATTTAGGGAGAAAGACTTCTACCCTGCTGTGCACATAGCCTTTGAATATATTCTTACCACTGGGAGGTTGAAAACTGACTGCAGAAGTGACACTGAGTTTGAAAAGTAGTGGCATTTGGAACCAGTAAGCATCCAGAAAGCAAATTTGATCTTTTTCAATACTTAAGTACTAAAACCCCATACTTTTGTGTCCCACTGTTTCCCTGAGAACGGCTTAGGATTTTTGCTCTGAAGAATGAATAGCAAGCTGTTAATTTATTCTTGTAGAATTTCTCAGTCCACAACACAATTCAAAGAGAAATCCTGCTTATTATATACCTTACAAAATTTAATTCAAATCTGTACTAATATGAAACTCATCTTCTTTATCTCTTTATGTGATATGTAGTAATAGTGAAAAGGTACAGCCCTTGTCTTTTCTAGTGGTATATTTTCTGTATTTGCCCATTACGTTAAATTTCTTCCCTTTATATCGAATATCTGATATTTATGAAGTGTCAGGCTGCTGATCTGTAAAACCAAACATTTTCAAGCATTGTACCAATAAAGTTCTTGAACAGCCATTAATACTTCTATATCTCTATAGGGGTTTCAAAATATTCCTTAATTCAATTCCTATTGTCTAAGAAAAGTATGATATAATTAAATACAGATGTTTTCTACACATCTAAATACTTAGAGATACCCCTCTTTAATTACAAATAGGCAAAACTCTTCCAACTTTTATAAATATAATCCATTTGGTATATTTCCAGTGCACTTTGAGAAAGTTTAGGTGTATATTTGCACTAAATAGAAGAGCACTGAAATATAGTCAAATAATTTTTACTTCAGCATTTGTTGTATTTTAGTGACTCAATAGTTATTACAAAAAAGTAAACAATAAAATACTATCATAGTTAAACTTATGTGATGATTAGGGAAACTGTATAAGATAATTTTCAAGTAAAGCTTTATCATATTAAATGAAATCTAGAGGAGTGGCGTTGATCATATAGTATAAATACCAGTACAGCCGTAATAGAGTGTAGCTTTTCTATTGGGCCCTGATTATCACTCTCTGAGGTCTACTTGAATTTCATTGAATTCAATCTTAGATTTAAAAGAAGTTTTTAAGTGGATTCTATCTTTTGATCTGCATATAATACTAAATACTTTCAATTTCTTTTTAACCTATGTCAGTACTGAATTGCCAATATGCATTAGCAAGATTTACGGGAGTAAAGCTGGAACCAAAGTAAGAAAAGTTCTAATGACCTTAAAATGATTAAAGTGGCCCCCAGGGGTGTTCACTAAGCAGTGAGCAGAATTTAGAACCTCTCTTGACCTCTTAGGACTCAGACAGTGACAGCCTAGGAACAGTCAACCATAGAAGTCTCATTTGCCTGCAGAAATCTGACCTTTGTCATGCAAAGTGGACCTTTACTTCCTTCCCCTAAGGAGAATCATAGTTGCTCATAGCATTTGGGCTTTTTGGAAACCTCAGAATAATATGAATAGTTAGCTCTAATCAGGCCCATTCCGAATTCATGTTTCTTTTAAATGTAAGAGTTGAGAGTCTTTTGCTCCTTTCATAACAATGAATGAACGTCAAAGGCTTTCATAATTGGTTCTGAAGTTAAGAATAAAATAATTTTTTAAATTTTTATATTTATTGCCCACATTTAAAGTAGCACTTCCTTTTAGAATTACCCTCTGTGATTGCTTGTGTTCCATAACACAAGAATTTGTTGATTCTGAAATTTGGATTATTTTACTGAACTTTAGGTTTTGAAACGCTGCAAATTATATCATGCTGTAGTAGGTGATTTTTTTTCTCTAATATAATGCTCTGTGGGACTGATAATAAACTATAAAATAGGGAAAGGAAGCTTCTGGGTCCGGGTACTTTTGAAATAGTACATATTTCTCACAAAGATGCTGCGTATGTGGTGACTTTGAACTGACCTCCAAAACCATTTGAATTGGATTCTGTTACAATGAGTGTGTGCATATGTTTCATAAAATATTATGGTAAAACGTTCTAGAGGTTTTATGCTCCATTGTATTATTGGGGTCTTACCCAGTGATCTTTGCCTTTCTTTGATTGTTACAGTCTTTCCATTTAATACTTCTGAACAAAGTGAGCTGGCTGGCTAGATTCACCTCTTAAAGAGCACAAACCATGTAAAGCTACAGCTTGGCTTGGGCTAATAGGACTGTTCCCACCCCACTGAAATATTCATTTTAATGGTCAGCAGCACTAGAATAGGACTCAAAGATGGAAGGGGTCCAAACGTAAGTTAAAGTTTTAGAAGGCCAATGTCATTTTCCACACTGAGTAATTGGAAGGAAGGCAGAGACAAGATATATAACTTTATACATCTCCCTCAGTATAGCAGTTAGAAGTTATGTTGTGATACCTTGGTGACCTTTTCAAGTTATTATAATCCAGAATTAGTACAAGGAGATTTTTAAACAATGTTTTAAAATCTCTTTTGCTCTCTCTCTCTGTCTGTCTGTCTCTCTCTCTCTAGCTCTGTGTCTTTCTCATAATACACAATCACACATGCATGTGTACACATGGACATGCACACACATTTCTGCACAGATAGCACTAAGATAGCACTTAACGTTTATAAAAATATTCACTCAGAATCTTGTTCCAGATTGACCAAAACTGGAGTATTTTTATATATCTTAGTACTCGATCTTAGTTCCGTTGTAGTGGCTCTTCTTGCTTAAAATTATTGAAATGTAATCTTTGTGATAAGTCTTACACTAGTTTTCCCAGAGTTGAGAAGCAATGTGGCACAGTAACACAGGCTTTGAATCTACCTACCAGCTTGAAATCTGGATCCTCAATCTTGGGAAATTTACTTAACCTCTTTAGGTTGTGATTCTCTCATCTGTAAAATGGGAATAATTTTTGTACTTGGTTCATACAGTTATTTTGAGGATTCAGTTAAGTAATGCATGTCATGCACTTAGGATCATACCTAGGACTTAGGAAGGGCTTAGTAAATCTTAACTTTGCGTTTCTAGTTGATAAGGAATTGAGTTTCATTTATTTTCATCAGTGAAAACTGAATTGCTTATTGTTGTGGAAAGTCTTTTCAAGGACTTGTATTCTGCCACCTTATTGATAAAATGAGAAAACTGAGGAACAAGTGATAAACATTTTCACTTTAAGCTATCTGCCACTTGCAATGCTAATCTCAAGATGGGAATAAAGGGCTTTGTTAATTTTGCATATTTGCTGGCATTTGGGAGCATAGTATGGTGTCAAAAAGTAGCAGCAGATTTGTTTCTTTCCTTCACTATAGGAGGAGCTCTTATTAATGCTCCGTCCTCACTAGAGCCAAACAGAGTTTTAATTTCTGCCATTGGCTTCATTTAAAAATCAATAGACTTTTATTTTTAGAACAGTTTTAGATTTACAGAAAAATTGACCCATATTACAGACGGTTCCCATTTTACTCTTCCCTCTCTCCTGTAGTCTCTGCTCTTGTTAACATCTTGCATTAGTGTGGTACATTTGGTACAATTAATGAATGACTATCAATACATTATTATGAATGTAACCCATAATTTACATTAAGGTTTACTCTTTGTGTTGTAACGTTCTATTGATTTTGACAAATGTATATGTCATACCATGTACCCACCATTACAATATAATGCAGAATATTTTCATTGCCCTAAAAATCCTCTGTGCTCCATCTGTGCATCCTCCTTCCATCAACCCCTGGTAACCACTTGTATTTTTACTGTCTCTATGGATTTGCCTTCTGCAGAATGTCATATATTTGGAATCATATAGTATGTAGCCTTTTCAGACTAGCCTCTTTCACTTGGCACTATGCATTTAAGCTCCCTCCATGTTTTTCTGTGGCTTGAAAGCCCTTTTTAGCACTAAATAATACTGCATTATATGGGAGAGGCCACAGCTTGTTTAACCGTTTACCTATTGAAAGGTATCTTGGTTCCTTCCAAGTTTTGACAATCATGAATAAAGTGGCCCTAAACATTCACATGGAGGTTTTTGTGTGGATGTAGGTTTTCACCTCAATTAGGTAAAAGCCTAGGAGTGCAATATCTGGATTTTATGGTGAGACTATGTTAAGTTTTGTAAGACACTGCCAAGCTGTCTTCCAAAGTGGCTGTACTATTTTGCATGCCCACCAGCAGTGGATCAGAGTTCCTGTTGCTCCACATTCTCGCCAGCACTTGGTATTTTCAGTTTAGTGTTCTGGATTTTAACCATTCTAGTAAGTATATAATGGTTTCTCATAATGGTTTTAATTTGTAATTTCCCAGTGTTAGCATGGTATATCTTTCTTCATCCCTTTACTTTTAATCTGTGTCTTTATATTTTAAGTGGTTTTGTCATAGACAACATATAGTTGTATCTTTTTTTTCTTAATCCACTTTGACAGTCTCTTTTAATTAGTGTATTAGAACAGTCACATTTAAAGTGGTAATGGATATAGTTAGGTCAATGTCTACCATGTTTGTAACTGTTTTCTCATCATTGTACTTACTCTTTTTTTTTTTTTAATCTTCCCTTCTTTTTCTGCCTTCTCTGGTTTTAACTGAGCATTGTATATGATTCCATGTTCTCTACTGTCTTAGCATACCAGTTGTACCGCTTTTTAAAAAATTTCTGTGGTGGTTTCCTTAGAGTTTGAAGTGCACATTTGTAACAAATCTATACCCACTTTCAAATCACACTCTACTGCTTAATGGGTATAGGTACTTTATAACAGAGTATTCCCAATTCCTCTCTTCCATCTTTTATAATTTTGCTGTCATTAACTTCACTTTCCCATAGTGATATTCTTATTTCGAATAGTCAATTAGTCAATTAAAAATAAGAAAAATAAAACATTTCATTTTACCTTCATTTATTTCTTCCTTTATACAGCTCTGAGTTTCTGATTTATATCCTTTTTTTCTTGCTAAAGAACTTTTTTTTTTTTTTTTTTTGTGGTATGCGGGCCTCCCTCTGCTGTGGCCTCTCCCGTTGCGGAGGACAGGCTCCGGACGCGCAGGCTCAGCGGCCATGGCTCATGGGCCCAGCCGCTCCGCGGCATGTGGGATCCTCCCAGACCGGGGCGCAAACCCGGTTCCCCTGCATCGGCAGGCGGACGCGCAACCGCTGTGCCACCAGGGAAGCCCTAAGAACTTTTTTTAAGATTACTTGCAAGGCAGGTCTACTGGCAACAAATTTCCTTAGTTTTTGTTTGTCTGAGAGTTATTTCTCCTTCATGTTTAACAGATAATTGCACTGAATACAGAATTCTAGGTTGCTGGGGTTATTTCTTGCAACACTTTAAACACTTCACTGGCTTCTTGCTTGCATGGTTTCTGACAAGAAATTTGCTTCAGTTCGTATCATTGTTACTCTATAGGCAAGATGCTTTCTCATATCTTCTGGTTTCTTTTAAGATATTCTTTGTCTTTGGTTTTCTGCTGTTTGAATATGATGTGCCCAGGTGTCCAGTTTTGGTATTTATCCTGTTTCATGTTCCCTGAGATTCCTGTATCTGTGGATTCCAGCCATTATTCAAATAGTCTTCTGCTTCATTCTTCCTTGTTATTCTGGGTTTCCCATTATGCAAGTGTTAACATCTTTTGTAACTGTCCCAGATTGGGGGGCATTTTGTTCTTTTTGTCATTCTTTTATTCTTTGCCCTTCAGCTTCAGGAGTTTCTGTTGACAGGTTTTCAAGGTCACTGGTTCTTTCCTCAGTCTTGTCCAGTCTATTAATGAGCCCATCAAAGACATTCTTCATTCTGTGCTTTTGATTTCAGGCATTTCCTTTTGGTACTTTCTTAGTGTTTCCACCTCTCTGCTTACAGTTACTCATGTGTTCTTGCATGGTGTCAACTTTTTCCATTAGAGCCCTTAACGTTTTACTCATAGTTATTTTGAGTTCTCTGTCTGACAATTCTGAAATCTTTGTCATAACTGAATCTAGTCTGACGCTTACTTTGTCTCTTCAGACTGTTTTCTCTTGCTTTTTAGCTTGCTTTCCAACTTTTTGTTGAAAGCTGGACATGGTATATTAGAAAACAGAGATTGATGGGTTAAGCTTGTGGTGTGAGATTTTATGTTAATGTGGCTGTGTTTAACATTTGCATAGATGTAGGTGCCAGAGGCTTTAGTTCCCTCTAGTTTCCTTCGTTACTGTTTGTTTGTTTTGTTTGTTTTTGTTTTTTTCTTCCCCTGTTTTGGGGTTTCCCTAAGAACTCCTTCATAAGCAGTGTCTTGCAACTCTTGCATTTGCAATCCACTGTTATTATACTGGAACCCTGTTAAAATGGTGGTAAGACATTGGGGAGGGACAGTGTTCTATAATCTTATAATTAAATCTCAGTTTTTTTTTTAGTGGAACCTGAGTTTGTGGTCTGTGACCTCCAGAGCTGTTTCTTAGCTTTTTTTTTTTTCAATCTTTCCCTTAATAACTGAGATAGGAAAGGTAGAAGACGCTGCTGTTGGCTAATTGCCCTACCCTCCAGGTCAAATAAAGTTCTGGTAAAATATTTTCCTTTGGAAGGCAGGTTTTGTTATGTAGAATGCTCTGGGTATATTTGAAAATTGTACTTTTCTCCTGGTGTATTTCAGAATGACTGCTTTTCTCTCCTTCTACACCTCTGCTCCCTACCATCACTTATACAGGAGGGGATTCTTCACTGAGAGAGCCTGGTTGGGTTCTTGTAAGTCAAACCTATGAATGTGTACAGTCCCCCCCACTGAGATTGGGCCCCTGGAATTTTTAACTCTCAAGCTAGTCCACACTCAGGCTCCAGCAACTTATCAAAATTAACATCTAAGTGTTCCTACCAGTTACTGGCTCCAGTGGCTTCTGTTCTCAGTAAGTTGATCTCAGCTGTGATTTTCAGTATTTTTCTGTCTCTCCAGATTTTGGAGTGGCGGTTTGCTCTGAGACCTCAATTCTCTGATGAATCTAAGAAAATCGCTTTGGTTTTTAATTTGCTCAGCTTTCTTCTTGTGAGGATGACAGTGAAGATTTCCAAGCTTTTTAGGTGTTGGAATTGATACCAAAAGTCAGCCATTGACTTTTAAACCGGTAAAATACTCTCAAAAAAATTTTAAAAACACAACTTTACAACTTATTGAAGGGACAGATTCATATTTAAGCAATATAATCCTTACCAATTAATTATAATCGATTTTTATAAGATTATAAGTCATCAGCGATTGACTCTCCTTCTGCTCAGGGTGATCATGACTAACAAATCCATGTGCTAAAAATACTATGACAGAGAGAGGATAGACTAAAATAATTTTAAATCACATTTTGGAAGGAAGGCAATACTTTGTGTTAAAGTCTTTGCCTAATGATTCATTCTATGGTGTTTTATTCTGTGCCCTCTTCTATATGTCCTCTTTCTCTTCTCCTTAATAGGAATCAAACACTGCATTGATTTTTGCTACTTTGAGAATAAGTTTGATGAAATATTGGGTTGGAACAGAGTATAAACTACTGTGTAAGCAAGATTTGGGAATTAGAAGGACTTTTTTCCCTGTGTTTTTCTTACTTTTCTCTTCATATCAAACACTAGAGGTTTGATGAGGTAACCACTTTTTGGCCCTCCAAAATTTAGAAAAATCAACTCCTTTTTAAAATAAGATTTAATTTTTTACATAGAAAAATTACTATTTAAAAGAAGGCTTTTTGATAGGTTTAATTATTTAGATTATGAAAAGTTAGCCATTTTCAACTACCATTATTTCATTGACACACATTTTTCTCCAGTTTTATTAAAATATACCTCACATACAGCACTGTATTAATTTAAGGTGTACAGCAGAATGATTTGACTTACTTGCTCATTTTTTAAACAAACATATCTGAATGGATCTAACGGATAATATTTTATAGTTTAACTAAACAAACATATCTGAATGGATCTAATGGATAATATTTTATAGTTTAACTAGCACTGCTTTTTACTTTTGCATTTTTTCCTTAGTGGTACATGAGGTGATTGTGCCTGTTACAATTGATAAATTACTATAGTAGAATTAAATGGTGTAGAGTAGTAAAAATCCTTGTGATAGAAAAAGAATACAAATTTATAACGTGATTTTTCACTTTAAAGCATAATAGAAATTAATGTTCCTAAGAATTTTTGATTCAAGAGTTAGATGTATGGTTATGTTAGAAACAAGGAACAAATGGTTTAAGTTTCACAGTTCGATAAAAGAGAAGCTGGTCTCACAGATTGTATATGTGTTATGTATGGTGACTAGTTGGAGCTAAGAGCAAGTGTCAGTTAGGAATTGTTTGATAATCAACCTTGTAAGAACTTTGAACATCTATTTGCTTACAGCGGAAACTAGTGTGAAAAAGCTAACAGAGCCTAGAAAAACAAAGCTTGGAAAGTAATCACATGGTTTGGAGTTAGATCTGGCTGAGAATTCCAGCATGGTGCTACCAGTTAGAGCTTTATGACTGCGGGCAAGTTACAGGACTTCTCTGAGCCTCAATTTTTAAAGTGTCAAGGATGGAAAATATTTGGCTTGCTGGATTATCATAAGCAGTAAAGATACTTCATGAACCTGCCCAGCACAGTGTCTGACATAGCAGAGTCTCTGTACATATTGCCAGTGCGAGTTACTGAGAAGAATGATGTGGCATTAGTAGTAGGAATTAGTAGTAGTAACCACATAGTATAATTGTAAAATAATTGGAATGGCAAAAGGAGTCTAGAGTTGTAGTCTTATGTCACTAATATATGACCTTGAATATATTACTTCATGATTTTGGATCTCAGATTTCTCAGTTAAATGACAGATTTGGACCAAATGATTCTTAATATTGTGTATAAGTCTAAAAAGGAACTATATCACCGTGTTTCATGAAGAGTAAGATAAGAAAACGTTAATGATTTGGAGAACATATAAATAAGAAATAAATGATGGTGCTTTGGCAGAATTGTACCTCAAATTCATTATAATTAACTGTAACAAAGTCTAATGACATATTTTTCACTCCCCATAAAATGGTCAATTAGAAACAGGCAGGACACTTTAGATAAGATTGGAATGAGAAATTGGCAAAAAATAATAATTAAGACTTCAAAAGCATTTAGCCATCTGTTGTATAATCATGAGAATGATTGAAAAATGACTCCTAATTTGTAATATTCACAGTTATATAACTTGAAAGACTGGGAAAATATTCTATGCAAATATATGCACTTATATCTCTAGATACATCTAATGAAATAAATTAGAAGATGAAAAAATAAATGATAAAATATTGGTGGTTATATTTTCTTTAAATTTTCAGCCCCCTGGTGAGCTACTTTGAAATGAAAGTGTCCTTTATGGTAAAGAAATCTGCTGGAAAACCATTATCTGTTTGCTCAAAAACCTTCTAAGTATTTAAGGTAGCACATAATAACAGTTTTACCCTTGCATGCTAGATTTTTCATCAAGTGACCTTAATTCACCCAGAGTTATCTCTATTTCTGTCTACCAATTTCTTCTTTTATAAAACTGTTTGCTTTTGAGCTTATATTTATTTTAATGTTTATACTGATCCTTCCATTCTTGACTACATATCCATATACAAGATAAATTCAAAAGTCATTTTTCACAAAACTTTCATTCTGACAGTTTCCTTATCCCTATTCACTTATTGCTGTAATTTTTGCTATAAAAGCTGGCAATCATATGTCAATTATTATGTATCATATTTCATCCTCTTGTTTTTATCTTGTTCTTCCCAATTGGAGGGGAAAAATGTCCTTGAAGAGAGTGTTTGTCACATCTTCATTCCTTGTCTGACAAACCACACTTTGTCTGGGCCTATTGGTGGGTATTAAAGAAATTAATCTGAGTAACAAAGGATTTTTGCCATAAGGAGCTCACAGTCCTCATAGTGAGAAGCATGTTGACTGACAATTAGTTTAATTTAGCTTTTGAACCACCTTACTTCTTAAGTAACTACTGTTTCATATTTCCACATTATAAACATTCTTGAGTGAAAGCAAAGATCCAAACCACCTGAAGAATGTAGATAAGGGAAGACATTGATATATTAGTTTTTTTAGTTTTAAGCTTTCAGTGTATTTAATTGGAATTATCTGTATTAATTTTATTATCACATTTTGAAGTAGGTAACACAAAAGAAATTCTCAGAGAGAATTTATTAGCCTGCTACAAGTGTACATATTTGGTTTTTTGTTTGTTTTATTTTTGGCTGTGTTGGGTTTTCGTTGCTGCGTGCGGGCTTTCTTTAGCTGTGGCGAGCGGGGGCTACTCTTCGTTGCGATGCGTAGGCTTCTCATTGCGGTGGCTTCTCTTGTTGCAGAGCACGAGCTCTTGGCATGAGGGCTTCAGTAGTTGTGGCACACGGGCTTCAGTAGTTGTGGCTCACGGGCTCTAGAGCACAGGCACAGTAGATGTGGCGCACGGGCTTAGTTGCCCCGCGGCATGTGGGATCTTCCTGGACCAGGGCTTGAACCTGCGTCCCCTGCATTGGCAGGCAGATTCTTAACCATTGTGCCACCAGGAAAGTCCCCATATGTGGTTTTTTGAAAAGAGAATAGACTAGTCCTGCTAAATAGATTATTCTGTAATAATGGAAAAAGTTCTCTGTCTGCACTGTCCAGTAGCCACTAGGCAAACATAGCCACTTGAAATTGAACACAGAATGTGGCTAGTGTGGCTGAGGAGATAAATTTTTCTTTGATAAATTTTAAATTTAAATGTAAATATTCACATGTAGCTAGCTAGTGACTATCATATAGCACACTACAGGTATAGACCAAGGCAGGCACACATGTGGCCTGAGTGTCACTACAAAATCCCTTCAGTGCCCAAGGCAGACATCCCAGTCACAGCAAACTCTTCCCTAGAAGTTTGGACGTAGACTTAGAAGCATTCTAAATCATATCACGCAAAAAAGATATAATGTCTGAGCAGAACTGTATTTTCAGGACTCAATTTTTAAGAAGGAAGAAACCAGTACAAAAAAAGCTTAGTTTAAAAAAAAGGAGAGGATTTGGAGGATTCACTTAACTGAATTTTCTTAGAGTCTAGGTGCTTAGATGATGTTAGTTCAATGTTTTCACATGTTGTTATTAGACATATGAGTTCCTCTCCTGCTTCTACTTGACTTTACATACAGTAATGTTCTCTCCTAATGGTGACAAGGATAACCCAGTACAGACCTAGGCTTACCTCTTCCCTGCTTGGAAAGAACAGCAAAAGCAAGCACTTTTCCCCAAAGTAATTCCTTTTTTTAAAAAAAATTGTTATTGAAGTGTAGTTGATTTACAATGTTGTGTTAATTTCTACTGTACAGCAAAGTGATTCAGTTACACATATATATACCTTCTTTTTCATATTCTTTTCCATTATGGTTTATCACAGGATATTGAATATGGTTCCCTGTGCTATACAGTAGGACCTTATTGTTTATCATTCTATATATAATAGTTTGCATCTGCTAATCCCAAACTCCCAATCCATCCCTTCTCCACCCCACTTCCCCCTTGGCAACCACAAGTCTGCTCTTATGTCTGTGAATCTGTTTCTGTTTCATGGATAAGTTCATTTGTGTAATATTTTAGATTCCACATATAAATAATATATGGTATTTGCCTTTCTCTTTCTGACGTAGTATGATTATCTTTAGGTCCCTCCACGTTGCTGCAGTTGGCGTTATCTCATTCTTTTCTAATGGCTGACTAGTATTCTACTGTGTGTGTGTGTGTGTATATATATACATATATACGTATATATATACATATATACGTATATATATGTACATATATATGTGTACATATATATATGTGTATATATATATATATACATACATATATACACACGTCTTCTTATCCATTCATCTGTTGATGGACATTTAGGTTGTGTCCATGTCTTGCTATTGTAATACTGATAATTCCCGGGACTAACTCACCTGAATAGCTTGGGTCATGTACCAGCCCTGAGTCAGTCTCTCTCAGAGACAGAGAAATTATACTGGGGAGAGCAGGTGGGGAGCCTGCCTCACTTGCCCACCCTGGAAGTTTGGATGGAGTTAACAGCAGCTCTCAGATGGCCTGGACTGAGAATGAACCTCTAACCAACATTCATCCTTCTAAAGTGCAGCTCTGATCCTATTAACTCCCTTCTTCAAATTTATGTGTGGATTTTCACAAATGCCTCAGTGCACTCTTCACATCTGGGATACCTACCTGTTCTTCAAAAGTCACTTTAAACACTGAAATTTATAGGAAGTTTTTTCCAAATCCTTTACCTTCCCTGCCCTGAAGCCCCGATGTTGAAATTTTTTACAGTTCATCTCCCTTAAAATGCTCTTGCTACCTATGCCCTGCATAAACACTGCCCTTCTATAATATATTATTGTAATAGTTAAATTTAACTCCAATAAAAATATTTTTTTAAAAATTGCTTAATTTCTAAAAAAAAAAGTTAAATTTATATGGTAGCAATAGTAATATTGGTTTCATGTGCTAGATACCATTTTAAGTATCTTATCTATATATCATACTGGTTTCCATACAATAACTCTTGGAATACATCTTATTATTTCTCACCAGTTTTATAGACAAGGGAACAATCACAGAGAGGTTAGTAATTTTCCTCAGTTCTCATTTTATTTATATGAGCAGGAAGTGCAGTGCCAGGCTCAAAGAAAGGAAGTTTTATTTCAGAACCTGGTCCTTCAGCCCCTGTGTTTTGTACATAAATAAGTGGTATCTAGTATCATTGAAAAAGGCAGTTTTGCTAAAGTTAAAACACCACGTTGATTCATCTTAATGTAGTGAATTATAACAATTTAGACTGTACCATTTATAATTTAACTTCAGTCCAATGATGAATAACGTTCCAAATATTTTAGAAATAATACGTTTTGATTATTCTTCATAATTTCAACTACTAAGGCATTTTTCATTAAAAGCAAATTATTTAAAACCACAAATTGATGTGTTCTTTCTGCATCTAAATATTTAAACATTTTTAAAAGATAAACTATTCCAGAAGTTAAATATCATTTTAAGTTGGATCTTCCAAATGTTTTTGCCACAAATACAAGAGCTAATTTATTGATCAATGACAGAATTGTGAGAAACTGAAAATATAAAGTTAGTACCAAAATATGATACTTTGCAGTCACTATACAAGAAAATAATATCTGCTAGATTTCTTTAAGGGAATAGATAAGCTTGTGGATATAGATGAACTAATAGACATTAATTTATATGAATTTGAATATTCCACATAGAGGCAATTTTACTTTTTAAACTTTTTAAACTTTTAAATGTTATTCATTTATAATATAGTTATAAGAAAAAAGATATGAAGAATATTTTTCCAGCTTTTAAAATGTTTCTTAAAGACATATCCATTATATTTTCCATTACCATTACATATATATGTAAAATAACCTTCCTTTGGATTTATTACTAGGATCATGTTTGTGTTTCTTGAAGAATTAATATACTTACTGCAAGTATATAATTCTTTGTACTTTTCCTTTTGCTCTGACTGTCAGAAACTAAGCTATTCAACTTGTTCAGTTGAAGTAGATTTATTCACAGTTCTCTCATGTTGGACATTTAAAGTATTCCCAGTACTATTGGAAATAATTTTGCCGTTAACGTTATACAAGTTCTTCTTTGGGCAAATTGATTATTATCTCTACGGGATAGATTTCTAACAGTATATTTTCTGATTCAAACTCTTATCTGATCTCAGGTGGCCTCAGCCTGTTGAAGCAGGGTTTCAGTTCCCATCCAGTGGCTGAGGTCGGGTTGCAGCAGTGAGACCACCGAATCCTAGCCACTAGACCAGTGGTCAGTGACAAGGCCCTGGCCCTATGGCTTTGCAGAAACGAATTCCCACAAAGACAGAAAGGAGTGAAACAAGTAAAGTATTTATTAGGAGAAAAGAGTACAGTACATGTGGATAGATACATGGCAGGATCAGAGAGAGAGCGTCGTGCCCTTGTGGCAATTTGAATCACTTTTATGGGGCATTTCTTCTAGGTTTCCTTTGACCGATCATTTTGATTTGCCTGGTTCAGAGTCCATATCTGGTGTATCTCAGGATCTTTCCATGTGTGTGCGCATCTCTTAGCCAAGATGGATTCTACCAAAGAGGCCTAGATAGGTTTGGCCACTTGGTATCACTCCCGTTTTGACTTCCAAGGAGGCTTTCTGCACATGTGTAGTCGGGAAGGCCTCCTGACTTCGAGAATGAGGAATATGTGGTCTCTTATCTTCTATGTGGGCAAGGCCCAGCCTCCTCTCTGAATTGTTCTGTTATTCCCGTCTTGGAATATCGGTCCACAGGAACGAACTGAAACTATTTGCCCTGAGGGCCCATCTGTCTCCTGCCTCAAATCTACTAAATAAGATTTGTTTAACCTCCCACCCCTAACTACAGTGAATGAAAATGTCTATATCCCTGGACCCTAAGCTATCCTGAGTGACATTATTTTTTTTAATTGCCTGTTTAATGTATACCATTTATTGAGAGCATCTTAAAATTCCTTTAACAGTGGCATAACATAAATAAGTTACAAGATTGCCATTGCAGTTGTAGCAGAAACAGGGAAAAAATCTGAAATAATGGGCATATATGACATTTCTTGAGTGGACAAATGTTAACAGAGAAATGTTCCTAATTGTGGAATTCACAGATTTTATAATTTGTAACCGTATAAAATTTATACTTAACTCTAGAAATGTTTTCTCTGTTGCTTTTATAGCTCAGTATGATGCTTTTTAAAAATTCAGATGACATATTAAACTAATTTCTGCCTTCAAGATAAGTAGTCTAGGGCTTCCCTGGTGGCGCATGGGTTGAGAGTCTGCCTGCTGATGCAGGGGACACGGGTTCATGCCCCGGTCCAGGAAGATCCCACATGCCGCGGAGCGGCTAGGCCCGTGAGCCATGGCCGCTGAGCCTGTGCGTCTGGAGCCTGTGCTC
>NC_041218.1:73483074-73488411 GCF_002837175.3 Physeter macrocephalus
GGCCCGTGAGCCATGGCCGCTGAGCCTGTGCGCCTGGAGCCTGTGCTCCGCAACGGGAGAGGCCACAACAGTGAGAGGCCAGCGTACCGCAAAAAAAAAAAAAAAGATAAGTAGTCTATTTGTGAAAACACATAGAATAAATACAAATGGAAGACATGTCTGTTTATGTATTTATTTGTTTTTTTAATCATTACCAATTTTATTCCCCCAAAAGATTTCATTATGGATATAGAATATTATATGATTAAGACCATAACATGTTTAAAGTTTTTACAGTTCTTGAGAGTTTTAGAAGCAGATAGGGAAGTCTTAGTGGAGAGAACGGGTTCACAATATTACCTCAATAATGGTTAGGTGGAGAGTTAGGGAAAAGCAAAAAGGGCAGAGTGCTGAGGAGTGAGCATCTTAATGTGGAGGACCTATTTTATACAGCAAGGAGAGAAACTTTTGCTAGATACTGTAGTGCCAGATCATGGAAGACCACGCAAAACCCAGTTTGCAGGAATTCACTTTGTCTTGAAGCCTAGTGAAAGAAGAGGAGCAAAGAAATCAGTGCAATACATTTTTATGTATGAGATTAACTTGAAACAGTAAAAGCTTGAGAGAGATATGTGTTGGTTATTGTGTACCAATCTGAATAAAAAGAGAGAATGGAAAGCAGAGAGGGTAGCTAATTAGCTTTTATAAAAATTAACATTCACAGAACTTCTAAATGTATCCAAGTTCACACGACTAGTAAACAAAAAAGGTAGAATTCTAATTCCAATCTTTCTGACACCAAAAAGTGTAGGTATTAGCATAGCACTGTAGATTTCACTAGAGATGGAAAGGATGATAAAAACAATCAGTGTAAAGGTAAAGGTGTTGCAGAAGGTAACGCCTTCTGGTTTGATAGGAAAGTTAATGAATTTTTTTATTATACTGATGAAAGGTGGAAATAAAACATGCAAAATAGAATTAAAGATCACTGATTGAAAATTGGAGTTTTCTTGGATCACTTATGTAGAAAACTTAGTAAGGTTTGGGAATTTTTGACCTCTTTAGAAGAGAAAAGGTATGTGTGTGTGTGTGAGAGAGAGAGAGAGAGAGAGAGAGAGAGAGAAGCAGAGAAGAAGCCAAGAGGAAGGGGGGGAGGATATGAATATGAACGTTTAGAGAATAGAGCAGGGAAAAGCCTCAGGGAAAGCTGCAGGGTAGGAAAGAAGGTAAGGAGGTGGAGAATTCAATGATGAAGAGCTCTGGTACAGAAGGTAAGAAGAGCAATGAAATTTTGGTTATTTCAGGGAAAGGCATTGGAAATAGGTTTCATTGATTTAGAAATAAGTAAGTAAATCATATAATCCAGAGGCGATATTGGGTTAATCCTAGACATGAATGACGTGAGAACACAGGAAAATATTCCGTCAGAGAAAGGAATGCAGATGCTGCCACATGAGGGAAAACCATGACTATTGAGGTCTCTTCTCTCTTAAGGAAAATGTAAATGACAAAAAATTCAGGAAGTTTATGGTTACAGTGAACTTTTGAATTTTAAAAAATTGCAGTATGTTAAAGGTTGAAACTTTAGGTTCATGAGAAGGAAGTATGTTTGAAACTTGTTGGTAGAAATTATATTAACATATATAGTCTAAAAGGTTTATATGCTTAATTTAAAGTTAGGACACAACCCTCTTAGATAGCTTCATCCACCAGAGGGCAGACAGCAGAAGCAAGAAAAACTACAATCCTGCAGCCTGTGGAACGAAAACAACATTCACCGAAAGATAGACAAGATGAAAAGGCAGAGGACTACATACCAGATAAAGAACAAGATAAAACCCCAGAAAAACAACTAAATGAACTGGAGATAGGCAACCTTCCAGAAAAAGAATTCAGAATAATGATAGTGAAGATGATCCAGGACCTCAGCAAAAGAATGGAGGCAAAGATCAAGATGATGCAAAAAATGTTTAACAAAGATCTAGAAGAATTAAAGAACAAACAGAGATGAACAACACAATAACTGAAACAAAAAATACACTAGAAGGAATCAATAGCAGAATAAGTGAGGCAGAAGAACGGGTAAGAAACCCGGAAGACAGAATGGTGGAATTCACTGCTGCGGAACAGAATAAAGAAAAAAGAATGAAAAGAAATGAAGAGAGCCTAAGCGATCTCGGGGACAACATTAAAAGCAACAACATTCGCATTATAGGGGTCCCAGGAGGAGAAGAGGGAGAGAAAGGACCCAAGAAAATATTTGAAAAGATTATAGTCGAAAACTTCCCTAACATGGGAAAGGAAATAGCCACCCAAGTCCAGGAAGCGCAGAGAGTCCCAGACAGGATAAACCCAAGGAGAAACACAAGGAGAGATATAGTAATCACATTGGCAAAAATTAAAGACAAAGAAAAATTATTGAAAGCAGCCAGGGAAAAATGACAAAAAACATACAAGGGAACTCCCATAAGGTTAACAGCTGATTTCTCAGCAGAAACTCTACAAGCCAGAAGGGAGTGGCATGATATACTTTAAGTGATGAAAGAGAAGAACCTACAACCAAGATTAGTCTACCCTGCAAACATCTCATTCAGATTCAATGGAGAGATCAAAAGCTTTACAGACAAGCGAAAGCTAAGAGAATTCAGCACCACCAAACCAGCTCTACAGCAAATGCTAAAGGAACTTCTCTAAGTGGGAAACACAAGAGAAGGAAAGGACCTACAAAAACAAAAACAAAACAATTAAGAAAATGTTCATAGGAACATACACATCGATAATCACCTTAAACGTGAATGGATTAAATGCTCCAACCAAAAGACACAGGATCGCTAAATGGATACAAAAGCAAGACCCATATATATGCTGTCTACAAGAGACCCACTTCAGACCTAGGGACACATTCAGACTGAAAGTGAGGGAATGGAAAAAATATTCCATGCAAATGGAAATCAAAAGAAAGCTGGAGTAGCAATACTAATATCAGATAAAATCGACTTTAAAATAAAGAATGTTACAAGAGAGAAGGAAGGACACTACATAATGATCAAGGGATCAATCCAAGAAGAAGATATAACAATTATAAATATATATGCGTCCAACAACATAGGAGCACCTAAATCCATAAGACAACTGCTAACAGCTATAAAAGAGGAAATTGACAGTAACACAATAATAGTGGGGGACTTTAACACCTCACTTACGCCAATGGACAGATTTCCAAAAAGAAAATTAATAAGGAAGCACAAGCTTTAAATGACACAGTAGACCAGATAGATTTAATTGATATTTATAGGACATTCCATCCAAAAACAGCAGATTACACTTTCTTCTCAAGTGCGCACAGAACATTCTCCAGGATAGATCACATCTTGGGTCACAAATCAAGCCTCAGTAAATTTAAGAAACTTGAAATCATATCAAGCATCATTTCTGACCACAACACTATGAGATTAGAAATCAATTACAGGGAAAAGACATAAAAAACACAAAGACATGGAGGCTAAACAGTATGTTACTAAATAACCAACAGTTCACTGAAGAAATCAAAGGGGAAATAAAAAAAATACCTAGAGACAAATGACAATGAGAACACAATGATCCACAACCTATGGGATGCAGCAAAAGCAGTTCTAAGAGGGAAGTTTATAGCTATACAACCCTACCTCAAGACACAAGAAAAATCTCAAATAAACAATCTAACCTTACACCTAAAGGAACTAGAGAAAGAACAAACAAAACCCAAAGTTAGCAGAAGGAAAGAAATTATAAAGATCACAGCAGAAATAAATGAAATAGAAGCAAAGAAAACAATAGTAAAAATCAATAAAACTAAAAGCTGGTTCTTTGAGAAGATAAACAAAATTGATAAACCTTTAGCCAGACTCATCAAGAAAAAGAGGGAGAGGAGTCAAATCAATAAAATTAAAAGTGAAAAAGGAGACGTTAAAACAGACACCACAGAAATACAAAGCATCCTAAGAGAAACTACAAGCAACTCTATGCCAATAAAATGGACAACCTGGAAGAAATGGACAAATTCTTAGAGAGGTATAACCTTCCAAGAATGAACCAGGAAGTAATAGAAAATATGAACAGACCAATCACAAGTAATGAAATTGAAACTGTGATTTAAAATCTTCCAACAAACAAAAGTCCAGGACCAGATGGCTTCAAAGGTGAATTCTATCAAACATTTAGAGAAGAGCTAACACCCATCCTCTCAAACTCTTCCAAAAAATTGCAGAGGAAGGAACACTCTCAAACTCATTGTATGAGGCCACCATCGCCCTGATACCAAAAGCAGACAAAGATACTACAAAAAAGAAAATTACAGACCAATATCATTGATGAATATTGATGTAAAAAACCTCAACAAATACTAGCAAACAGAATCCAACAGCACATTAAAAGGATCATACACCATGATCAAGTGGGATTTATTCCAGGGATGCAAGGATTCTTCAATATATGCAAATCAATCAATGTGATACACCATATTAATAAATTGAAGAGGAAAAACCATATGATCATCTCAGTTGATGCAGAAAAAGCTTTTGACAAAATTGAACACCCATTTATGATAAAATCTCTCCAGGGAGTGGGCATAGAGGGAACTTACCTCAACATAATAAAGTCCATAGATGACAAACTCACAGGAAACATCATTCTCAATGGTGAAAAACTGAAACCATTTCCTCTAAGATCAGGAACAAGACAAGGATGTCCACTCTCACAACTATTATTCAACATAGTTTTGGAAGTCCTAGCCATAGCAGTCAGAGAAAAAGAAGAAATAAAAGGAATACAAATTGGAAAAGAAGAAGTAAAACTGTCACTGTTTGCAGATGACATGATACTATACATAGAGAATCATAAAGATTCCACCAGAAAACTAGTAGAGCTAATCATGAATTTGGTAAAGTTGCAGGATACAAAATTAATGCACAGAAATCTCTTGCCTTCCTATACACTAATGATCAATAATCTGAAAGAGGAATTAAGGAAACACTGCTATTTGCCATTGCAACAAAAAGAATAAAATACCTAGGAATGAACCTACCTAGGGAGACAAAAGACCTGTATGCAGAAAACTATAAGACACTGATGAAAGACATTAAAGATGATACCAACAGATGGAGAGATATACATGTTCTTGAATTGATAAAATCACTACTGTGAAAATGACTATACTACCCAAAGCAATCTACAGATTCAGTGCAATCCCTATCAAATTACCAATGGCATTTTTTACAGAACTAAAATTAAAAATCTTAAAATTTGTATGGGGACAGAAAAGACTCCAAATAGCCAAAGCAGTCTTGAGGGAAAAAAACGGAGCTGGAGCAATCAGACTCC
>NC_041218.1:73489140-73499455 GCF_002837175.3 Physeter macrocephalus
TGCCGATGCAGGGGACACGGGCTTGTGCGCCGGTCCGGGAAGATCCCACATGCCGCGGAGCGGCTGGGCCTGTGAGCTTTGACCGCTGAGCCTGCGCGTCCGGAGCCTGTGCTCCGCAACGGGAGAGGCCACAACAGTGAGAGGCCCGTGTCATGGAAGCAACATAAATGCCCATTGACAGACGAATGGATAAAGAAGATGTGGTACATATATACAATGGAATATTCCTCAGCCATAAAAAGGAGCGAAATTAGGTCATTTGTAGAGACGTGGATGGATTGAGAGACTGGCATACAGAGTGAAGTAAGTGAGAAAGAGAAAAACAAATATCGTATATTAATGCATAAATGTGCAACCTAGAAAAATGGTACAGATGAACTGGTTTGCAGGGCAGAAATTGAGACACAGATGTAGAGAACAAATGAATGGACACCAAGCGGGGAAAACAGTGGTGGGGTGTGGATGGTGGTGTGATGAATTGGGCGATTGGGATTGACATGTATACACTGATGTTATAAAATGGATGACTAATAAGAACCTGCTGTACAAAAAATAAATAAAAATTTAAAAAAGTAAAAAAAAGAAAATATTGGGGAAAACTAAAACTAAAAATAATAATAAAGTTAGAAGGAAATTAAAGATGAGTAGGGGTTGAATAGGTGTTTAGTGATTGAGATGGATGGTCAGCGAGTCATCTTCCTCTGACACTGAATGTAGTCTGCTTTGCTATGTCACAGAATGGAGATTGCAAAGGATGAAAAATATTGGGAAGATCAGTTCTTAAGGTTTGTCCTTCTTCTCAGTTTCAATAGCAATCTTCTAATTTAATCTGTTCCAAAGAAAGAGGTAATTTTCAAAGTTGCACCTTTCAATTTTGCTTAATGAGAGGGGAGAAGAGAGAAATGAGAGCAAATTTCTATTCAGCACTTACTCTGGGCCAGAAACTGTGCTCACTCTGATTAAGAGACCGTGGTTGCTTTCCAGGAGCTAAGCGACTTTGCTCAAATATCCCCCTAATGCAAGCATCTTCTAAGTCTTCTGATTAACAAGCTTCTTCTATGATGTTCCAACACTCAAAATCAATCCTTCTCCTAAAAAAAAGAATTAAAAATAAAGAAAATTTTAAATTCTTCTATTTTTTTCTAACCTTTTGTTGTCAAAATTTGAGCTTATTTCATCATCACCTATATGAGTGAGATCAGAATAACATTTACTGAGCATCTATTCTATATTAGTTATTCTGCTAGGTTATGGTGTTATAGAAATGTGTGTATCTTCTGATTCAGCTGTTTTTCTCTTCTGTATCAGTATTAAAGAACACCAGTAATTTACGAATCCCCAAGTCAATGGATTTTTCTCAGGTTTCCTTTTTATCTTTTGCTGCTTTTGACCCCATTGACCAACTCTTCATCCTTCAGATTTTAACTTTATGTTCTGTACTTCCATTCGTCTGAGTCCCGTCTCTATTTTCATGACTATATCCTTTACATCTGCAGCCCATGAAACATGGGAGAAGAGACAACTGGACTCTAGAAATCCTATGTTTCATAGGCTGCAAATGTAAAGGATGTGGTCATGAAAGATGCATGTTTTAATTTTCCCATGTTTTAATTATCATCACCCTCTTAAAGGCTTTAATTCTAGTTTCTGTTTATTCTAATCAGTAGGTATCTCTGATGGTAGGGCTTAACCCAGCTTTCTCATTTCTACAGTGAACAGACTGATCAGGACCATCTTCACATTTTTCCTGTAAGTTCTTTCTTTTGTGATCTAAATCCACATCTCTAATTCTCAACCCTTTCGTAGATTCCAGGCTGACATTTCCAGGATGTCCTGCAATTGGTTTAACCTACCAGGTTTAAACGTTGACCCTCCTATCTTCTACCTCAAGGCTTGCTCCTCTTCCTGATTTCCTTAGTTCTGCTAATACCCCTCCCTGAATCATTCAGGTTTGACCATTGGATTCCACTTTGGCTTCATCATCTACTCTCTCCTCTTGTCCAATCCATCACCAGGTTAAGACCTTTTCCCCTACCAGCTCTTTCTCTTTTTTACAGTAGGAATCATCTTTTTGGTTAAATTTCCTGCCCCCCCTTTATACCTAGTATACAACCTTGCACAGAGCAAGTGCTCAGGAAATTTTCGTTAAAAGGAGCATCTCATTCTCTTTCTTGTCTAGCTGCTGTCAATACTTGTTCAGAAATGTTGAGTCATAATTAAAGCCAATAAAATGAGAATCAGAGCAACATTCTCTTTTTTTCTACCCATAGCTTAAGTACAACATTTAAACCACCTGAATTCGAATCAACTGGTTAGAAAAACAATGCTGTTCTTCGAACCCTTATGTAAAATAAATTCAGTGAAAATCTGCTCAAAGCAAACTCTAATTAAAGGTTTTAGCTGCCAAATAATATGTTCTGGTTAAAGCCAAGTTAGTATTAAGGAGTGTTTCATGAATAACAGCACAATCTTTATACTTTGCTGTTGATTTTCTCATGGGAAACTCATGTAAAGGAGAGTGATACCTCCCTGTTGACTTTAACTTTTAGAAATGCAAAGCATGCTGAAATTGTACATAATTCTCTTCTAAAGAAAAGGAAATAGCATTTCAGTGGTTTTCCTCAGTGTCTTACTGAGTTATGGTAGGGCACAATTATGTCTGTTAAATTGATTTACCAGATGGAAGGTTACATTTTATATTTAGCTGATTAAGTTGTAGGAGAGTAGACTTGTATCTCATACCATAAAGATCATATGTGAAGGTAAAAATATTTTAATTAACTACATTTTGAAAGTGACTAGAGGTCTAAACTGTTTTTTTTCACTCATTTTAGTTACATTGCACAAAAAGGGGAAATCGTTCTTAGAAATGGGCCTTATCATACAGTTGTTATTTGGCTTAATAACTTAATAACTCAAATGGAATCTGTTTTTTAAAAAAAAGTAAAATGTTCCCACTTCAGTGAGTTTTGGAAATTGCTTGCTTTTGACGCTATTTAGAATGTACAAAGTACTCAGCATTTGGGGGTTAAAATAAATGATCCTTAACTTACACACTTATGGAACGTTAACAGAAAAATTTAAAAGAGAAAAGTTACATTTTTGTATTTTTTTCTTTTTTGGATATTTTTACAAATAAATATATTAATAAAAGCTTTACTTTTTATAAAAAATTATATCTGATCAAGTGTTAAATATTAATTTTAAGGAAATTATTGTCTTGGTATTTTTGCTAAGCGATGGGCATATATCATTAATAGTTTCCTTTAATATCCTACTTCCTTACCTAAAAACAATACAAAAAAATATAGCACAGTGAAATCCGATCTAGTCAGAACCAGTATTTCAGGATATTCAGACTTCCACAGCAATGCCAACTTTGGAATTTATTAGACTGCTCTATTGACTTCTTATGGCTCCTTAATCAATTAGCACAAACTTAGTTACTTAAAACAACCCATATTTATTATCTTACTGTACTGGAGATCAGAAATCCAAAATGAGTCTCACTTGGCTAAAATTGAGGTGTTAGCAGGGCTGTGTTCCTCTGGAAGCCCTAGGAGCAAGTCTATCCACTTTTGTCAGCTTCTGAGGGCCACCCACACCCTCTGGCTTGTGGCCCCCTTCCATCTTCAAAGCCAGAAATGACTAGGTGGGTCTTTGTTGCATTGCATGGCTCCAATACTCACTATTCTGCCTCTTTCTTCCATATGTTCAAAGGACCCTTGTGATTATATTGAGCCCACCTGGATCATCCAGGATAATCGCCTCATCTTTTTTTTTTTTTTTTTTTTTTTTTTTTTTTTTTTTTGTGGTACGTGGGCCTCTCCCTGTTGTGGCCTCTCCTGTTGCGGGGCACAGGCTCCGGACGCACAGGCTCCGTGGCCATGGCTCACGGGCCCAGCCGCTCCGCGGCATGTGGGATCTTCCCGGACCGGGGCACGAACCCATGTCCCCTGCATCGGCAGGCAGATTCTCAACCACTGCGCCACCAGGGAAGCCCCTCGCCTCATCTTTAAATCAGCCAATTAGCAATCTTAAATCCATTTGTAACCTTAATATCTTTTTTACCATGTAAAGTGACAGTCACAAGTTCTGGGGAGTGGGACATAGACATCTTTGTCCTGGAAGTATTATTCTGCCTACCACAACTACTTAAGAGTTTTATAGGATGATGTTTGCTAAAGCATACTTTGATTTACTACCTCTTTACCTTTTTTTTTTCTGGGGCGAGGGCATGCTGCATGGCTTGTGGGATCTTAGCTCCCCAACCAGAGATTGAACCCACACCATTGGCAGTGAATGTGTGGAGTCCTAACCACTGGACCACCAGGGAATTCCCTCTTTACCTTTTTATTTGAAGTTTGTTTGAGGTTTATTTATCCAGACAATCACCCAGAGAAAATTGGATAAATAGAAGGTATTTAACTGAAGGTCTGTCTAGAGAAGGTCTCTGGGTGCCCTTAATAAATCCAAAGGCAAAACATTACCTTTTACATCATTCTCAAATAGATAATAGTGTTTCCTTATAAATATGTGTTATAAAGAAAATTTATGATGAAGATAATAAAGCTGTGAATTCCATCAAGGCAGAAGTGAATTACCAAGAACATTCCAGAACCATGAAGTTTACAAAGTCAAACTTGCAAAAGAAAATAAATAATAACAAGACCTGCCCAAATGACTTGGAAAGTTTTGAAACAGGAAAAGAAGAGCAGGAAGCAAGTTGGCATTTGAGCTGGGTGGAGGACAAACTCCTGTTGACCAGAAGTCAGTGATGTTGAGCCATGGCAACTAGATGTATCTCAGGGGAAGGGCCCAAAAGACTAGTGGTTGCACCTAAAGACTTGAAATGATATTGAAGCTGATAACAGTTCTAAGCAGCAGTAATTAAGCATTAAAATATATGTACATGACTAGACTGACCAGAAAGCCAGTAAAAACTAAACTGAACAATGTGATTCCCTAAAGAGACTAATGGAACCACTTCTACATACGACCTAATCTAGAAATCTGGCAGTCACACTGAGCTACTGGTTCCCCTTCATCTCATCAGATACAAGCTTCCGTCATTGCTTGCTCTTAGACTTCCTCTTTCTCATCATATCTTCTGTTGTAGTTCAGTACCCATTTAGTCATATCCCCATTCCAAGTATTGACCATTCTCTGAGTTCAGCATAGCCTTGTCCAGTCAACCTCTGTCTTTTTAAAATTTAAATCTAGTCTTCCTATCCTCCTACTTACATGTCAATTAATACCTCTTCTATTATGTACAAGGCTAAAGTCCTTCCATGGCAAGCACAAACTCTCTCCTCTCACCCTCCCTCCCTCACCTTCCCCCCTCCACCACCTCATTCTCCTTTGTCCTAACAGTACCTAACAGTTTGCAGTTCCATGAATAAGTCTTTCTGTTTCACATTCACACAAGCCATTTATACCTGGTTTTCCACAAGGTCCTTGCTCAAATGTATGCTTGAGTAATTCATACTCATCTATCAGTGCTCAGCTGATACATGCTTCCCTTTGTTAAGCTTTACTTGGTGCCTTCCCATTACCCACCAGGCTACCCTAAATACTCACTACATTCTTTATGCCAGTATATATTCCCAAATATACCTGGACAATTCTCTGTGCATATATGTCTATATTAAAATTAAAATTCTCTACTTAGCTGAGAAGTTTCTTAAGGTTAATATCTATAGCTTGTTTTGTATTGTATCCCCAGCATCTTCAGAGAGCTCATATTAGGCACTGAATAAACTTCTCTTATAGGAATAAATAAATATATAGAATAAGATAGGAGCTAATATACATCTCTTTAGGTATTTAAAAATATGTGAAGATTCTTCATGAAATAATTTGTAAGAATTTAATTTGCAGTAATATTCTGTAGTGAAGAGATTGACTGCTTTTGGATGGCTATCACTAGGCAAGTCAGAAGAAAAAGTAAACAAAATAACAGGTTAGAGAATGATGTTATAGTTTTATGGGAATGAACTGAAAATTTTCAGATAAACATCAGAGACAAAAAAATTAAAAGTCATACAATTGAAGAAAGTAAGTTGTATGGCATTTAAAATTAGACAGTGATTTACTCTATTTACTATTTACCATTTTAATCAATACTCCTGAACTCTTTAAGGTCAGGAGAATGGATGATATTGTCCATATTTGCAGGCATAAATACTGAGGCACAGCAACATTAAAAAATGCTTTACCCAAATCACACAGTAAGTGTCACAGTCAAGACTGGAAAACAACTCTAGACTCTTATGAATATAACCAGGTAAGTTCATGCTGGGAGCACAAATGAGTACAATAAACCTTAGGTTTATGGTATACTCAGGGAGTTATTAGGAGATAGGTGTTAGTTTTCTGGACCATACCATCCCGACTCTAAGATTGTTTTCTGGGAAAAATTGTGTGCTGTTCCAGCATGTGCCCCTATAAAATAACAGGGCTGCCCCAGTGCAGATCTTACCTGCTAAGATGGTCCTTGCCCTGCCATGAAAGCAGTTCACACCTATGTTGATATATGTAGCTCTTATGAAGTGTGTGGGTAGAAAGTATGTTACAAGTTTTACATCCACAAATAAAACTACTTTTCATGACATTTCTATTCAAAAGAGTATATAAAAGATACATCTAGTAGAGGAGGTGAATAAAACTATAGAGTGCGCAGTGTAATTTTTGTGTATGTGTACATAGACTGGATTAGTTCATTACTTAAAGAAGATTAATAATGTAATTAATTTTCAATTCTATTTTTCAGTATGAAATTTTAGAACTCAAGAGGCCTTTTAGAAAAAAAGATATGAATATATTTATAAATACAGACTCCCCCCAGAGTATTACATTATTTAAGCTGTGAAATACTTGTTCAGAAATAAGACTTTATTATAAACCCTCAGGCTCTAGGTTAAAAAACATTATTTTAGAAACTGTATTGAAGAAGATTGAAACGTGCTCCTAATCAAGTTTGTTTTATTGAAATCATAATTCAGAATTTTGCTATATTTTCAAAATACAGATTTTCAAAATTTATTTTTGCTTAGGTAAGTAAAATATTTTATACTTGAAAAAATTAAAGTGTATAAATGAATTAACTTTGAAGGTATTCTAGACTGTATAGGATGTGGATTTCCTTGACTCCAAAACCTGGTATTTTTGATGCTTGCCAGAAAAATGAAATTCCTTCTGCATTCCACACCTGATCTATAAGACCTCTTGCCATAAAGTTCAGCATCAAGAAATTCTTAGAAATTAAAGAAGTTGAAGTTCAGCTAGTTCTCTTCTCAGCAACATTTGAAACCGGGTTTTTTACTGTAAGTTTCCTTTCATGCTTGGCTATATGCGAGCATTCATTTTTTTCATTCAACAGCTGTTTATTGAGACCCACCATGAGTCTATGTAGTTGTTCAGTCCTGAGAGTAGACACAGGAGTAATTGTTGCACTTACTATTCCGAGTGCTATGTGTGGTAATTTCAGTGAAACAGTGAGGGTTAGAGCCATATTGCAATCGTTTGAGGTTAGGAAGCAGTGGTGGCAAGTGTAAAGCTACTTAAAAAAAAAAAACAAAAGACTGTGAATTAAAGTATAAATGCAGACAGTAGCTAATAATATCTGTATCTCAGGAAGGCTTATTTTTATTTGAATGGGAAAAATCTGAGCATGTCTACATGCTGAGAAGAAAGCCAGCAGAGAGAGGGAGTTTGAAGTTACAGCTTGAGTAGCCTCTGTTAGTATTGCATAATTTAGCTAAATTTTGCTTGGCATTTAATTTTTTTTAAGTTTATTTTTAATTTATTTTCATTTTTGGCTGCATTGGGTCTTCGTTGCTGTGCACGGGCTTTCTCTAGTTGCGGCGAGCGGGGGCTACTCTTCGTTGCAGTGTGTGGGCTTCTCATTGCAGTGGCTTCTCTTGTTGTGGAGCACGGGCTCTAGGCACGAGGGCTTCAGTAGTTGTGGCATGTGGGCTTCAGTAGTTGTGGGTCATGGGCTCTAGAGCACAGGCTCAGGAGCTGTGGTGCACGGGTTTAGTTGCTCTGTGGCCATGGGATATTCCCAGACCAGGGCTTGACTCTGTGTCCCCTGCATTGGCAGGTGGATTCTCAGCCACTGTGCCACCAGGTAAGCCCTGACATTTATTTTTGAAGCTTTGTCTTCCACTTAGTATCCTTTCCCCACCCTGCTAGCATATTTAATACCCATCCCTTAAATTTGCCAGCATCTTCCCCTGGAGAGGGTTTTTTCCTCTGCCTAGAACTGCACTTCCCTCCCACCTCTGCCTGTCAGGATCTCTCTGTCCCCAGGATTTCCCCTCAAGGCAAATGAATCTCTGCCTCCCAGCCCAAAGCTCTGCTTACACCTGTCACATGGCATTGATGACAGTGTGTTATTTGGTCTTGCTAGACCAGGAATGCCTGGGAGAAAAAGGCTCTCTGGTCTATCTCTGAGACAGTTGGCCTCAGCACTTAATACAGCCCTTTTCCCATTCATTGATTTATTCATTCAATAAATAACTAATAGGTTTAATCTATGTGGTAGGTACTGTATACGTGCCAGATAAACAGTGGAAACATAACTAGACATGTTCCCATTCCTCATGGAACTTGCAACTTTGGTTCTCAATATTATTTAATAGCTCTTAAACTTAATTAAACAATGGAACCAACTGAATAGAAAGTTTCATTTTAACTATGAAAAGTGATGAAATATATCTCATTATTATTATTTGCTTATTATCACTTACTGTTATTTGTTTCTGTCCAGAATCACATTGTTTGATTAAAGTATCTTATCTGTTAAAAATGGCAATTTGTACTTTAAATGTCATAAAAATTTTTTAAATAGTTATTTCTTCTTCTGTCCTAGTATTAAAAACAAAACCAAAAACCCAGCATTGAGTAGCAATTTGTGTATTCATTCACTCAGTAGACTTTTTCTGAGTGCTTGACTAAGCCAGCTGAGTACCAGGCACTGTGGAGAAACACTGAGGAAAAGGAAGCAGGATTCAGCATAGAGTCCTGCTGTTGGGCTGAGGAAACTCAGTGCCCTGTCGTGGGCTTTTGAGCTTTAGAGGTGCCTGCTCTGGCTCACGATATGAAGCATCCACAGATGCTGTGGGAGAATGCCAACCCAGAGCTAGCAACCCTTCCATTCTAGACCAAGCTCCTGTTAACCAGGACCTCCATTTTGTTTTCCCATACTGCTCTGAGCTACTTCCCAGGACTCCATAATACTCTCTGCCCTTTATACCCACTGATTTTTTTTTCACAAGAAAGTTGTTGTCATTGTTGTTTTCATATGAATTAAATTTCTGTTTACATTGATGGAAGGAAATACAAATGGACATGTAGATTCACAGTGATGTGTGCTGCTGTGCTTTGAAAGCAAAGCATTGTAGATCACCTAAATGCCCAAATGTTTTCATAAAATATTGCATATTCACATGTAAATGTGGCTGAATAATATATGGTATATCCACATAATGCATTTTTAAAAGAATATGTAATTGCTTGGGAAAAGATTCATGATAGATTTTTAAATGAAAAACAGAATAAATGTAATAATTTCAAGGAATAGATAATTACTGGGATAATTACATAGTACCTTATTAAGTGAACAAACAGGTTATTATTATAAATGTAATATGATTCTCATTTTAAATACTTTTATAAATACAACGCAAAGGATACATAAGATGCGTATATACTCAGTTTGTCCTGGTTCCAAAAATTTCAAACATGCATGATTCACATGATCAGAAGAAAGCAATAAATGTAATTACAAAACGCTTTTCAGAAGATCACACTATAAATTGAGTAACACTTAGCAATGTGCTTTTTGAAGAAGAATAGTTCTCTTTGAACAAATAGACATAATTAGCGTGTTCTAAATAAGAAGATGGATAGTTGTCTACTTTAATATTTCTGAGACTAAAAGAAGAGTATTATAATTTGTCCAAGAAATTGCATTTATATATTACCATAAATGTGGCTAGCTATTAAAAGCTAAAATTTCCCAATAAATGGTTTCTAAAAAAACTGTTTTATATGAATTACGTATCATTAAATGATTGTAATTAGAAAGAGTTAGACTAGACATTTTGCTTCTCAATACCAAAATGTATAAAATCTGACTCATGACATTGAAGATTCATTTTATCCAAGCCCCCAAAAAAGCATAGGCTGTATTAGATTTACTATATTTTCTGAATGCTAATTTGAAAATACATGGCCTTTGTCTAGTTATGAGATTTTTATTTTTTTTTTATTTTTTTTTTTTTTTTTTTTTTTGCGTTACACGGGCCTC
>NC_041218.1:73499645-73501203 GCF_002837175.3 Physeter macrocephalus
CACGGGCCCAGCCGCTCTGCGGCATGTGGGATCTTCCCGGATCGGAGCACGAACCAGTGTCCCTTGCATCGGCAGGCGGATTCTCAACCACTGCGCCACCAGGGAAGCCCAAGATTTTTAAATTAGAGTGAGCTACATCTTTATTTTTATTATTTTTTAACAACTTTATTGGAGTATAACTGCTTTACAATGGTGTGTTAGTTTCTGCTTCATAACAAAGTGAATCAGCTATACATATACATATATCCCCATTTCTCCTCTCTCTTGCGTCTCCCTCCCAGCCTCCCTATCCCACCCCTCTAGGTGGTCACAAAGAACAGAGCTGATCTCCCTGTGCCATGCGGCTGCGTCCCACTAGCTTTTTCTTCTACCTTTGGTAGTATATAAAAGTCCATGCACTCTCTCACTTCGTCCCAGCTTACCCTTCCGCCTCCCCATGTCCTCAAGTCCGTTCTCTATGTCTGCCTCTTTATTCCTGTCCTGCCCCTATGTTCTTCAGAACTTTTTTTTAGATTCCATATATATGTGTTAGCATATGGTATTTAATTTTCTCTTTCTGACTTACTTCACTCTGTATGACAGACTCTAGGTCCATCCACCTCACTACAAATATCTCAATTTCGTTTCCTTTTATGGCTGAGTAATATTCCATTGTATATATGTGCCACATCTTTTTTATCTATTCATCAGTCGATGGACACTTAGATTGCTTCCATGTGCTGGCTATTGTAAATAGAGCTACAGTGAACATTGTGGTACATGACTCTTTTTGAATTATGGTTTTCTCAGTGTATATGCCCAGTAGTGGGATTGCTGGGTTGTATGGCAGTTCTATTTTTAGTTTCTTAAGGAACCTCCATACTGTTCTCCTTAGTGGCTGTATCAATTTACATTCCCACCAGCAGTGCAGGAGGGTTCCCTTTTCTCCACACCCTCTCCAGCATTTATTGTTTGTAGATATTTTGATGATGGCTGTTCTGACTGGTGTGAGGTGATACCTCATTGTAGTTTTGATTTGCATTTCTCTAATGATTAGTGATGTTGAGCTTCCTTTCATGTGTTTGTTGGCAATATCTTCTTTGGAGAAATGTCTATTTAGGTTTTTTGCCCATTTTTGGACTGCGTTTTTTTTTTTTATATTGAGCTGCATGAGCTGCTTGTAAATTTTGGAGATTAATTGTTTGTCAGTTGCTTCATTTCCAAATCGTTTCTCCCACTCTGAGGGTTGTCTTTCTTTTTGTCTTGTTTATAGTTTCCTTTGTTGTGCAAAAGCTTTTAAGTTTCATTAGGTCCCATTTGTTTATTTTTGTTTTTATTTACATTTCTCTAGGAGGTGGGTCAAAAAGGATCTTGCTGTGATTTATGTCACAGAGTGTTCTGCCTATGTATTCCTCTTAGAGTTTTACAGTGTCTAGCCTTACATTTAGGTCTTTAATCCATTTTTAGTTTATTTTTGTGTATGGTGTTAGGGACTGTTTTAATTTCATTCTTTTACATGTAGCTGTCCAGTTTTCCCAGCACCACTTATTGAAGAGGCTGTCTTTTCTCCACTGTATAT
>NC_041218.1:73501343-73527357 GCF_002837175.3 Physeter macrocephalus
GGTTTATCTCTGGGCTTTCTATCCTGTTCCATTGATCTATATTTCTGTTTTTGTGCCAGTACCATACTGTCTTGATTTCTGTATCTTTGTAGTATAGTCTGAAGTCAGGGAGCCTGATTCCTACAGCTCCGTTTTTCTTTCTCAAGATTGCTTTGGCTATTCGGGGTCTTTTGTGTTTCCATACAAATGGTGAAATTTTTTGTTCTAGTTCTGTGAAAAATGCCATTGGTAGTTTGATAGGGATTGCACTGAATCTGTAGATTGCTTCGAGTAGTATAGTCATTTTCACAATCTTGGATTTTCCAATCCAAGAACATGGTATATCTCTTCATCTGTTTGTATCATCTTTAGTTTCTTTCATCAGTGTCTTATAGCTTTCTGCATACAGATCTTTTGTCTCCTTAGGTAGGTTTATTCCTAGGTATTTTATTCTTTTTCTTGTAATGGTTAAGTTACAGGTCTTTTGTCTCCTTAGGTAGATTTATTCCTAGGTAGTTTATTCTTTTTTTGCAATGGTAAATGGGAGTGTTTCCTTAATTTCTCTTTCAGATTTTTCATCATTAGTATATAGGAATGCAAGATTTCTGTGCATTAATTTTGTATCCTGCTACTTTACCACATTCATTGATTAGCGCTAGTAGTTTTCTGGTAGCGTCTTTAGGATTCTCTGTGTATAGTAGCATGTCATCTGCAAAAGGTGACAGCTTTACTTCTTCTTTTCTGATCTGAATTCCTTTTATTTCTTTTTCTTCTCTGATTGCTGTGGTTAAAATGTCCACAACTATGTTGAATTACAGTGGTGAGAGTGGGCAACCTTGTCTTGTTCCTGACCTTAGTGGAAATGGTTTCAGTTTTTCACCATTGAGAACGATGTTGGCTGTGGGCTTGTCATATATGGCCTTTATTATGTTGAGGTAAGTTCCCTCTATGCCTACTTTCTGGAGAGTTTTTATCAAATATGGGTGTTGAATTTTGTCAAAAGCTTTCTCTGCATCTGCTGAGATGATCATATGGTTTTTATCCTTCAGTTTGTTAATATGGTGTATCACATTGATTCACTTGCATATATTGAAGAAGCCTTGCATTCCTGGGATAAATCCCACTTGATCATGGTGTATGATCCTTTTAATGTGCTGTATTGATTTGAGTCTTCTCCCTTTTTTTCTTCATGAGTCTGGCTAATGGTTTATCAATTTGTTTGTCATCTCAAAGAACCAGCTTTTACTTTTACTCATATTTGCTATTGTTTCCTTCATTTCTTTTTCATTTATTTCTGATCTGATCTTTATGATTTCTTTCTTTCTGCTAAGTTTTTGGTTTTTTTTGTTCTTCTTTCTCTAACTGCTTTAGGTGTAAGGTTAGGTTGTTTGAGATGTTTCTTGTTTCCTGAGGTAGGATTGTATTACTCTAAACTTCCCTCTTAGAACTGCTTTTGTTGCTAAGAATTTGTCCATTTCTTCCAGGTTGTCCATTTTATTGGCATAGAGTTGCTTGTAGTAATCTCTCATGATCCTTTGTATTTCTGCAGTCTCAGTTGTTACTTCTTTTTCATTTCAAAATCTATTGATTTAAGTCTTCTCTCTTTTTTTCTTGATGAGTCTGGCTAATGGTTTATCAATTTTGTTTATCTTCTCAAAGAACCAGCTTTTAGTTTTATTGATCTTTGCTATTGTTTCCTTCATTTCTTTTTCATTTATTTCTGATCTGATCTTTATGATTTCTTTCTTTCTGCTAAGTTTTTGTTTTTTTTTGTTCTTCTTTCTCTAACTGCTTTAGGTGTAAGGTTAGGTTGTTTGAGATGTTTCTTGTTTCCTGAGGTAGGATTGTATTACTCTAAACTTCCCTCTTAGAACTGCTTTTGTTGCATCCCATAGGTTTTGGGTCATTGTGTCTTCATTGTCATTTGTTTCTAGGTATATTTTGATTTCTTCAGTGATCTCTTATTTAGTAGTGTATTGTTTAGCCTCCAGCTTGTGTTTCCTTATTTATTTTCATTTTGGATGATCTGTCCATTGGTGCAAGTGGGCTAAGTCCCCTACTATGATTGTGTTACTGTCGATTTCCCATTTTATGTCTGTTAGCATTTGCCTTACATGTTGAGGTGCTCCTATGTTGGGTTCATAAATATTTATAATTGTTATATCTTCTACTTGGATTGATCCCTTGATCATTATGTAGTGGCCTTCTTTGTCTCTTGTAATAGTCTTTATTTTAAAGTCTATTTTGTCTGATATGAGAATTGCTACTCCAGCTTTCTTTTGATTTCCATTTGCATGGAATATCTTTTTCCATCCCCTCACTTACAGTCTGTATGTGTCCCTAGGTCTGAAGTGGGTCTCTTGTAGACAGCATATATATAGGTCTTGTTTTTGTATCCATTCAGCCAGTCTGTGTCTTTTGGTTGGAGCATTTAATCCATTTACATTTAAGGTAATTATTGATGTGTATCTTCCTATTACCATTTTCTTAATTGTTTTGGGCTTGTTATTGTGGGTATTTTCCTTCTCTTGTGTTTCCTGCCTAGAGAAGTTCCTTTAGGATGTGTTGTAAAGCTGGTTTGGTTGTGCTGAATTCTCTTAGCTTTTGCTTACCTGTAAAGGTTTTAATAACTCGGTTGAATCCAAATGAGATCCTTGCTGGGTAGAGTAATCTTGGTTTTGGGTTTTTCCCTTTCATCACTTTAAATATGTCCTGCCACTCCCTTCTGTCTTGCAGAGTTATTGCTGAAATATCAGCTGTTAACCTTATGGGGATTCCCTTGTATGTTATTTGTTGTTTTTCCCTTGCTGCTTTTAATATTTTTTCTTTGTATTTAATTTTTATTAGTTTGATTAATATGTGTCTTGGGGTTTTTCTCCTTGGATTTATCCTGTATGGGACTCTCTGCACTTCCTGGACTTATTTGACTATTTCCTTTCCCATATTATGGAAGTTTTCAACTATAATCTCTTCAAATATCTTCTCATTCTCTTTCTTTCTCTCTTCTTCTTCTGGGACCCCTATAATTCGAATGTTGGTGCGTTTAATGTTGTCCCAGAGGTCTCTGAGACTATCCTCAATTCTTTTCATTCTTTTTTCTTTATTCTGCACTGCAGTAGTTATTTCCACTATTTTATCTTCCAGGTCATTTGTCCATTCCTCTGCCTCAGTTATTCTGCTATTGATTCCTTCTAGAGAATTTTTCATTTCATTTATTGTGTTGTTCATCATTGTTTGTTTTCTCTTTAGTTCTTCTAAGTCCTTGTTAAACGTTTCTTGTATTTTCTCCATTCTCTTTCCAAGAGTTTGGATCATCTTTACTATCATTACTCTGAATTTTTTTCAGGCAGACTGCCTATTTCCTCTTCATTTGTTTGGTCTGGTGGGTTTTTACCCTGCTCCTTCATCTGCTGTGTGTTTCTCTGTCTTCTCATTTTGCTTAACTTACTGTGTTTGGGGTCTCCTTTTTGCAGGCTGCAAGTTCATAGTTCCCGTTGTTTTTGGTGTCTGCCCCCAGTGGCTAAGTTTGGTTCAGTGGGTTGTGTAGGCTTCCTGGTGGAGGGGACTAGTGCCTGTGGTCTGGTGGATGAGGCTGGATCTTGTCTTGCTGGTGGGCAGGTTCCCGTCCAGTGGTGTGTTTTGGGGTTGTGTGACCTTACTATGATTTTAGTCCTCTCTGCTAAACGGTGGGGTTGTGTTCCTGTCTTGCTAGTTGTTTGGCATAGGGTGTCCAGCACTGGAGCTTGCTGGTCGTTGAGTGGAGCTGAGTCTTAGCATTGAGATGGAGATATCTGGGAGAGCTTTCGCCGTTTGATGTTACATGGAACTGAGAGGTCTCTGGTGGACCAATGTACTGAACTCCGCTCTCCCACATCAGAGGCATAGCCCTGACACCCCGCCAGAGCACCAAGAACCTGTCAGCCGCACAGCTCAGAAGAAAAGGGAGAAAGAAAGAAATTTTTTAAAAAAGAAAATAAAATAAAGTTATTAAAATAAAAAAATATTAAAAATAAAAATAGGGGCTTCCCTGGTGGCGCGGTGGTTGCGCGTCCGCCTGCCGATGCAGGGGAACCGGGTTCGCGCCCCGGCCTGGGAGGATCCCACATGCTGCGGAGCGGCTGGGCCCGTGGGCCATGGCCGCTGGGTCTGCGCGTCCGGAGCCTGTGCTCCGCAGCAGGAGAGGCCACAGCGGAGGGGGGCCCGCATACCACAAAATAAATAAAAAATAAAAATAATTAAAAAGTAATAAAAAAAAGAAGAGATCAACCAAACCAAAAATCAAATCCATCAATGATAACAAGTGCTAAAAACTGTAGTAAAAAACAAAACGGACAGACAGAATCCTAGGACAAATGGCAAAAGCAAAGCTATACAGACAAAATCACACACAGAAGCGTACACATACACACTCACAAAAAGAGAAAAAGGAAAAAAATATATATATATCTTTGCTCCCAAAGTCCACCTCCTCAATTTGGGATGATTATTTGTCTATTCAGGTATTCCACAGATGCAGGGTACATCAAGTTGATGGTGGAGATTTAATCTGCTGCTCCTGAGGCTGGTGGGAGAGATTTCCCTTTTTCTTCTTTGTTCGAACAGCTCCTGGGGTTCAGCTTTGGATTTGCCCCCGCCTCTGCGTGTAGGTCGCCTGAGGGCATCTGTTCTTCGCTTAGATAGGACGGGGTTAAAGGAGCAGCTGATTCGGGGCCTCCGGCTCACTCAGGCTGGGGGGGAGAGAGGGGTACGGAGGCGGGGCGCACCTGCGGCGGCAGAGGCCGGTGTGACATTGCACCAGCCTGAGTTGCGCCGTGCGTTCTCCCAGGGAAGTTGTCCCTGGATCACAGGACCCTGGCAGTGGCGGGCTGCACAGGCTCCCAGGAGGGGACGTGTGGATAGTGACCTGTGCTCGCACACAGACTTTTTGGTGGCCGCAGCAGCGGCCTTAGCATCTCATGCCCGTCTCTGGGGTCCGCGCTGATAGCCGCGGCTTGTGCCTGTCTCTGGAGTTCGTTTAGGGGTGCTCTGAATCTCCTCTCCTTGCGCACCCTGAAACAATGGTCTCTTGCCTCTTCGGCAGCTCCAGACTTCTCCAGGACTCTCTCCCGGTTAGCCGTGGTGCACTAACCCCTTCAGACTGTGTTCACGCCGCCAATCCCTGTCCTCTCCATGTGATCCGACCGAAGCCCAAGCCTCAGCTCCCAACCCCTGCCCGCCCCGGTGGGTGAGCAGACAAGCCTCTCGGGCTGGTGAGTGCTGGTCGGCACCGATCCTCTGTGCAGGAATCTCTCAGCTTTGCCCTCCACACCCTGTTACTGCACTCTCCTCCATGGTTCTGAAGCTTCCCCCTCTGCCACCCGCGGTCTCCTCCCACGAAGGGGCTTCTAGTGTGTGGAAACCTTTCCTCCTTCACAGCTGCCTCGCAGAGGTGCAGGTCCCGTCCCTATTCTTTGTCTCTGTTTTCTTTTTTCTTTTGCCCTACCCAGGTACGTGGGGAGTTCTTGACTTTTGGGAGGTCTGAGGTCTTCTGCCAGCATTCAGTAGGTGTTCTGTGTGAGTTGTTCTACTTGTAGATGGATTTCTGATGTATTTGTGGGGAGGAAGGTGATCTCCACGTCTTACTCCTCCGCCATCTTGAAGGTCTCCCTCACTATATCTTTAGATCAACTAGATAAGAGAATTTACTTGTGTTCCCAATGTGTCTTTTCATAATTGTAATGATCATTTGATTGAACAGTTCACACATGACAGGGAATACTGTAGTGTTAGTGTAAAAGTGACTTGGGCAGGAACTACTCCAGGAAACCTAATATTCAGAAAGCACATTCAAAATAGAGTGAATGGGTCATAGATTATACCTGCTTGGTTCTAAGTGACAGAATGTCAGAATATGGCAGCTCCACGGTAGCCCTGTGGATGGGAAATAGTAGGAGAAATCCAGGAGAGAGGGAGGCTAGGTTGATAAACTGATAGATATCTAGTCCAGTAGAGAAGAATAGACAATGCCAGAGAAGGGATCTGACACTGGCTATGGAAGCTTGACCTTCACCTATGATTGTAGTGCTAAACATGGAGGTGGAATTGTTGAGTATCTTAAATATTCATTAATATTAAGATACATTTCTTAATCTAGTACTTAATCTTGATAGATCATTAATGATCTTAATTAATAATATCATTAATCATTACTCAATGGAAACATCTTTCTTTTCTCCTTATGATCATATCCAATGAGAATGAAGAACTTCTTTATACCATGATACGTAGTTATTGAATTTTTTGTCCAAATTATGGATGTAAAGAATATTCATAAGTTAAGATTAAAAATGAACAGAAACAAAATGCACAAAGTAGGTAATCATTCTTAGTAAAAGGTGATATATTTAAGACATAGAGTAAATAGAGTAGAAATTATAAACAGGCAAGTAAAAAAAGTGCAGAAAGTCAGTTATTAACCATAAAGTATTTTAAATACACTAAGTGAAAGATCAGAAAAGGACCGTCATTATTTTTGTTGTTGTTATAGATACTGTTGCCCTAAGCAAAAGGAGTAAATGACTTTTATCCTTCTATCCTGTGCTTACGTTTTAATTTTATTCATTTTGTTTTATTTTAATATAAGTTTCGTAGTCTTATATGTGGACACAATTAAACATTCGTTTATTCAACATCTCTCTATTGAACAACTTTTTTGTGATGGCCAGTTGAGCTAGGAACTTCATTTTACCCCTTTCATCTTCCACCGTGATGTATCCATATATATCATCTACTGTAGATGACAAAATAATTCATGGAGATAAAAAAACTCACCCAGGTTTGCTGGGTGTTAGTACATGAAAAAGTTAGCATTGAAAGCTGAGTCTAGTCTGTTTGTGTCAGAGACCCATTTGCTCCTGCAAAAGATAGTTTCCATGTTCATATGTATGTACATTTGCAAAAATGACACCTCCACACTCAAATATGTGCTCAACACACCAATCTCTTAGTGAAATGACAAGTCTGGGCCTTGTCACTTACTGTGCCTTAGAATCCTAATTTTTTAACTTGTGCTTCTCCTACCTAACTTTTCTATTTCTTTCCCATTGTTTATTTTCATACCCACTGACACCTAAGTTCATTCTGCACCATGGAGATCAGTATGAGAAGAAAGGTTCAAATATATTTAACTCATAAGGCATTCTTCACATGTTTTCTGTTTCCTTCTTTCACTTTTTTTTAAGTGAAAAGAGAAAAAGGTTTTAGTTCTCTCCTCTTTACCATTGTTTTCATTTAAATAATTATAATCAATTTTTCATGCAGTGTTTTCATCTTAGCAAACAAATGCATTCAGATGGGCACACATGCACTAAAAGCTTGCCTTCTGCTTTTTGTGATTAATTGAGATGTAGAGAGTGATGGGTGTGGGGTAAAAATAGAAATGCAATTAGTGCAGCTAGGCATGAAATACATTCAAATACAAGCAGAATGTCTCCCCAGTTAGTGATCTCTTTCTGGGCTCTTGAGGATTTTCCTCCCATTAGTAAGTCACTGGAATGGAAATCTTCAGCCTTTGGGGAGACCAGAGCATTAAACATGGAATTAACTCTTAACTGCAAACTGAGTCAGCTCAATAGGTCATTAATTCTACTGCTTGGGTATATATCATGCTGAGCTTTGGTGTGTGGGCTTCTGAAATGTTAGGAGTGAGTTTATAAAGCATTGCAAGGACTAAATGATGGTTATCTATCATTCCAACCTTTGCCTTCACCACTTAGATACTAATATCGCTGGTGACTCAAAATCAGAATTGAAACGCAGACAAAAGCTTTTGCTAAAACCAATGGATTTGGACCTTTACTTAGAAAAGTTGTATATTTTGAGAAAATAAATTTATGTTGCACTTTATAGAATATGTGATTCCTAGTTTTTACAAAGCTGTGTCCTCAGTTGATAAAGATATCACAGTGCCTCGAATATTATCCTACCCCAAATTGAGAATCTTTCTGCATATCTTCATAACCAGTAGAAGTTGACTAGCTTTGCTTTGAATGTTTTAAAATAAATTTCTAAGTATAAAGTGTGAAATATTTAATAATTTAAGCCACCTATAGCACTCCTTGATTTCTGATAATATTTCTTTTCTTCCCATACTCTTTTACATCCTCTTTGAGAATCTCCCACAGATATTATTATCTCCTTTGATCATCCCAGTGTAGTACAGTTATTAACAACTTGCATTTACTGATTGCTTACCCCAAGATTTTTCACACTTGATACTGATGTTTGGGTCCAGATAATTCTTTGCTGTGGGGGCCTATCCTGTGCATTGTAGGATGTTTAGCAGCATCCCTGGCCTCTGCCCACTACATTCCAGCAGCAACTCCCCATACTGACAATCAGAATATCTCCACACATAGCCAAATGTCCCTTGGTGTCAAAATCTTTGCTGGCTGAGAACCACTGGTTTATCTTCTACTAGACATTATTTTGTTTGAGTCTACAATAACTTTGTAAAATATGAAGGACTGTGTTAATCAGAGTCTTGGCAGGAAATAGAACCTACACAATATGGGTCGTAGACTTTTATGAAGGGACTGCTTACAACTGCTTAGGGATCTTGAGGTGCCCAGAAAATAGCAACAGTGAGAAGCCAGGGCTAAAGAAGCAAGGAGAGGAAATTATGTTGCTGGAGTGCTGGGAAAGCTGAAGCTGTGGAGCAGAGCCCTCAAGAGGAAGATGAAAGCAGGAAGAGACAAAGCTACACCTAGTGATGCAGCACTGTAGCAGAGAGAGCATAGTATACCTGGTCTCTAACTCCTTAATTCTTTGATCACTAGCCAGTCCTACCAATAGGTTGAGTCCAGATGAAATCCAACCAGCAAAGGACTGGAGTGATGCAGTCCCAGGATTCGGTCCCATGAACTCAGAGAAAGAAGGAAAATGGAATCTGTTGGAGCATATGGAGGAAAAAAAAAAACAAAAACAAACCTATCTCCATTTTAACACGAGAAACTGAGATTTAGAGATATAACGTAATTCATCCAAAGCCAAATACCTAACGCGTGAAGCAGGCATTTAAAGCACATCTATTTCACTCCATGCACTACAAAGGTATCTTCATTGCTTATTTGCATGAATGAGTGGACTGATAGTAGCTGAAAGATGCCAAACCAGGACCCAGTTCATTCCTATTCTAATGTTCACTTTTTTTTATGTTGTCATTGAAAGATATTTAAGAGCTGTATATCCAGCCCATTCTCATAGACATGTAGGAACAAAAGCTATCTGCCTGCCTGTAAAGTTTTTTCTGAAAAGCTTATGGAATTCTAGGTTTCATGTAGAATGTTTAAATGGCATATGCTGATTTTCCAAGCTGTTGGCACATTTTCATCTTGATTGCAGAAACTCGGGCCCAGCTGGTGCAATGTGTTAGCAGCAGGAGGACTGGACTGGGAATCAGGGGATCCGGGGCCCAGTCCTGGCTCTGTCATCCCTAGTGTAACACCCCTGCCACCAGCAGTAGCAGCAATAATAAAAATTCCGTAAACCTTTTCTTCCCTTTTGCGTTCACCCAGATCTTCGCAGTTATTCTCAGGTATCTAATCCAGTGGCCACAGTTCTGTGAAGTAAGGAAGGTATTAGAGTTTCATGTTTCACAAACGAGGAGTCAGGCTCAGATAGTACTAAAGTCTCGCTGAAAATCGCATAGCTGGGAAGTGTGGTCCCAACTCCACATATTCTGGCTGAAAACACACTGCCTTTTCTCCTCCATCTTTGAAGTGATGAATCAGTTGGTGTACTTCCTCTGGAGAGCCAGTCTGTACTGTTGAATCTGTTAGGCTTCATCTTAAAGTCCTGTCTAGATTAAAGTCTGAGACTCTGTGATTTTTGTCCTAGGGTTATAAGCAAGGTGACAGCAGATACCAATCTAGTTAGCACATAGGGATTCCTAATATTTTCCTTTCTGGGTTTTAGATGGAATATATTTATTAACCTACAGCTTTTCAGAGACAAAATTGGTGTTTTAAAGGCATTTAAAAATAAATATATACCAGGGGGTGGAGATGGGGTGGAATCTAAGTAAATTAATACAGTTCCATTTTTTTCCCCTTATTCATGGGTAAGTTGGATGCTAGTAATTCAGACTCAGCCTTCTCTACTAAGATAAAGTGAGTTGAAGGAAGCTCTGGACTCCTGGAAGGTCTGGCAAGAACCTTAATCCTTCCCCCAAACTGTTTCCCTTCTTTGCCTCAAGGTGGGAGGCCCAGGAAGTAAGACATTTCAGGTCTCTAGTCACTGAGCTTCTTGTACTCAGTCCTGATCTCTGCCCACCTCTCCTGCCCATTTTCTACTTTTAGAATATTTTCAGCACTGCCCCTTTATTTTTACTTTTTCAGTATTTTCAGGCATAAAATCAGGCGTAAAACACAAAAAAGTTAACTTTTTTATTTTACCTAGCCAGTTCCAAGAAAATCTAGGGTTCTCAGTCCAAGGTAGAGCTAAAGAAAAGGGAAAAAGAGAAGAACAAAGAGGAAAGTAAAGTATAGGATTTTGAAGTCAAAAACAAAAAATAAATAAATGAGTAATAAAAGATTGTAAGTTCTACTTTTGATAATCTCTGTAGTTTGGCAGAATTATAAAATTCCTTCAAAGAAATCATTTTATCTGATTCAGAATTATAGCTACATTATAACATTGTATCTGATGTAGATGATTAGTAATGCTTTGGAAAAGCAGTTGTATAATTGTTATACTGTTCATACATAAAGAAAGGTGGAAGAGCAGTATTTTCAGTATGTAGACGATTAGAGTTGAGCTAGGTTACCTGGGTACAGATCCTGGCTTCATCCCTTTTTACCTTTGTGACCTTGGCAAGTTACTTTCCCTGTCTGGGTTTTGGTTTCTTCATTGATATATTCAAGGTGTAAGTAGAATCTATCCCATATGGATTTTTATGGTTGAAGAAGTTAATAGTGACAAAGCTTTTAGGACAGTAGTGGAACATAATAATCACTATGTGAATGTTAGTTGTCATCAGAAACATTGTTTCCCTAATCATCATCATCATTATCATCTCCACCAGCACCATCATAATCACCAGTTTCTACTACAGACTCAATCCAATGTTTCCATTCTTCTAAAGTATAATCACTTAAAAACCTAATAAATAATGACTAATTATAGAGCATCACTATTTAGGATAGTTCAACCAAAGAAATAGTAACATATGTATGTATAATGTGCATTTGTATTTTGGAACATATAACCTAACTCAGAACTTTAGTAATAAGACTTGGCCACCCTTCCTTTCTAATTGATTGTGTACTCACTGTATACAAAGGTTTATTCATAGTGATTCCACTTGGTTTTGTGTTATTATACTGAGTATATTTTCCCAGGATTTCAGGTTCGAAACTACTGACAATGAAATATTTCAGGAGTCAGAATCAGACATAAATTATATGCTGCAGAGGTGTCTTCTTATTACCAGAAGTCAGCCTAGAGTCTCTAAAATCACATTAAGGTACTGTTTTTGTGGTTATTGAGTTTCACCCTTGAGAGAATTGAAAGGACTGACAATGAAGTGTAATAAATCTTACTCTGACCCAGACATACTCAGTCATTTAACTTCCCGTTAACAATCCCAATTCTGCTACGTAAAATAAGTCGAAACATATTTTTTCTCCTTTTTCACTTTACATTTAGAGAAGTAGAAGAACATTTCACATATTTCATAAAAATAATTATGACATTTGTCTCTTTAATTAATTTATAGTCAATGCCTTATTTACATGCTTGGGGTTTTACTTTGAGATGAGAAGGGACTATGAAAAGGGTGAGCCGTTTTTTATACACAGGAGCAATTGGCTCTCCATTTTTTAATTTTTATCTATTTTCTTTGTCTCAATCCCCAGCCTCTGAGCCCAACTTGAAGGTGCGGTCCAGGTTAAAACAGAAAGTGGCAGAGAGGAGAAGCAGCCCCTTACTCAGGCGGAAGGATGGAAATGTTGTCACTTCATTCAAGAAGCGAATGTTTGAGGTGACAGGTAATTGAGGACTGGGCAGATATACACTAAAAAATGCTGCTAGTAGGAATGGAAAAAAAAAGTTTAGAAAAATATACCTGTTGTATATTAAAAGTTATTTTGAGGAGAAACATTTCTTGAAAGGAAATTATATTGAAAACTCACAAGTAGTTCAGTAAACCTTGCCATGCATTCACCATGTTAAACAGGAAATGAATGAAAGACAGAACTGTGTGTCAATAGGTATAACTAGGGAATGCCAAAGCTCACCTTAATCTTTTCAGAAACAAGCAGTCCATGTTGGGAATGCCAACCAGGAGAATATAACTTTTAATGAAATTTGATCAGAAATGAACAGAGGGAGGTCCAGGAAGAACACTTCCCCCATACTCAGACATGAGTGTACAAAATACATCTGGGAAAATAAACTACGTGGAACAGCAAAACTTTGACTTTTCAACAAATTTACAGAACTCATAAATGACTTTATGTGTTTACTAGTGAACTGGGACTTATGGCAGGAGGGGGATATATTGCCTTTTATGAAGGGAAAAAAACTGTCATTTTCACTAGTCTCAAATGGAAGAGTTCTTATTTTTTTAGCTGCCTGGTTAGTAGTGAGGTGAACAGGTTAGGAAATTCAACCTGATGTCTTAGAAAGCCCTCTAGTCCCATTTGTACCTGGTCTGAAATTGGAGAAGACATAGGGGTACCAGAACCAAAAAACCAAAAACTGACTACTGTTTATCGAGTACCTACTTAGAGCTATGCATTGTATCCGGTCATTTCCTTTGGTTGCATCAATAAAGAAATGGTAGTCTACAACCATTTGTCTCCATCCCCAAGGAGAATTGTGCTTATACCAATATAGTCAGTTGGTATTATTTCTCCAAGATCAGATCTTATTCTTAGCAAGTTTTAACAAATTATTTGTTTTCTATATATTCTTTGGTCATGATAGTGTCTAGTTTAGGGAGACAGTATGGAGAAGATTGCAAAGGTAGAGGCAGAGGTGGAAAAGTACAGAATACTAATGACACAGTGCTTTGACAGGCTACTAGGGCAAAAAAATGTTTAGTCTTCTATTCTGTCCTGACAGATTAATATGTTTATCTGAGGGAAAGTATTGGTGGGAAAATTTTTTCTTGAGGGATAAGAAATATTAAATAAACAATTACTTTACTAGAGTTTATTTTCCAATATCAAATGTAATCACTAATTTTGACCAATTGAATTCTAAATTTAGAGTTATAGACTTTTTTTGCCAAGAAACTTACATGTATTTTAGTGAGTAAAAATCTTAAGTAAGTTTTCATAATAGAGGTCCTTGGTGGGGTTGGGGAGTTGGGGAGTGAATCTGTTTTAATGAATGTAAACAATAATGAACATATCAATTGTCTAATGTAATGAAATATAGGTGATTTTTCTAATGGGAGAGAGTAGGTTCTCTCATAACAGAAAAACTTGAAAATAGAAAAACATATATTTTGCTTTTTTTGTTTTTTTAGAATCTTATTGTTTAAGGTCATATTTATTTATCTCAATTTCTTTTCTATTTTCCTATTAATCTTTTTCTTGATCATAACTTTTTTCCCCTGGTCACTTTCTCATCCTTATCAAATTTCAGTGGAATTTAGCTCAATGCTTATCTGAGTAACAATTAATTCTCATTTGTAAGGGTTATGATTTGCTAGAGTTCTACTAAGATTTCTTTACTTGTGAAATATCATAATTTTCTCTTTCTAATTTCGTGATATAATAACTCCCCTTTTCAACTGAGGAAAAAAACATGTATTTGAAGAGACTTGTACATTTATTAGACACACATTTCTGATCATTAAGCTGGGACTCATGGATGCTTTGGTAGATATTTTTAACTGGTATGTTGCAGTTATTCTAAATGTCTTTGGAGGATCTGAACTACTGGACACACAGCTTTCTTTACCTGTACTCCTTCCCCTTTCTTTGCCAGCTTTCATGTAATTAGGATGAGCTCTGTTTGGATCTTAATACTAATTATTTTTGCTATCGAGTCAGAGACCACCATAGCATCATAGCAGTTGAATTACCACTGCTTTTCTTTTTTCACCTCTACCTCTCTCTTCCCTGTTTCATAGGTTCAAGTGTTTGCTTTTTCCAAACCCAAGCCACCTCTCTCATCCCGGTAATTTACATGGGAACCACTTATCATCTTCCTCTTTTTCAAAGCCAAGAGTTTTCCTCCCCTACCCACCCCCAAAGCCATGTTAATTTAAAATTCTAACATCCCTGTGCCTGCAATGTCTTCTCCTCCAGTCTTCCCTTCTCCACTGACCCCATTTCATGAGCTGCTCTTATTCAAGCCCCAGTTGTGATATTATTTCTTCTCAGAGATTTTTTTCAGTGTTCCCAGAAAATCAGTTGCTACCTCCCCTCCCAGACCCTATCCAGCATGATGCTGTAGAATCCTGTTGTAGGATTTGTTGTCTTGAATTCTAGTGCCTATCATAGTGATTTCTACATAAGGAAATACTTCTGTGTAAGTATCACATAAAATAATATAAGTAACGTAATTTTAAATTGACAAGACAGAATATTTAAAAATAGTTTTCATTTTTATTTTTGTTTTTTTAAAGACAGGATACAGAAATGGGACTTTAATGAGAAGTCAGTGTGTAGTCATACAAGAAAGACAAGAGTTAGGAGTCCAAGGGAAGGAAACTCTTGAAGTATTTTTTTAATGTGCATCTTCTTTGTTAAAAGAAAAGTAAACAAGAAAGAGGCAAATATAAAAGCAGACTAATCAAATGTAAGCAAGATATATAGACCAAAAGGTAGTGAGCAATATGTATTTAAGAATTTTATGGTATCATTGACTTGATGAAATCCCACAGTCGGTAGGTGGCAGGATCAGAATTCTGTCACCAGTTTCACATTCTTTCCATTGGTACTGCACTTCTGAGTGGAGAAATATTTATAATAGAAAGTTGAAAGTAATAGGTGTTCCAAGGGAGGGCAAGCAACTATAGCCTGAAAATTGGGAGCTTCCATTCATGGGTGACAGATGGTATGTGAGCCAGGCTTTGAGCATAGAGGTGGGATCGGACCTTCAGTGAAGTAGGTGGAGGAAAAGGAGGATAAAAAAGCATGAAATGGGAAAGCGGCACATACGGAGAGTAGGCGATTTAAATTTGACTGAGTGCAGAGTTCAGAAAGGGCAATAGTAGGCAATAATGTTAGGTTCCATTTTGGAGCAGAGGAACGTAGTGAAAGTTGTCTTGCTATGATCCATCTGGCAACAGTTTAAGGAAAGTTTGGAGAGACTGACTGCTGTAGCAACTTAGAAATACAGGAGAATTTTGCTATAGTCCATGAGAGAATAGTTGTCAGAAGTAGATGAGAAATGATGTAAAGAACAAAACGAAATAATCTAGTAATTGATTAGATTTGGAGTAGGGAAGGGAATGAGAATGACTGTAAGGGTAGTGATAAACAGAGGTAAGCCGAGCACATTTAATATTGAAATACACTGAGTTTGATACACATATAAAAAGAGATGAAAAATGTCCAGTATTCCAAAGGGATTCAGGCTAGAAATTATGAGAAGGAAAGACAAGAAATAAAAGTTTTATGGGAGTATTCTGCCTAAAAATGATAGTATGATGTCATAATTTTGAGTGATTTTGACAAGGGAAAGAGAAATAGGATAAGGCTACAAACTTCGGTGAATATCTACATTTAGGAATTGGTGGAAGGAGGAAAAGCCAGAGAGATGGAAAAACAAACATGGAAGTGGAGAATCTTCTTGTAGAAAGGATGAGGAGAGTGAGAACTGGTTTGTCAAAAGCCTTCAAATTTCGGGATGTTCAAGAGAACAATTGCAGTCCACAGTGAGCAAGCTGGATTGCCTGGTCTTGAAGAACAAGCACACTACTTCTCACAAGTTATTAGCATGCTTTCAGACTAGAGGGACAATTCCAGTGGAAAAGGAGGACCTGAAGATTCAAAATAATTGCTGGAGCAGAATTCTAAAGCAAGTATTAAGGGGACTGGGTCATGGGTGAGGGTGATTGTTTCCCACGTTGGAGCAGGGAGCAGGAGAGAAATGCTTTCACTTTGACACGGGCAAGGAGAGTGTGGATAACAAAATCATGAGGTAGAAAGAAAAGTCACTGATAGAAATCATGTCAGAAGTTGTCAGTCTCTGAGAAGTGTGAGGCCAAGATCATTTGTGCAGAGCTGAGTAAACAAGGTATAAGGATGAGGCACCTAGAAAAATGTTCAAATGAATGAACTATGGAAGGTGATAGGGGATTGATTAGAGCTCAACAGATAATTTGCCAAGGCTTGATAAGATGGCCTCTCTTAGCTATATTTCTAGGAACTGAAAGTTTCTATTTCATTAATTAGATATTTTAGTAAGTGCATAACTTCCTTTGTAACTTGAAATGTGTGTGAATTTTATATCTGAAGATGACAGAGATGATCTATATTGTTGTTATCCAACTCTTGCTAAAATGAGTTTCGTGTTATATTGGTGTTTAAAATTGAACATATTAAATTCAGGCAACTTCTCATCTTCTGGAAAATAAGTTGGGTAGAGTTAAGGTTAGCCAATGTTGTACAAGGCCATCAATACAATATTGAGATTTTATCTTCTATTGTATTTTCTACATACAACTTTGACTAAGATGTGCTGTAATAAGGTACAGCCTTAGTAAATTAAATAAAGAGCCATTTATAACATAGCATATAAGCAATTTTTCCACACACAACAGGAATGGCTCCAGGCCTCATTTGTTGATGGCATGTTTTTATGAATTATGCAAGTCCATTATCTCTACTACTGGTATTTTTTACGGTAGCACAAGAGCAAGTAAGAGAAGATTACATCCTTTTTTTTTTTCCCCTAATCGAAAGCTTCTACAATCCTCTCTAACTGGATATCTCTACTTCTCTAAAATTAATAAATACTTTGTTGTATTTCTAGCAGTGAAAACAAAGGAAGAAACGTGGTATGGAAATTCAGAAATGTTCCAAAATTTTTCACAGTTCTTTTTATTTAGTCATTCACATAGGGGAAGAAAAACAATGTTCGCTTCTGTATATTACTTAGAGTATAACTGCAGTTCATATTTGTATGTTTTTCATGAGTGTATTCGTACTTCACAATGTTTTTCAGAATCCTCAGTCAGTAGCAGTTCTCCAGGGTCTGGTCCCAGTTCACCAAACAATGGGCCAACTGGTAATGTTACTGAAAATGAGACTTCGGTTTTGCCCCCTACTCCTCAGGCTGAGGTAAGACTCATTATTTTGGTTCTTTTAAAAGTTAATCCTCGATTAGCCCCCTAAAATGCAGTGATATTTCTGAATTGAAGTTTAAAGCCACCTGTTCTTAGTTATTTTTCTGATAGGTTTATAATGTGTGGAATTGAGTAAACTCAATCTGATTTACAAAGTTTGGATGACAGTCATGGTTTGAAAATACTGAAGTATAATCCTCAAAGAAACCACTCTTAGTGATGCTGACTATATACTGCCCAGCAGTTGTGCAACTCAAAAGTCCTTCTGCATGGTTCCTGGTTATCCTGATGGGAGTAGACCCATCAGTAAGTAAAACAACATCATGCAAACCTCTCAGAAGAACAGTTGCCCAAAACAAGTTAGGTGTTTTATCCAATTGACCTGAAGAGTAATGAGACAATTGTTGAAGTATCATAGTTGAGGAACACAGAGCTCCGCTAAGCAAACATGTATTAAGGACCTACTATGTGCCAGTCATTTTGCCTGGCAGTGGGGATATAAAGATAAATGATACATGAACTCTCCTTGAAAAATGAAAGATTAAAGGAAACTGGTCTGAAATAACACGATTTTTTTTCTGACTGTATGCAGTCAACTGTAATAACATTTGTTTTTTGGCACATGATTTATTGAAACCAGTGATACAACAATAGAGGAAAGTAAATTTGTGAGTCAGCAAGAATTTGTCTATGTAGTTTCTGTAGTAGGCTAAGCAAAGGCAACAGCCACTCCTGTGGAATCAGCTGTTTTGGAGTCACCGTCAATCGACTGAAATTCTCAATATTTCTTTTCTGTCATTATAATGCCTCCTTACCATACATTGCTCTATGCAGGGGAAGCTGGTGTAGTAACTTCTCATATATAACTGTGACATGCTTCCTCCATTGTGTTTTATAGAGTCATGATCCTTTGGGGCTGAAAGGGACTGATCAAATCTCTGATTCCTGAACCATCTGTGTAGCTCTCCTGATATGTGATTATCAGACTGCCACCAGAGCACTCTTTATTCAAAGATAACTCACTTCACTGTCTCCTGGGGCAACCTAGTTGATTTTGAATGGTTAGCTTGACTGATAGAAATGTCTTCTGTACGTTATGCCAACATCTGTGTCTGTAACTTTATACATTCACACATACATGTATAATAAATTATTTATAAGTTATAAATTATCTGGCCAGAATATAAGGGAAGGTTGTCCCTGATAAGGAAAGGACTGTAGCCAGTGAAGTCACTTCTTCTCTCAGGACATTTGTATACTTGAGTCTTGAGTTTTGGTTTTCAGAGCCTCACATAACTCTGAAGGGAGAGAGAAGGCAAAGCCCAGTACTGACCAAAGAGGATAATCTAACAGGAAACCATTCAGACCCAAAGACCATATCTGTGCTACATTGGTGAGTCCCTCATCCCCACCCACAGAGGTGTCTTGATGTAGACCAGAGCAGGGGCAGAGTCTTTCCTGGAGAAGTTGTAACCAGAAGCTAGTTGTAGCCCAAATTTTCATAACCTCACACCGTTAATTTAATTTAAAGTGCCCCAGATTTTTAGTTCCCTAGGTATCTGGAAAAAGCAGAAGTAAATTCTTTCTAGAGGAATACATACACATTCATTTTAGATTTCAAAAATTTCCCTCAATTTTCCAAGGAAAATGAGCAGAATAGATAGATGCACTGTTGCTTATGACCATCTTTCAGTTATGTGAAGAATACAATTCAGGCCGCTACATTATCTCCTTGTTTCTTACCATCCTATTGTCCCTTTCTCATCTTCATTTTTCTTTCTAAAACATGATACCAGGTGGAATAAATATTTCACATGTATTTGTGACCATAGATGTAAGTGGGATTTTTGGACTGTTGGTTACAGGTATTGTATTTCTGTTAGTGCAGTTATATCTCAGTATCAGTCAGTTTTCTGCAACCCTTTAATCAATTTCCAGAAAAAGAACAACTTGATCACAAATGTTTCTAAAAAACTTTAGATTTCCATTTCCTCTCAGTTTGAAGAATGCGTTTCAATTGCAGAAACACTAAAAGATCTGGGTTCTAAATAGGTTCTGGATGAATTCTGTATCCTTGGAAAATGAAAACACACTAAACCACGTTCATTCAACAGCATTTATGATTCTTAGAAAAGCATTGTTAGTACGAAAAGGTGCAGAAGACCACTTACAGCTTGATAGTATTTTGTTAAGTTCAGAAACTGGCAGTACAGTATTTTGATCGAAAAAAACGTATGTAATAAAAGTACATTTTAAAAAAGCGAGGGACTGATGAACACAGAATTTAGCATGGTGGTTACCTGTCAAGGGGGAGGAAGGCAGTGGGGGACATGGTTTGTTTCTAAAGATGAAGATACATATAACCCTTCATTATAAATACAAACATATGCATATAGCACTTAGTACAACATTAAGAAACAACCAAGCAATACATATTCATGAGACTGGATATAAATGGGAAAAGGTGAGATTTTGTCTTTACTTCAAGCTTTTTAAAACCTGTTAAATTAAATTGAGTGTACCAGATTGTGTGACCCTATCATTAAATTTCAAAATACATACAGTGGAGAATGTAAATTAAAGGAATTTGCTTTTACTCTTTTAATCTGTTTTAGAGTCCTAAAACCTTTTGCTGATACCTAAACACAAATATGTTTATATGCCCCAGCTTTCCAGCTTTTCAGCTAATTGTTGACATATTCTTTCCTTCCACCCCCACCAGTTTAAAAAAAAAAAAAAAAAAAAAACAGAAGGAAATGTGATTGAATGGAGTTTGAAAGAGTAGAGGTATTTCTTCAGGTCAGTGACAGGATGTTCACCTCCAAAGCTGGAAAGACTAGTTCAAAAGCAAGCAGTGACTTACCTCATAATGAATTAATTGTGTGCCTGAACTATGATCCAAAAGGCCAGGTGGGCAGACCTTTATGCACTGATGGGTAGCCTCTCCGTGGCCCAGAACAAAAAATTCAACCCTGATGGCTAACATGTGGTTTTCTGCTGCATTGCATTTACAGAGGTCTGTAGCATAATTCATACTGGAGAGGTGAGGAGACAGCAGAATTCAGACTGAAACTGTCAGCAAATTAATTTCCTCATCTTGTAACACCAAATATTTCCACCTAAACTAGAGAAAAGAGGAAAAAAACAATGTTTTTCAGCCAATTTTGGATTAATCATTTTGAATTTAGTATGATGTTTACAGACATCTAAGATTAATAATAGCATGTGATGTCATATCAACAGAAATATTTGGGGGTATGAAAAATTTACATCATTACACTTTCAAAAATCAAATTAGTTGCATAATTTACCATTTATAAAGTAGGCTTATTCTACCATCTTTGCTTAAAATAGTGTAACAGTGTACATTTGAATCAACTCTCTATTCTGTGACCTGGAAGCAGAAAAGCATGTCACCTACTTCTTTCAGATCCCATGTAAATGAATGGGATTCTACTCCCTTTTTGCTGCTTAGGAAATAGGAAAGTAAGGCTGTATTTCAGGCTGATCTTGAGGCTTAGGTAAAAAGAAAATTTTCTCTCTCATAATTCATGTGTTCTGCATAATTTAAATAAAGGTTAAGACAGAAGTAAGAGGAGAATTTACTTGTAAGTCCAGGCTAAGGAAACCGCACATTGCATTTAGCACTTAGTACAACATTAAGAAACAACCAAGCAATACATATTCATGAGACTGGATATAAATGGGAAAAGGTGAGATTTTGTCTTTACTTCAAGCTTTTTAAAACCTGTTAAATTAAATTGAGTGTACCAGATTGTGTGACCCTATCATTAAATTTCAAAATACATACAGTGGAGAATGTAAATTAAAGGAATTTGCTTTTACTCTTTTAATCTGTTTTAGAGTCCTAAAACCTTTTGCTGATACCTAAACACAAATATGTTTATATGCCCCAGCTTTTCAGCTAATTGTTGACATATTCTTTCCTTCCACCCCCACCAGTTTAAAAAAAAAAAAAAAAAAAAAACAGAAGGAAATGTGATTGAATGGAGTTTGAAAGAGTAGAGGTATTTCTTCAGGTCAGTGACAGGATGTTCACCTCCAAAGCTGGAAAGACTAGTTCAAAAGCAAGCAGTGACTTACCTCATAATGAATTAATTGTGTGCCTGAACTATGATCCAAAAGGCCAGGTGGGCAGACCTTTATGCACTGATGGGTAGCCTCTCCGTGGCCCAGAACAAAAAATTCAACCCTGATGGCTAACATGTGGTTTTCTGCTGCATTGCATTTACAGAGGTCTGTAGCATAATTCATACTGGAGAGGTGAGGAGACAGCAGAATTCAGACTGAAACTGTCAGCAAATTAATTTCCTCATCTTGTAACACCAAATATTTCCACCTAAACTAGAGAAAAGAGGAAAAAAACAATGTTTTTCAGCCAATTTTGGATTAATCATTTTGAATTTAGTATGATGTTTACAGACATCTAAGATTAATAATAGCATGTGATGTCATATCAACAGAAATATTTGGGGGTATGAAAAATTTACATCATTACACTTTCAAAAATCAAATTAGTTGCATAATTTACCATTTATAAAGTAGGCTTATTCTACCATCTTTGCTTAAAATAGTGTAACAGTGTACATTTGAATCAACTCTCTATTCTGTGACCTGGAAGCAGAAAAGCATGTCACCTACTTCTTTCAGATCCCATGTAAATGAATGGGATTCTACTCCCTTTTTGCTGCTTAGGAAATAGGAAAGTAAGGCTGTATTTCAGGCTGATCTTGAGGCTTAGGTAAAAAGAAAATTTTCTCTCTCATAATTCATGTGTTCTGCATAATTTAAATAAAGGTTAAGACAGAAGTAAGAGGAGAATTTACTTGTAAGTCCAGGCTAAGGAAACCGCACATTGCATTCAGATGTATGGGTCTTCCATTCAGAAGGCTCCCAAGGAACCTGGCTGCAAAACCAACTGCTTTGTCGTCATTGGTTAAGTTGCTGAACTTGCCCTGAACCTCAGATTCTTTATCTAGTGAAAGGTGGTAATAACTACCTCAGCAGCTTTGTGGTGGGGAATCAGTGTTTGGAAGGCAGGTGGTAAATTGTGAAGTGCAGAACAAGTTCATTTTTTGTTGTTGGTATCAATACTGACTTCTAGTAGGGAAAACTCCTTAGTATGCTTGTCATCAAGCCAACAAATCTCACGTGAGAGTGAGCCTCCATCTGCTCTGGCCACTTCTGTTCCATTTCTTCAATTTCTTTCATATGCTCAGTCCCGAACTCGGATCACTGGAGCTACTTGCTTTACTCATTTGTAAACTTGGTTGGGGAGCTGAAACCTCAGGAGTTTCTATTTCCAACTCCAGTCAGAGATGTCTTTACCTATCTAGTTACTTTATTGTTAATACTGTGGGCCTGTGGGTTCAAATATGTTTCCATGAATATCAACACCATTATTTTAGATTTGGTAGATTTATTTGATAGCTATTTTAACAGTAGCCAAGCCGCTGGTTTATTTCTAGTTGAACATTAGTGGCTGGCTCTGCTATGCTATTTTTTAAATAATTTTTTCCAGCAGATACAAACAATTTTAAAAATGGATTCTAATAATAAGGTTAAGTACTCTAAAATCATCTGAAATGTCACTTGTTTTGCCCCAATCTCACATGACTCATCTGCCTGTTGTTTCATAATAGTTGTTGTGACATTTGCTGTAAATGTTATGCTCCCTTCTGAGTGGGTGTAGAGCTATGGTTTTAGATAGCTGCAAATAAGACCCTCCTCCCCCCACCCGCCCCAGGGGAAAGAGGTTGCTATGACACAAGAATCATTTACTAGGAATAACATGAGTCAATAATGTAAACCAAGACCTTTAACAAAACATCAGTGACTTTTAAATGCAAAGGAAGCCCTGTCAAATGATAATTTTTTTTTTCCTCCAAAACATTTTAGTAATACATTCTTGGGTGTCCAGTAAAAATGAAAACTTAAGAGATTTTTACTGCCTAAAAAAATTTATTCATCACATGGAGATTTTAATTTTCTTATCAGCTGTCTGAAAGGAGAATGGAAAATAAATACTATACTGAAAAACACCATGAAAGCCGTTAGGCAAACATTAAATGATTAAGCGATTTTTAAAAAATTTCTTTGTTTACTTGTTTGTTTTTAATGTGGTTCTTCTTTTTATTTAGATAATCTAGATTTGGGGATTTGGAACCTTTTAAAGCCAAAACAGATTGAGGCTTACAAGCGTGTCTTCCTAGATGCCGCTCTAATAGAACAGATATTTCCTGATAGATCTAGTCAGAGGTGCTCCAGTCTTAGGCTGAAGGATCTGATGTCCAGGGAAGGTAGGCAGCTACCCAGAGTCATAAGCCAGTGAGTGGTAGAGCTCAAGTGTAAGATGCTTAGATCACTCTCCTTGACACCAGTCCAGACTGCTGCTCACCAAAACCTTGTAGATACTTATATTCTTTTTCTAATGTTTCTAATGCTCATACATATTGTAGATAATTTTGAGCATGCAGTAACTTGAAAATTCTACTTTCACTGTTTCTATGAGCCTCTTAAAAAGTGGGTGATTACATAGTTAGTATTCTGTCAAGGGTCATCTGTTGACTTCTTTGTCTTCTTAAGAGCAAGAAAGGAATTCTCCCTCCCTTCTTCCCTACCCCCTCCCTTCCTTCCTTCCTTTCTTCCTCAGTATCTTCTATCCCCACATGCATTTTCCTTGCCTCTGTATGCAGTCATTTTCTCCTGTATTTTTGTTTGCATGGATTCTTACATCACACCTGTATTTTTTGCTTCGTCCTCTTGAATTTTAGGGTATATAAATGGCATGGTGTTATCAATCTCATCCCACTTCTTATTCTTCTCACTAAGCATGTGATAAAAATGAGACTAGCTCTTTTTAGAGCTAGTCACATCATAATGGATGCATATGCCTAATTGCTTTTAATCACTGTAATCATCCATGGCGGGTACTCCTCCATTTTACCTACCTGTTCTCCAGTTGGATTCCCCAGTGACCTCCAGTTCTCACCCACCACCCAAAAATGCTTTAGTGTATATCCACACGCATCACTCTATAGCTAAATGAGAATTTCTTGAGCAGCAGGAGAACCTCTGGGTCATGGTGTACAGTGCTGAATTAGTCACCAGAATTGCTATACCAGTCCACAGTCTCACCAGTAAAGTATGATGGTTTTTACTTTCCTAAATCCCTGTGACATTTAACATTGTCCATTTTTCTAATTTTTGCCAGTGTCCATTTCGTAAGAGAATTTGAATCTTTTTTTTTTTTTTTTTTTTTGTGGTACGCGGGCCTCTCACCATGGCTCACGGGCCCAGCCGCTCCGCGGCATGTGGGATCTTCCCGGACCGGGGCACGAACCCGTGTCCCCTGCATCGGCAGGCGGACTCTGAAACACTGCGCCACCAGGGAAGCCCTTGAATCTTTTGATTGAAACTAAGGTCTTCTTGATGTCAATGGCTAAAGAAATAGCTCTAATGAGAGTCGTAATTTTCAGTTTATGTGTATTTTATTCACCTGAATTTCAAATATTATCCATACTATAGGGTTCCAATTACCATGATGGTGAGAAAAATAATTAATATTTGAAGGTCATTATTAAAATATGGATAGGCCTCCCCTGCCCCAGCACCTGGCTCAGTCATATCTCTCTTCCTAACATCATGCTCTTTCTGGTGAAAGGCTAGTTACCCATCAAAGCCTAGTTTAAAATCGACAACCTGCTCTGTGCCATTGAAGTGTTTTGAGCATACTCTAAATATAGTAATTATGACGGGTCATTAGAGCTAGTTCTCTACTTTTCTGTGCACCCGAGTAGCCTGTGAACTTACGTGGCCTAGGGCATCTTTGTACCCCTCCCACCCAATTAATCTAACTTAATTGTAATTAATTGTTTTGTGAATGTTAAGCAATAGCCATTGTACATTTAATATTTCCATTTTATCTGACTGCAGCAATCATTTCTGGTTCTGAAAAATTTTTAGACTAAAACCATCTTCCACATGTTCTAAGGTATGAAACATTGGCATCTTAGCACAGCGCTGATTTAAGGGCTGCATCGGTTTCAAAACTGCTTCCTGGAAAAATCCTGGCCTTGCCTGGAAATACTTGTAAGCTCACCACAGTGATAAGGTGGGGTAACCTTCCAGCCTTGCAAGAATGCTGGTCAGGATCCTTCACTGTCTCAGTGAAATGGTCCCTCTCACTATCTGTTCATCTGACTTTCAAGTGTACCTGCACCCTTTTAGCAGTGTACCATACAGCTCCGGTTTCTTATTAAGAAACATTAACCTGGAATAGATAGCCTCCTTCTATCAAGAAGTCAAATTGAGGGGACTTCCCTAGTGGCACAGTGGTTAAGACTCCGCGCTCCCAATGCAGGGGGCCTGGGTTCTCCATTTTACCTACCTGTTCTCCAGTTGGATTCCCCAGTGACCTCCAGTTCTCACCCACCACCCAAAAATGCTTTAGTGTATATCCACACGCATCACTCTATAGCTAAATGAGAATTTCTTGAGCAGCAGGAGAACCTCTGGGTCATGGTGTACAGTGCTGAATTAGTCACCAGAATTGCTATACCAGTCCACAGTCTCACCAGTAAAGTATGATGGTTTTTACTTTCCTAAATCCCTGTGACATTTAACATTGTCCATTTTTCTAATTTTTGCCAGTGTCCATTTCGTAAGAGAATTTGAATCTTTTTTTTTTTTTTTTTTTTTTTTTTTGTGGTACGCGGGCCTCTCACC
>NC_041218.1:73527464-73567351 GCF_002837175.3 Physeter macrocephalus
GCAGGCTCAGCGGCCATGGCTCACGGGCCCAGCCGCTCCGCGGCATGTGGGATCTTCCCGGACCGGGGCACGAACCCGTGTCCCCTGCATCGGCAGGCGGACTCTGAAACACTGCGCCACCAGGGAAGCCCTTGAATCTTTTGATTGAAACTAAGGTCTTCTTGATGTCAATGGCTAAAGAAATAGCTCTAATGAGAGTCGTAATTTTCAGTTTATGTGTATTTTATTCACCTGAATTTCAAATATTATCCATACTATAGGGTTCCAATTACCATGATGGTGAGAAAAATAATTAATATTTGAAGGTCATTATTAAAATATGGATAGGCCTCCCCTGCCCCAGCACCTGGCTCAGTCATATCTCTCTTCCTAACATCATGCTCTTTCTGGTGAAAGGCTAGTTACCCATCAAAGCCTAGTTTAAAATCGACAACCTGCTCTGTGCCATTGAAGTGTTTTGAGCATACTCTAAATATAGTAATTATGACGGGTCATTAGAGCTAGTTCTCTACTTTTCTGTGCACCCGAGTAGCCTGTGAACTTACGTGGCCTAGGGCATCTTTGTACCCCTCCCACCCAATTAATCTAACTTAATTGTAATTAATTGTTTTGTGAATGTTAAGCAATAGCCATTGTACATTTAATATTTCCATTTTATCTGACTGCAGCAATCATTTCTGGTTCTGAAAAATTTTTAGACTAAAACCATCTTCCACATGTTCTAAGGTATGAAACATTGGCATCTTAGCACAGCGCTGATTTAAGGGCTGCATCGGTTTCAAAACTGCTTCCTGGAAAAATCCTGGCCTTGCCTGGAAATACTTGTAAGCTCACCACAGTGATAAGGTGGGGTAACCTTCCAGCCTTGCAAGAATGCTGGTCAGGATCCTTCACTGTCTCAGTGAAATGGTCCCTCTCACTATCTGTTCATCTGACTTTCAAGTGTACCTGCACCCTTTTAGCAGTGTACCATACAGCTCCGGTTTCTTATTAAGAAACATTAACCTGGAATAGATAGCCTCCTTCTATCAAGAAGTCAAATTGAGGGGACTTCCCTAGTGGCACAGTGGTTAAGACTCCGCGCTCCCAATGCAGGGGGCCTGGGTTCGATCCCTGGTCCAGGAACTAGACCCCACATGCATGCCACAACTAAGAGTTCGCATGCCACAACTAAGGAGCCAGCAGGCCGCAACTAAGGAGCCCACCTGCCACAACTAAGACCCAATGCAACCAAATAAATTAATTTAAAAAAAAGAAGTCAAATTGAGGAAAGTTATATTTAAAGAGGATAATATGAGAAAAACATTATTTCAGCTAAGTCATTTGTGATTTTATCCATTGGAAGTTTATGTAAACGCTGTGCTTATTTCCTTATCTGTAAATTGAAGGAAATAAATTATGTCCAAGTCTCTGAAGTTCCGTGATATCATATATACCAGTTAGCCTCTGTGGGAGGAACCAACTATACCCCCCAACTTGGGGGACTTTGGACTTTCCTTACTTTCTCAGGAATTGTCTCCATGACTTGAAGATCCTCACGTCTAATAAAGTCACCAGGGCTTTTGCTTTCTTCTCACGCCAGGCTAGCTGGCTCCCAGTTGTACACTTTTATTCTTTTCCATAAGCCCCAGGGCCTGATTGTGCTTCCTGTGTTTCTCTCAAGCTTCCTCCTTCTCCATACTTTTTGATGGTTCCCTTATCCTTCAGTAATGGCTGCAGAGTGGTGTGTTGCTTCTGCAGCAGTACCTGACAACAAGTCATCCAGCCTTGGTTTAAAAGTTTTATTGCTGATCCCACTGGGAACCAGAATTAGGGAAATCACTCAGTTCCTTCATCCATAACAAGAGCATAAGATTGCTGGAGAGTGCCTGGATTTAGGAACTAGGAATTAGGTTAATGTCCCCAAACTCCCTGGCATAGGGCTTGGCACATGGTCGGTGCTATCCTAGGAAATGGCACCACTCAATTTTGCTCTGAAGCTACAGGGGCCTGAAGTCCCATAGTAAGAACATTCCCAAGTCCCTTCACTTTTGTCAAAGCCCCTGTGAGCAGCCAGTGTGCTACTGCAATTATTACACCTGAGAAGAAACCTTTTTTTCACTTTAGTATAGGTTTGCTTCCTACGATGAGGTAGGAGGATATCGCCCAAGTTCTGACTGGAAAACAAAGATAACCTCTTTTGTGAGGTTGGGGTAACTTTTGATGTCATTCCCACAGTGCCTGTCAAGTCTTCGTGCTGGGGGAAGCAGATACAACCTTGAATGAATATTGTACATGATTTAAAGTAATTATTTTTCTGCATTTATTTCTCTTCCATAAATACAGATAAGCAGATGAAATATCCTTTTATTATAAATGGCTGCTTGCTGCCAATAAGCTAGTTAAAATATTTTTACTTCCTCATATGTTCTTTTTGTTCTTGTTCAGGTATATATTCTATATTTAAAAATCATGGTAGGGCTTCCCTGGTGGCGCAGTGGTTGAGAGTCCGCCTGCCGATGCTGGGGACACAGGTTCGCGCCCCGGTCCGGGAAGATCCCACATGCCGCGGAGCGGCTGGGCCCGTGAGCCATGGCCGCTGAGCCTGCGCGTCCAAATAAAATAAAATTAATCTCTCCAGATATTTGACCACTTGAAAGTCAGAATTGTGCTAAAATAAGTGACAGAAGGTTTATGGAAAGTGGACCCTGAAAAAAAAAAAGAAATCATGGTAAAAACTTATCAGTATAAGCAAAATAACTCATCTTTTTAAATTAGAGCAAATATGCAGGTGTTGTTGATACTCCTTAAATAAAATTGCAGTCTCATACATTCTGATGATAAAATCTTTTCCAACAATCTTCATGGGTTTTTGACAACTTTAATTTTATAAAGGGTTTCATATAAACTCAATGTAATGTTAAAAATTTCAATATACTTCTTGCTTCCCATGTACAAATATCTGACTTGTTCTTCTGAGAAAAAAACTCTGAGCTGGTTTGGAATTCCAAGTTGCAATGAGAAAAGTCCACCTTTAGCTTTCTGCTCTTATTATGTTAAGGCTACGACTCATCTCCAAACAAACGTATGATTGAGGTGATGTTTTGGAATAACATCCTGTGTTTTGGTGGCGCATCACTCTTCAGTGACATTCTGAGGTTGCATTGTATTAGCACATGATATTTTCCCCAGTTAATTGATATCCCAGGTTTGTCCAGGGGAAAATCTACCGCTCCCCCAAACATACTTGACAAGTTATTATATTTACTTTAGTCAAAGCCCGTGTGTGCAATATCCCTCTTGGAGGTGGTCTATTATTGGAGTCCCATATGCTTTTTGTTTGGGAAGAAAGCAGTCACTGTGTCATACTGTTACATGGAGTATTCTTTTTCAGGGATGTTGTTCCCTTGGGGACAATATCAGGCCAGAGTTCCTTAGTCTAATAAGACCTTTGTAACTCTTATTGTATAAGAGTTCTGGGAGGGAAGCAAGAGTTAAACAGAAAATGTAATTCAAGCAACTATATTAGGCCACATGTGGGAAAACATGACTCTTAGTATTGGATTAAAAAAAAGGTTATTTGTTGTAAAACGGACTCTGATGCCAAAATTTTCAAGGTATTTCAGTGTAAGTGAAGACTGTTGTGGCCCAGGGAACTCACAACATTTTAACATTTACTTTAGTTTCTGAATATGTATGATTTAAAAAACACCATACAGAGTTGTCTTTTCACAAATTTTATATTTAAAAAAAGATATAATTAATTGTTATAGAAGTCCTGTATGGTGATATTTAAGATTTTCTTGTGTGACTTTTTCCCATCAGCAAAATGATGTTTAATCCATATGAGGATAATGATTATAGCAACATTACATACATATTCATCACACAGTAATACAAAAATCTGTACTCATAAGAATTACTCAGTTTAATTGTTGTACTTTACCAATTGATGACAAACACACTGATTATATTCCATAAAGGCAGAATTTTAAAAATGAATTTTTTCCAAATGAACATAGAAGCTCTTTCTTCAGATTTTACAGTTACAACTGATGAAGAAATTTTTAATTTATTACATATAACATTTTTGGATACAGAAGTCATAAAATACTTATAAGTTCTTAATTAAAATACTTAAATGTTTTGACAGATTATGATAATATAAAATCTGTTTTCTGAAATGAGAACGTTACAGTAAAATATGTGATATTGTGTAATATTTTGAAGAGTTCCCTTTCACTTTTTTTTTTTTTTTTTTAACCAGAAAATGGTTTCACAGCAACGCATTCTAATTCACGAAGATTCCATGAACCTGCTCAGTCTTTATACCTCTCCCTCTTTGCCCAACATTACCCTGGGACTTCCAGCAGTGCCAGCCCAGCTGAATGTAAGTCATTACCCTGCAACAGCCTAAACCATCCCAAGGGATATTTTCATAGGGGAATTCTCGTTCTTTTCTTGTATATTTAGACTTCAGGGAAACTTGGTAGTCTACTTCTCCTTCACTGTTTGCTGAGTTGTTCAAAGATGTTCAGTTTAATTTCACATTAGAGAATCATGCTGGTTCATATCATAATATATAAAAATAATAACTAACATTTGTATGATGCTTTATAGCTTTTAAAAAAGAAAGCACCCTCCAGGTATATTATTTTGGTAGCTCCACCCAACCATCCTATGAAAAAGAGATTACAGGACACATTTTTACAGAAGAAGCAGCTGAGACTTGGAATGCATAAAAGCCCGAGATCACAGACGCAGCAAGTAGCAGACCTGAACCTCAACTCAGGCCATTGCTGAGAGGTGCAGCGTCTGAAGCACAGCAGCATATGTTTAAAGAATTTATTTTGTGAATGACTTTATTTTGAGAATTTAGGTTACTGACTCTGTGGTACTGAAGAACACATATCTGGAAAACCTCTCTAAGAACAATATTAAACTCTTGCCTGGAGATTCAAAGTGAATCAATTAACTTTAAAAGTCCTGACAACTGAAATAGGATCTTTTGGAGGTAATTGTCCTACTAATAGAAGACAGCAATAAGTATTTTATGCATATTCCCTAAAATAATATAAATTTCAGTCATTGTAAAAGATTTGTAAACTTTACCTAGACTAGTTTATCTGTGAAAAGTTAGTAAATTAAATTGAACTTATGCAGAGGTCATATGATAGATTTGGTTTAAAGAGAAATTTTTTCCAACCCTTGGCACCAATTTTGCCAGTTTTTAGATGCAGGTCTTCCACTGAGTCCATCTTGTCAAATGCACATCTTTTACAGTATGCGAACATTAAGAAATCATAAAGAGTTGACCATTTTGTGACGAATTTATTTTCAAAGTATGAACCCGATCTGTGGTATGCTACTAGTTTATGCACAAGCACACCTACAGGTGACATTTTTAAATGATAAATTTTATGATTGTGTTCAATACATATTATAAAACCAATCTAAGAGGTACCTTATTGTATTTGGTATTTTTAATAGAGTAGAATGTTATCTTATGTGATCTAGTAATCTTATACCAGTGCGGAGAAAGCAAAATTTGGATGTTGTTTTATATTTGGAGATTAAAGAAGACAGGCTTAAAAACACTGAATTCAGCTATGCCCCTGAAATTCCACGTGAAGCATTTGTAAACAGTTGGCTCTAGTGAAAAGAAGAAAGAAATTAGGGATGAAATAAACCATACATATTTATGGATGATATTTTCAAATCTTCACTTATTACAAATTATTTTCTTCTGTTCCTATTTTTTTCCTGTCTCTTCTGATGATAAGCAAATACTAACACAAAACCTTATGACACGTGAATAGGCTTTTTTTTTTCCTACTATTTTTTTGCATGTTCTAAGTCACTCCTACCAGCTAACACAAACATACACCACTTTTAATGTGGTCGGGGAGAATTTTTTCCCAAAGGACCAAGTACTAAAAACCAGACCATTTAATGTTTCAATGGTAATACAATTTGGTACCTTTGGAGGAATAAACCAGTGTGGTTTGGATTGAAGTTTCATTTTTCTTTGCTTCCATTTTGGTGTGGATGAGGCCATCACAATTAATTTTTCAAGCTTAGCATTGCTTTGGCAAAGGGATCTCTAATATTCTAGTTCCCCGCTGAGTAGTGGTAAATTTTAAGGAAAAGAGGCCAGGAGAAGGAATCACTTCTAGATTAAATATTGCATTGACTCACTATGTGACTAAGACAAACCATTTACCTCTTTGTCCTTCAATTTCTCCGTCACTGAAAATTGCTTTGCTTCCCTGGTACACAGCAATTTTGAAAGATGAAACATGAGTTTTGAAAAGAAACATGCCACATAATTTTGAGGTATTAGACCTCTGCTTTTGTAATACCAAAATGACCACCATTCATTAAGTTCTTTGAATAGGAGAATTCATTATTACTGTTGATGATATAAATATTATTGCCTTATTACCGTGTTATCATATATTTCAAGTTCTTAGTAGCATTTTTATTTGATATCTAATTTCACTTGTAGTTTATTTTATTAAACAAAAGTATCTGGAGTGTCATTTTCAATATTTAAAGATTTGGGAATCTGTTATGAATTAATATAAAATACATGTTTAAATCAAATTCCTGCATATTTTATATAACCTTTCATTGACTTATCTCAAGAATTTTATTTTAAAAATTAAATACTGGAAACCCACAGCTCTGTGAACGTATTAGAGGACGTATAGAGAAAGGATGAATTGTTCCTTCTGCTTGAAACTCCAAAATTACGGATCATTTTATCTCTAGCTTCTTAATCCCTATTGTATAGCCATTAGCTCAGCGATTGGAATAAATTTTACTTTTCTAACATACTTTTTACTACAGCAGTATATTAAACTATTCTAGAAATAACTCTCCCAGTTATTAAGCCTGAAATTAGCATGATTTTTAATGTTAAAAAAAGTTTTATTTTGGGTTCAGTATGATGATACCCAATACTAAATTGTCTCCAGTGCTTCAGCTCTATTTTTGTTTCTCCTTTGTTAGTTCACTTGGTTCACAAGACATGGTGTTATCCATTTTCCCTACTCAGCCATTGGGTAAGGTAGGGCTTTTTGGTCGGGGGTTAGGGGGGGGTGGGAATTATGGAATAAGAAACTAATCTAATGATTTACAGACCTAATGACCCATATGGATGAAAGCGGATTAACATCTGTATTATTTCTTGACACAGGCTTCAAATTCACTCAAAGAAAAACAGAAGTGTGAGACCCAGACACTCAGGCAAGGCGTTCCTCTGCCTGGGCAGTATGGGGGCGGCATCCCGGCATCTTCAAGCCATCCCCATGTCACTTTGGAGGGAAAGCCCAACAGCAGCCACCAAGCTCTCCTGCAGCATTTACTACTGAAAGAACAAATGCGACAGCAAAAGCTTCTTGTGGCTGGTAATTCATAACGCCACCATTTGCAGGTTATTTTAGGGCTTTCATTTTATCAGCAATTCAATGTAATGTCTCTTTAACTCGAGACCTAGTAAAGATTCACAGTGTCATACATAGGTCTCCCTGATACCTAGTACTGTGGAAAGACTGTTGTCTTTATTTATTCCTCTAGATCCACGAAAAAAAACTCACCTTATTTAACCTTCATACATACCAGAGTGGACTATTGGTGAGTCATTGATCAGATGCCTATCTGCCCAATGCTTTGGCACTTTTGCCTTCACCCCACCCAACCTAGCCTTCTGATATTTGCCCGGTAGTATACTACTTTTCGTAAAACTTATCCCATAGCTATTTTCTGTAGCTTTTTTCTTAAATTGTGTATGTGTCTGTGTACATATATACATGTACATATATTTTTTTTTCAGGCGGAGTTCCCTTACATCCTCAGTCTCCCTTGGCAACAAAAGAGAGAATTTCACCTGGCATTAGAGGTACCCACAAATTACCCCGTCACAGACCCTTGAATCGAACCCAGTCTGCACCTTTGCCTCAGAGCACATTGGCTCAGCTGGTCATTCAGCAGCAACACCAGCAATTCTTGGAGAAGCAGAAGCAGTACCAGCAGCAGATCCACATGAACAAGGTAAGTCCCCAAGCCACGTCAACACGCCATAACCTCTGGTGTGGAAATTGGGGTTTTCTTCACTGATGTGTGCATACAAGAGAGAATGTTGGTATCCATCACAGCCAAACGGAGACTGCCCTCCTGGCCCTGCTGTCAGGGCTCAAGGACACCATCACATTATCACCGTTTCCTCCATCACTACATGCGTAGGACATTTGTAGCAAAATTGAGGTCCTAGATTAGAAAGTCTTTTATCATTGGGTACCTACCTTTTTTCTTTTTTTTTTTTTTTGTCTGGACGACGCCCTCCCACTGTTGTGGCCTCTCCCGTTGCGGAGCACAGGCTCAGTGGCCATGGCTCACGGGCCCAGCCGCTCCGCGGCATGTGGGATCTTCCCGGACCGGGGCACGAACCCGTGTCCCCTGCATCGGCAGGCGGACTCTCAACCACTGCGCCACCAGGGAAGCCCTGGGTACCTATCTTAATACAGAAGCACATAAAGGCACATGTGTGCAGAGCCCCATTTTTTGTTATTGTAGTAAAGGTGTGAAGCAGAGTTGAAGTTTGCACAGGTGCTAGCAGCTATGCCAAGGTCGGCCAGTTAGTTATTTCTCAGCAACTTCTTTGTATGCATGTTATATTTATTTTTTAATATGCCCTACTTTATTCCAGTCAGTGTTGAAGCAGTTTCTCAGAAACTTGTGGTAGTTTCTTTCTGGCAGCCTTATTGTGGTTGAAATGGACAGCAAATGCCTGAATCACAGCACATCCTCAGGAGCCCTCCTGCTGAGGCAACCACAGTCATTCTAAAATAATGGTATCAGGCGGGCCAGCAAAGCATTTTCAATGAACTTGTAAGCAAAACTGGTCTGTACAGTTTTGCCACTACTCTCTGCTATGGTAGCCTTACAAAGTAGAATCCTCTCATTTCTGGAGAATGAAAGGTCCTGACTATCAAAATTCTATCTGTTATCCTTTGTTACTATATCACCTCCAAATATCTTGTTAGAGACATTATATTGAGAAACAATCTCCTGTTTACTGATAAATGGATAGCTAAAAATTGAATTAGTATTTAAATGCTTTATTGTATTGTGATATAAACCAAACAGAATCTCATGGGAGAAGGTCTAATCATCTTTCTAATAGCAAGAGAAGGGGGTCTTTATAATGTGCTCGCCTTATTGCAGGTGGGATTAGAGATTTTCTCTCCTCTTTGGCCCCCATCTTAACAAGGCAGAGCCATGAAGGGAGCATGGGCTGAAGACCACAGTACTGAACACAGATTCTCCCAGCCCAACCCTTTGCAGCATTCAAAGATGATGTGTATGTGTGTCTATTGCGGTTCAGGGTGGTTGGCTGTGCCAGCTGCCTCTCCTGTTATCGTTTGCTGTACTGCAGATTGTATTTCACTATATTTCAGACTCTTTCTATATCGTCACATTAATGCCTGTTTTATTGCTACAGCATTTCTCTAAATTTATCAAATTGTTTTGGGTAAAATCAGTCTTGTCAAAGGAGAACCAACTTCCTTCTTGTATAATGGCATATAATACTCCTTGTCTTGAATGTTATTCTGCATGTTTACTATCTTATGGTAGAGTTATCTTGGTTGGTTTGTTTTGTGGTATCTTAGCACTACTTAAAACTACCAGGTACTCTTGAAACATTGTCCAGTGTGAGAGGAAAGACTGGGAATTCTACTTTTCACCTCACAATATTTTGATCTGGAATTAAGTTCATTTAGAAAAGTAGTATTGGATTGTAAGTATACTTTCTGCTACTCGGTTCTATTTCCTAGAAATATGTGGATGTGCGTATTCTATTATAGGTAAATTAGGTAAATTGATCCCTTTGAAATCATCATCTACAGATGATTTCTATGAATACCTTTAAGAATACTTTGGAATACATTTTTTATGACCTGGAGTTGCCACTGCTTCACACTCAGATGGTTTGTTAATATCAGAATCTTTGTATATTAGTACCACAGTTGAGATTTTGACAGGCAGATGCTAACCTCCGTCACATGGAAGAAACTAAGATGGAAAGCAGGCATTTGCATTTGCATTTTAGCAATGAGAAAAGCAAATCTTATCAGAGACCTTCTCCCATGTGGAGCTGATTCCTTGGAATCTGTTAAGAATTCTTCCCAAAATTAGAAACAAACCTATACTTTTAGGTACATGTTTGTACAGTGGTTTGATTATTAAATCTTGTCTTAATTAGGCAAAATGAAGCCCAGAAAACTTCAAAGTACAAAGCTGATCTTTATATATTAACCTCTCTCAACTTGGGTGTTTAGATTACTCAAGCAGGTCTCTACTTGGCTTTTCTCCATGTATATATTCCACATGTTTAATCAAGATGGCATATGCACACTGGGTATTCTCCAGATTTAAAAATATTTCACTTGCCCTCAATTGTCTAAGGAAATAGAGAAGAATCTTATTAAATAAATCTTGAACTCCATCCTGTTCCATGGTATTCACAGTAGAACCATTAATAAATGAATTGCTACTGTTCACCCTCCCCCGTGAGGTAATGAAAACATTTAGTTCACATTAGGAGAAGGCCAAACTTAGATGTCAAAAGATAACAAGTTTCTATATAATAATATAGTTATGTGTCCTCTAACCATTTAGAATAACCATTAATGAGAAATAACCACAGAAACTTTAATATATGTCATTTTTTTCCTATTATCATGGAAGAACATTTACTGAATCCATTCAAGTTGGAGCCAAATAGTTGGCATCATAAAAGCATGGTCCTTACTCTTGAGATACTTATTCCAGCAGGAAGTATAGGCACACATGAAGACATAGGTGTGCAGATGACATATTTTAAAATGTCTTTTCCTTTTATTCCCTCAGCTTTTCTTTATGGTTCTTTTTTGAGGAATTTAGGAATTTTGAGGAAAAATGGCGTGAGAAGAAAGAAAAAATAAGTAGGTTTATCTCTAAACTTACATCATATTAAATATGATTGGCCTTCCTGTTATGAAATTTTTAATGATTTATTTGAATTGCTAATAATCTTTAGAAGAATTAGAAGCAAAGCTATACTTTTCAGAACAGTTTATACAATGATTGACTTATTAAATTTTAAGGACTTTCTCATATCTTGCTATTATTTGACTGCATTTATGAAGGCAGTCATTCATGCTTGTTATAACTATACAATGTAAATGTTATTAATCATACTAAACAATTTACCTACCTGTTACCTGATACTTTAATGACATTTACATGGGAAATTTGTGTGTGGTAAGATGTTAAGCCTCATGTAATTATGTTGTAAGTGCTTAATAGCTTAGCAGAAATACCCCAAGAATGGGTTTATGTAGTATTTGTATTGCTGTATCTACCAGTAAATAATGGGGCAGGCTTGAAAAATGAATGAAAAATGTCAGAATGATTTATCTCTGCTTATCAGTTTGTATATTCTGCTTTCACTGAAAGAGTTTTGAGAAGCTTAACCATAAGAAAATCATGGCTTACAACATTTGTTCTTTGGGTTTTTTTTATGAGACATCTAAAAAATTCAGAAATTCATTTAAACAATTTATATTACTAATATATAGTACCTTCATGTTTCAAAAAAAACAAGAGTTTTTTAATACGAGGATTTCAAAAGAAAACTGTTGCTTTTGCCAGTATCTTTTGATTTTTTTATTAGAAAAAAATGGTTTCTCAAGCAGAATTTTCCTTGTAAATACAAAATAGCAAACAAAAATATAGGAGGGTATTGATACTTTTCTTCTGAACCCTTTTCAAGTTTAAATGTTGCCACAGATTTTCTGGTAGAAACTATGATGAAAACAAAATACCACAGTTACTTGGACGTTTTTATGATTTTTGAAGGAATATTCTGACCACTGCCTAATTACTAGAAGCGTAGATCTCTAGTCACATCACTCTCTGAATGATATACAGAAATTTTCCAAAGTATATTCAGTCATTTTTGTTGTGAGATTATTTGACATAGATCTCTGCCCCCTTCCAAATGACAACATTTTTCTTTGAATTATTTCTCAGTTACAGTATTAATAGAATAGCATTGGTTGATGCCTAATTGTTCTAACTAGAATTTTAATAACTTTTCTAATACCTATATTTTTCATATTCATTCCATCAAATCCATATGAGAAGAAATTTTAAGAAAATTATTTCTTCATTCAATACTTATTTGAATGAAATAATCTATGCACGTATCCATTTAGCAAATCATTACTGAATTCTTACTTGGTACCAGACACTATTTTAGGCACTAAGAAAACAACATTCGTTATCCTCATGGAGCTTACCATATGGGGAGTAGGGGACTGAAATATTCCAGTAAACAGTAATACGATACAATGTTTTAAGTATTAGGATAGGGGACATGAGGAAGGAAATTGTTTTCTTTGAGGAAACAAGATTTGAGACTTGTTTAGTTCTTCTCAGGATTATCTTGTCCTTTTTACATCTTTTCCTCTCCCTTCTCTCTTTCTCTCTCTCTCTTTCTCTCTCTCTCTTTCTCTCTTTCTTTGTCTGTCTCTCTCTCTTTCCTTCCCTGCCTCTTTCTCTGTTTCTCTCCCTCCCTCTCTCCCTCTCTTTCTTTCTTTGTAAAATGCTCTGTGATAAATACCTCATGCATTCCTATGACTGGATATCAGCCAACACTTAAAAAAAACCCACATAAATCATGAGATGATATCTTATACGTGTCAAGGTTCACTCTAGATATAAGTATTTATTATATATTTATTACTATGATACTTAGGCATTTTGACATGAGTGCTATTTTATCATAATAAAAATATATCTAAGACAAGAGCAGTAAAGCAGAGGGCGGGCAGATGTCCTACATTGCCCTTATTAAAACAGGTAGATTTTATGTCTGACAAGCAAGGCATGAATATAGTTAAGCTCAAATGCTGGCACGGAGCTAATGGGGAGCTTTCATCAGTTTTGGAAGAGAATTTGACCCTTTATTTGAGTAGTATCTATTGTATTCCTTTTCTTGACATAATTTTCTAACATAAATGTTACATTTTTTCCATAACCCCTCATGATTCATACCCACTCCTTGTCCCCAGCAATCCATCCATAGCAACTCAGGGGAGAATATTCTTTCATGCCTGTGGTCACATACAAACATAGCATGGTTGTGTGTGTGTGTGTGTGTGTGTGTGTGTGTGTGTGTATTTTTCCTTATAAAGTATCCCTGAAGGCAGCACTAAAATATAACTGTTTTGTGCACTATTAAGCAAAGTGTATATTTTCCCAAGGAAATTAATTTGAACAACAATTATACAGACATTTACAATCCAAGGAGTTTACATATTTTGAAGTCACACTTCATATTAGTTTATTTTAATAAGGGTATTTATATCCATGCCTTACTTGTAAGAAGATTAATATTTTAAGGATAATTAGATTAGGACCAGGTACCAATTTTTGCTTTTTTGCTACACCTATTTCTCCTAGTGTATCTTTTCCTCCCCATCTTTTATACAACATGCATCTTTCCAGAACCTTTCCCATAGGGACCTTAGGGATAGGATCATTTAAATGATGCCAGCTCTCTTTTATGTGTAGGATCTTCTATGAGCTGGGACGCCATGCTAGCATTCTTATGTGTATCATCTCTTGAAACTATAAGCACACTTTTTTTTTTTTTTTTTTTACTATCAAGGAAGTTAATTTAAAAGGGCTTAAGTAAGCTGACTGAGGTGGCTAGGTTAGTAGTTGACAGAGCTGGGATTCCGACATAGGTTGTATGACACAAAAGCTTGTCTTTAACGTAAACTTAGGCTTATGATTTCAATGTGGCTTTTATCACTAAGCAGGAGACAAGATTTTCCTAATTTTATTTTTGCCAAAAAGTAGGAAACTTACAACAAAAAACAAGGCAAACAAACAAAAAAAAGGAGGGTTATCTTATTTTTTAGGTATTTGTTTGGATTTGCCAGGAGGGAGAAATCCCATTTCCTGACCTTGCTTCCCAGTTCTCCACTCATTGCCCTCCATCCAGTTACTCACTTGGATGTCTTTTTATATGGACCCAATGGTGGGACTTTCAGATATCCTGTTGACTTTCCAGCAATGCAGTGTGACTGCAGTACAGAGCCAACTACAGCCAGGCCACACTTCATTCCTTTCTTCTGTGTTGTAACATTGCCATATCTTATAGACTGGGCAAACATCTTCTCACAGGAGTTCTGAGCAAGCCTGAAGCTGAAAGTCAACTGACTTCATCAAGTTCAACTGAAATGCAAATGTTGGCATCTCATCTATGGGTGGTTTGGAAAATGCCTTGTTTTAAGTTTTGAAAAATGGATGAGTAGAAACTTGAACTGGGCTTTCATTTAGGAAAGTAGGCATTACTGTTGTCAGGTTTAATTTCTCTCTATCCATTTGACAGCTTGTTTCCATGCAGAGTCTTTAATCACCAATTTAGGATTACATTTTGCCCATTAGATGGATAGTATGTCCAAAAACTTTAGCAGGCATTGAAAGGCAGTCTAATTTTATAACAGTAAAAAGCCTCCTAGATTATTTATCTATCTATAGAGGTTTATAAAAGAAACTTTGACTTTACCCTTAAATAGATGCTATTTCGACATGATTAGCCCAATGTAAATAGATCCTTGTAGGTATGTATTGGGCTTCAAAAAATAAAAAAAAAACTACTTATGCTGCAATACCGGCTTACATCATCATAGAGAATTCATATAGAAGCATTTCACTATATAATTACAAGTTGATGGTTTATAATATACAGAAATGGCTTGTTGCTTTATTATTAGATGTGATGAAATCCTGTGTTTGGAAAAGAAACTAAATGACCATTTCAGTGGATTAATGTGTAACATTCATAAACGTTCCCAGTGCTGCTTTCATAACTTGAAGACCAAGGGAAGGACCTCGACCTTTCCCTTTCACTCTGCACCGTTAATCTAGTCAGAGACGCTTTTATTGAATGAGAAAAACAATAGTTGGACATGACTATGAGGTAAGAAAATAGGGGAAAGAAAAGTATCTGGGGAATTAGGCCATGTGAGTGGTTTGACTGATGTTGATTCCAGGAGTTCAAAAGGAGAGGGAAGCTAAATAATTTGGTTGTTTCCCAACCTTGACAAATAGTTTCATTTGACAGAATGAAATAATTAAGTCTTACTAAGGAATTTTTAATATAACTAAGTGATTTGTGGACATGAAAACCACCGATGTGTAGCAGTCTCTTTGTTACAGATTTTGGTTGCTTATAAGTTCCTGATTTTAGAGGTTTTTTCCTCTGTATCTTTCTGCTCTTTCTCTAAATATTTATGAAGACTGAGGGATTATAGTGACCCTGAAATGTCATACAGTCTGGAGTATTCCCATTCCTTCAGGCAGAATTGCATCCAGGGCTCTGCTCCCATGCCCTAAATATACCGTTACTCTCTTGCTATCAACTTAGTTGTATCACCCAGCAATAAAAACTCACTTCTAAAAAATAATTTCCTGGCATGGAATAATTGGTGTTCCACAAAGATTTATTAGCAACTATTTTGCTGCATCCTGGAAGTGAAAACAGAGAAGGCATGTTTTTCCCCTTGAATGGCTCATAGACCTGCAAATAGATAATTTTAATCAAAGATAGTTCTACAGAATGCATAGTCCATATGAATTGCAAAATCTAGAATGCTGGGTAGCCTTTCCAAGAGAAGTTTCTGATGCCCTGCACACTTATTTATTTGTTTTGTGACTTTGGCCGAAGTGTCAAACCTCTTTGTCCACTAATGCTCTAATCTGCACACTTTAGAGGTTTATAGTGAGAATTGCATGAGAGGATGTACTGAAAGTGCTTTGTAAACATAGTAAGAAATCCTTGCATTTAACACAGTATTTATATTCTTATATAGCACTAAGAGTTCTATCTTCCCAGTTATGTTAATGCAAATGGCTTTCTGGAAGTGTAGAATATTTCTAAGACACACATTTTTCACTTGCCTCGATATTGCATCAAGCGACTTTCTTGTAAACCAAACCACTGAATTTTGTTCCAGCTCTTCCTTGCATCTTTGTATTCATCATGAAGCTGACCTTGTTTTCTCTTTGGAACAATATTATGGTTAGTTATTGAATTTTTTTATTGAGGTATAATTCACACACTGTAAAATTTATTCCTTTTGCTGCGCAGTTGAATGAGTTTTGACAAATGTATATCGTCATATAATTACTGCAATCAAGATATAGAACAGTTCCCTCAACTTCCAAAATTCCCCTGTGTTGCTCTTTTGTAGTCAATCCATACTCCTACCTCCAACCCCTGGCAAAGTACTTGAATTTTTGACCATGTAGGGAACATAAAACGAATCACAAGTATGAAGGATGGTGTATTTTAAGAGCATGCAGACATCAGCCCTAAATGATTTAAACCATAAAATGTTCAAGCAAGAAGAGACATAAGGGATTCTTTGCAGAGGTCACAAGCTGATAGTCTACGGACTGGATCCATTCCATTGAACTGATGTCTTTGGCCCGCCTGGTGTCTTAAAAAGCATTCAAGTTTTTGGTCAATCATTTCAAATACAAATCTGGATTTCTGGTATTGCCTGAAAAATTGAAAAGTCTGGCTACACTGGGCCCACTTTTCCATGTGGCAGTTATTGTCTGGGGTTTACTCTTGGTTGTCTTTTTAAAGTAGCGCTTGCACTGCTATTTACCCAAGCAAGGGATGGAGGGGAGAAAGGGAGATGTTTATGAGTCAAGTGATCAGGAGCTCCCTGGCTTTGAGATCTTGTCTATTCTGAGACACAGTCCAAAATCACCAAGAGTTAGCAAAGAAAATAAGCATGCCTTTCCTCACTGTGCCTCTATTCATTACCCTTAAAGAAGGAAAAAAGAAAACTTTAAAAGAAAATGTACTGTCAACTGACGATCAGGAAGGAGATTATCAGGGAAAAATCCTGTTATGTAATATAAAAGGACATAAAATTACACAGTGCTCTAAAAGAAGGAAAAATAGCTCATTTGTGTTCTAGTTAAGAAAAGCCCCTAATAGTTCTTGTTACACTCTCTTGCTGAGGATTTTATATTCTGAAAGGCCAGTCTTCCTGTTTCCACTTTTGCCCACCTAAATCCAATATTCTGTAGCAGCCAGAGAGATCATTTACAAATGCAAATCAAATCATGTCAAGGGCTTCCTAAAAACTCCCCAGTTGCTCCTTATTGTTTGTTGGATAAAATCCAAATATCTTTTCATGGCCCACAGGCTCTTGCCCCCTCACTGACCTTATCTCCGACTCCCTACCCTTACTCGCTGAGCTCCCACCACATCGGCCTTCTCTCCAGTCTGTGAGGAGTCTCCTTCCATCTCCTGGAATGAACTGTGAATCACAGTTCTGTGTGGAATGTTCAGCCTCCAGGTGTTCTTATGATTCGACCTTGGTATTGGAGACTCTCTCAGCTCAAACCTCAGCTCTTCAGAGCGGCCTTCCTTGCCCATCCAAATTGGACACAGACACCCACTCCTTGCCCCATTATTCCCTATCACATTTAGTTCCACTCTTCAGTTACTTATTTTTTATTTCCCCCTGAGAGACAGAATCTTGCCTGATTGACCGCTCTCTTCCCAGGTCCTGGCATATAGCAAGTGCTCAGGAAATATTTGTTGAATGAATGAAAGAGTGGGTAACTTTCTCTAACTAGCCGGGAGGAGGAAATTTTCAGTCTCCTTTCTGGAAGTGAACACATAATTGAGTTCTTGGAATATTAGGATGTTTTGAGAGCCGAAGAAAGGATATTTTAATTGCTGGCATTGTTTTGGGTAGTCATTTAGCATTATAAAAATAAACGCATTTTTTATTAAGAATTCATTTGATCCCTAGATTAATTTTATATCTCTTCAATATTGGCAAGAAAGGGTGTTTTTCAGTTTAGACTTTTAACTTATGTGAATAATGGACCAGTACTTAGAAAATCTTTCTCTCTTGTTATTTAACTTTGGTCCTCCTGGTTATTTCCCTAAAATGCACAGAAGCAAAATGACATGTAGTATTTTGGCTTGAGTCGGAGTTCTTCTCTAAGTAGACCTCTTGATTTGAAAGCCCTCCAAGCTCTGGTTGTTTTTGAGAACAGTTGGTACATACCTAATCTATTTGTGAATTGAGGCAGAATTTTATCATTATTTTTAAATCTAGTTTCCTTGGAGCTTAAGGGAAGGGTTTTATTTTCCGAAAGAAGTATTTTACATTTATTTAAAGGAAAACAACAAAAAAACTTATGCTGTTGCCATTCCCCAAGTAAAATCTGTCTTAAAATATGAGGCAAAATAAGAAAGTGATGAATAGGGTTGAAGGTCATTTTGCATGGTTTAATTCGAACACTTGTGCTGAATGGTTTGTTGGCAATTTCGGAAAATCAGACGTCTATCAGAAACAGATTTACTCCTTATATACTCCTGTTCTTAGTTTGATATTCCATATCTAGAGATATTTGTGGGGACATGAGGATTTCTGTGGCTAAAGTTAAAAATATAAAATTTAAAGATATTTTATTCCAAAGCACTATGCTTATGTTGGTTTCTAGAATTTTATCAAACAATGTAACTTACACAGAGATGGACTTAAATGGGTCAATGTGTAAAGATTAGCAGCACAGCCTTTAAATATTATTTAATGAATTTTACACCATTTGCCAAGAGATTATATGATGTTCAACATGGAATTATTTTGATCATCATATAATATAACAAAGTCCAAACATTGAAATTGTGGACTTGCTATAGTTATGACCCTAGCAGGGATTGATAAGAATTCAAGAGTCGAGTTATAATACTTGAAGCTGTGAGCAGTTTGGATAAATTATCATGCTATCTGGTCTATAAACTCTCCAGTGTAAGTGTGTATAGTGTGTGTGTTACAAACCCAGAATGGTGATGGACCGCCTGCAGCATTCTTAGTGTTTGGTACAATTGCTGTACAGTAGCATGGAGAATACAAAGACATGCTGACAGATGAGGAAAAGCACAGATAAAAGGAGTAGAAGAAGCTGCTCAGCCATCATCTTCTTCATCTCAGCTGGGTTCCCCACCAAAGTAACTCACCTGGTGTCAGACGAATGACACACAGTGTGTTTTACAGATGGGGCCTCAGCCGAGACTCACGCAGGCTTACACGTTTATCTGTCACACAGATGTTTCTTCTTGTGTTTTCTAGCCAGCAAGGCAACAGCTCAGCTTTGCTGGGGGATCACCTCCAGATGTTCAACCAAAGAGAGACCCTGCCACCCCACTGAGAGTAAGCAGACAGCTCCTCCCTGCAGCTGGGGCCACTCAGCAACAGTACAAATTAGAAAAGGGTTTGCTCATACCTTCTTTGTAATGGTCACATTTGTAGTTCAAAAACACGTAGAACACAACATAGTCCAAACACTGGATTTCCTAGTAAATAGTCAGAAACTTAAAAATAACAGCAAGTAACTTTTCACTTTAAAAATCTGAAATAAGTCAAACCTGGCAGGCAGGTTTTCTGTGACTTTTGTTTGCAGATTTTCTTCATGTTTATTGCTGATTTTTCCACTCCAGCAAATTTGACTGTTTAAATAAAAACAGCTTGAGTCAAATATCTAAAAAAAATAAGTGTAGGTTAACTCCCTCTGTGCATTTATATTTTGCAAAACCGTCTCCAGGAGATCCCATTTATTTCTTTTGTATTTTTTGAAACTTCACAAAGAGCATGTTTTATTCCATAAACGGTGAAAAAGTAGTAGTTATTATTCACATGGATACTGGCATTCACCTCATAACCTGGGGAAAAATAACGTGTCAAAGCTTTGTTGCTAAGCACTAATTAAGTTTTCAGATATTTCTGAAGACAAGTGAGAGAGAAACAAGGATAAATCCTAGATTTTCGACTCATGCACCTGGGTAATGCTGTTTACTCAGATGAGAAAAATTAGGTGATCAACACATTTGGGTGCAATGGGAATAAAGGTTATCTTTGAGCTACTTAAAGTCTCTGATGCCTATTGGATATTTTAGATCTAAGTGATGACGTTAGGTAAGCAGCTGAATATGGAAGTTTGGAGCTCAGGGGAGACATTGGAATTGTTTATATGAATTCAGTTGTCATTGGAATATAGCCGTTTGAGAGGAGAATGCAGAGTGTAAGGGTATAAAAAGTTCTAAGTGTCTTCTCTTCTCTGGAGATGACTCACCTTTTACTTGGGCATGAAATTCCTTCTCTATAAAATAAGGATTTGAAGAATGTTATTAGAAAATTTCCAGTTCCAACATTTTATATCTATATGGTCTCCACTCATAAGTCACTGTTTTGTGTCAAGAAGCATTTCTTTTACAAACCCATAAGGAATTCTGCCCTTGGAAGAGATCATTTTGCTGTCTGGCCTTCTTGTCCAGTTATCACAGCATTATCCATTCTGGCACCTTTCTCTCTCGTGTTTCCTTTAGTCCAGCGGAAGTGTAGATGAAGCCAGAGGCACTGGAACAAACAGTATTGTTTCTGTATTGTACACTGGAAATTGTTATACACACTTTCATGTATGTTGCTATGTCAGTGAGGTAGTGAATACCAAATGTGATTCATGGACTAAGTGATATGATTTCTGGGTACTCCGGTGACCTCAGAAATACATTAACATTTCGGATTTTCTGTTAAAGGTTTTCTGTTAAAATGTACATATGATTTATTCTGTAACCACTCAGCATTCTGTCAGTATTAAAGATTTTCTTTGACGTATTTGCTATCTGTAGGAAATTATATTTTAGTAAATTCACATACATCTTGTCTGGTCTTTAGCTGCGCCACTGTTAGTAATATCAATCTCTTACTTTCAAAGATGCTATGATTTTGTCATGTTTTCTTTTCTAAAATGCTTCATCCTGACTGCACCTGTTAATATCCTATTTCAAGTGCCACTGGATTTGGTATTTATGCAGTCATTATTGACGTTAACGAGAGAGATTTCAGTCAAATAGTGTGGATGAAAGCCTAGTTGGCGAGAGTTCTAAAGAGAATGGGACAAGAGAAATGAAGACAAAGAAGAGAAATAACTCAAGAAGTTTTACTGTGAAGGAAGGTACATAATGGGTTTGGGTGGGGGGGGTGGTCAAGGGAGGTTTCATTTAAGATGGATGATAAGACCGAAGGTGTCCAAGTGGAAGTACTGCAGCAGAGAAGGGAAATGAGTGATGGAGGACAGAGTGGATAACTGCAGGAATGGATAGGACCCAGGGCATTAAGCTGAGGGGTTGACTAAGCTAGGGTTGAAGACCTTTCTTTCACTGTAACAGGAGGAAGAGTGAGTGGAACAGCTTGGTAGAAGAATGTTGAGTTTCTCTGGTGATGCTTCTATTTGCTCACCGAAATAAGAAGCAAAGATAGGAGGAGTGAGGAAGAGGTCTGGATATTAGAGGTTTGAGGAGAGAGGAAGTAATTTGAAATAGTCATTGAAAGGGTGGGAGAAAATTAACTAGAGAAATGTACTAGGATTTCCAGGCAGCACTGCGGGTCCATTTGAGGGTTATGATCACAAATTCGAAGAAAAACACTCAGCATGACTGTAATTTGTTTATTTGTTTCCTAGCTTATTCAGCTGCTTGAGTTTGGCAGGGATTTAGTATTAACCAAGGTTCGAAGTCTTACTTATACAGTAAAATCCATATTGAAATGGGCAGGGGAGTTGAAGATAATAAGCGAGTGATTTTTATTGGTGGAGAATGGAACCTAGCCCAGCAAGGAAGGAAGTCGGGGAACGAGGGCGGTGGCGGTGATAGGCAGTGAGAATGTGGTAGGCTCAGTAGCTTGGAAGACCCTCCAGAGGTGAGGAATGATTGGGGTCAGAATATTCTGAGGGTGAGCCAGAAGAAAGAAATGATGTTTGAAATTGAGGTTTAGGAGAGTGTACAGTTACCAACGAAGCCCAGGTCATTGGGAGCTGAGGTAGGGTGGAGGACAAGACCATTGGAGGTTAGGAGGTCAAGGCAGTGAGAGGCCATGCTGGAACTGAAGCTGAGGAGAGAAATAGCAACAGAAAAGTCTTTTTACTTAGCGGGTGGCATCTGTAACTTCCTCTTGGTTATTAAATACTCCCTGTACTCAAACATCCAGAAGCTGGATAAGATGCAGAGTCACCCACAGGAAGCAGGAACTTTTGACATGGCATTTCCTGGACACTGGTCATGTGCTCTCTGGCTGACCTTTCATGAATGGCCTTTAGTTCCTGTCCTGTGGCCACACATCCCATAGAGATTTTTTTCTTTTGCCCTCACAGAGGCTCGTATGGGCAGGATCGTTTGACCACCTTGTGGAGGCGTCTCTTTGACCCACCAGTATCCTTGGCCCATCAGCTCTGATGAGCTAGCTCCCGTGAACCTTTCCAGCGAAGCTTTGGTAGCAAGAGGGGGACTTTCTACAGCTCGGTACATCCATCCGTAAGATGAACTGCAGAAGTCTTCTGGCAGATAGTCTCTCTGAGGGGCTCTTGCAGCCTCCTTCACCTGACTAGTACTTTTTCTAAGTAAATCTCTTCTCTCCACAAAATCCTCTAACCTGCTCTTGTATGTCATCCTAGGTGACTGATGGACGTCAAAGTTGCAGGCCTGGCTGATGACCTCTCTGTCTGTCTCTCTTTCTTTCTCTCCTCTTTCTCTGTCTCTCTCTCTGTCTCTCTGAAAAATGAGTGGGTGTTTGTCACCGAATGTTCTTATCCCTGGTGTCCCAGCTAAAACTGGAGCTTTTCAATTAAAACCCTGCATGTTTTCTGAGGTGTTAGATGTTTTGTTCCCTAGCCAATTGAATGGAATTTTACAATTGTGTAGTCAGAGTTCAGGAATATTACATTGTCTCTTTCCTCCAAAATCTCAGCAGTGTTCAAGTTACTATGTATTTAAGACAAGAAGAGCTGATAAGTGTTCACGTACCATTGGTACAAAAGTCCTGCAGATAGTTTCCTAAAAAGTACTTAAAAACATTTAAAGCATGGTGGGATGAATGTTCTCCTTATACTAACTGTCCAGGAACAATAGACGTTAGATTGTAGGCACGAAGGAAATTAATATTTAAGTTTACCTTCTTCATTTTGATATGAGTTTTGATTGGTATGTATTCTCTTCACTTGATCATGTCTAGTTTAGGATTAGTGATGTATAGGTCTTATATATGGTTTATCCTAAGTTATATTTTATTTCTCTAGAAGCTTATTCACAACCCAAAAGTATTATAAACTGTGTTACCCTCTCCAAAATCGTCCTCCAGCTTTCTCTCCCTGTCTTCCTGTGCTCAAACCCCACTGGTCTTTCAATGGCTCAAATGCACGGGGCTCCTCTTTCAGTCCACACACTGTGCCTTCTGCCAGAAGTGCTCCCTCCCCTGATTTACACTCCTTACACACACCCAACGACTCCTGTCCATCCTTCATCTTTCATGTCTCAGCCTAAACCTAGCCCTTCCTCAGTGAAACCTTCCTTAATAGTCCACACTTCCCCTCCTATACCATCTAGTGTGTTTTCTTTTAACACCATCTAGTGTGTTTTCTTTTAACACCCTGTGTTTCTTTTTTCTTCATTTACCACACTTGAAAAGAAGAACAAATTTATGTATCTATTTGGTGCCTTTCTAACACTCTAAACTATAAGCTCCATGAGGGCAGGGCAGTGGCTGTTTTCCCAGTGCCTAGCAGGTGTCTTGAACATAGTTGGCACTCAGTAAATATTTGTTGAACAAATGAACGAAAACTCCCAGGATAATTCTACTAGAGTGAAATTGAAAGGCTTTGTCAGCATATGCAGGGCCGTTTGAGGTTGTGAGGATTGGAGGAATATCTAAGAGGTTAAGACACCCTGCAAAGTTTGAGTTCTTATGTATTCTAACTCTACAGTATGTGTTTAGTTTTAAAAACATAGTTAGGTATGAGTGGGAGGTAAATTTGAATTTTTCATAGAAAAATCTGTATTCATGATTTTTGTGGTGGTATTCTAACCGTGCTGCTCATTGTAATAATTGGCGTGTTGCTTACATGGGCACTGACTCAGCAGAAAATTCTAACCACTCTTGAAAACACAGTTCAGGATCTACAGATGATCAGTCAATAGGGTCCTTGTCAAATAAAACAAAAAGCCTACACGAGATGGAATCATCTTGAGAATTTTTCCCCATATACTGAGCTTTTATGCTATGACATTTTGCTATTGTTTAAGTTAGGTGTGTTGTCAATTATTTTTTAAAATTATAATTCATACACTTCTGAAGATTAAGATATAATTTACAAAATAAAAGGTCTAAATAATAATTTTCAAATTAAAAAGAATTCCTTGTTTCTTTCCTGTTATTTAATTTACATTTGGATATGTTTATAAAACAGTTTTAGTGCTGTCAAATTTTTTTTTAATTCCACATCTTTTTAAAGTTCAGGATTTCAAAATCAGTATATCCATGTTTTAGAAGTATATATGAAGGTCTTTTATCATTTGACCATTTAGGTATAGGAAAATTAATAGGCAAGAAGAACTCTTAGCATTTGTGCTTCTGTCTTTTACAGTGGTTGCCATTTGCTGGAAAATGAGATTGTGAAAGTTTTGTGGTTTCCATAGAAAAAGTTTATTATTTACTTTTTTCCAAAAGAGTGATGTATCTTTAAAAACCACTTAAAGACTTCATTCCCTGTCTAGGACACCAATACAATATGGAATTGATGGGACTGCTTCAGATTTAGTACTACTGAGGAAGTTTGTTGCATACAAATTCATTCTGAAATGAATGTTCAGAGATTAGACATCAGAGTGTACTGAAGTAGAGTCATAAGAAATCAAAGTGTATATTGCTGCTCTGTTACCACCAAGAACTATTGAATTTTGAACCCCTGAACACTCTCTTCTAGCTGCTTTCGAAATCTATTGAACAACTGAAGCAACCAGGCGGTCACCTTGAGGAAGCGGAGGAAGAGCTTCAGGGGGACCAGGCGATGCAGGAAGACAGAGCACCCTCTAGTGGCAACAGCACTAGGAGTGACAGCAGTGCTTGTGTGGATGACACATTGGGACAAGTTGGGGCTGTGAAGGTCAAGGAGGAACCAGTGGACAGTGATGAAGATGCTCAGATCCAGGAAATGGAATCTGGGGAGCAGGCTGCTTTTATGCAACAGGTAATAGGCAAAGATTTAGCTCCAGGATTTGTAATTAAAGTCATTATCTGAATATGAAATGCATTGCAGGTTTTGGTAAATGGATATAATTTCCTATCCGATTATATCTCTGAATGATTTGACTTTAGTGTTTAAGGATTCTAATGCAGATATATCTATATATAGATCTTTCTATATACTGATCTCTATATAGATATCGAGGTTTCATTGAAACTCTACTGGTAAGGAAATACCTGTTACACTAAAATTATACTACATCAGTATCCAAGTAATAGGGTTTTAATTCATCCCAAAGCCTGCCCCACCAATTACTTCTAAGGAAAACGAACTCACTGTTGTTTTTAGTTTATCTGTTGAGATCAGTGACTGCTGGATATAGTTTCCCAGTCTGATCAATGAAACATTCTATTAGTTCTTGATTTTTTTGATATGCAGAATTCAATTTTCACATTGTTGTACATAATGTATCATACTACAGTCTTGAACCCTGTTAAAGGTAGTCAGCCCTTCCTTCCTCTCTCTTTTTTGTTAAGTGAAATGTTCTGGTTACTATGCCAGTAGTCCTAGGTTATTGTAAAGATTGCAACTGAAAATTTTAGGAATAGAGGTGGTTTTAAATATATAGATGCAAAGACAGCACAGCACTATTTTAAATATTACATTATGTCTCACCTAGTACTGCTCATTTCATTTTTATCCTGTGTTATTTGATGACATTGTTTATTGAAAAAGGTCAAATGAAGCAGATGCAAATGTTGGCAAGAAGTAATGTGCAGCATTATGGTCCAATCAGATACTGTATTGTATCTACAGTTGTGGAAAACATAGTAACGGTGTGATTATTATCTGATATGAAGTCAAAATCATGTTTAAAAGAAGAAGGTGTATCATGTTTGATAATCATTGTCACTAGGATCTCTTTAATATAATTCCATAATGACACGGCATATACCATACTATTTTGGCAAATAAAAAATTAGGAAAGTTAGGTTTAACAAAAGAATCTACTTGTACATAATGCACCTTCAGAAGGACTATGTTCTTTGATGTTATGAAATACAAACAACTTTGAAGGCAACAGTAGACTGTTTATTTAAGTCAGTTCTTTGTCAGGTTCCTGCTGTTCTACAGAAAACTGATTCTATGAGGCTGAACAGGAAATGCCTTGTGGAAACAGGAAGTCCAAGTGATTCATGTACTGAGGAATGTAGGGAAAAAAAAAAACGGAGGATAGTGTTTTACTCTCTCTGTTTTTAAAGGGCACTCTATGAATTGATTTATTGTCTAAGAAAATAACACCACAAGTAGGGAAATTGTTAAGGAAGCTTTTCACTGGAACATTTCCTTCATACTCCCTTTTGATATGTTTACCTTGTTTTATAGGTTTACTTTTGTTAAGCTAGTTAAAGATTCGTTGTATTAAGACCCCTTTAATATGGATAATCCAAATTGACCTAGAATCTTTGTGAGGTTTTTTTCTATTAAAATATTTATATTTCTAAATCCGAGGCATTTTAAGGTGTAGTATCCTGTTTCAAAGGAGATATAGCAGTTTTGCCAAATGTAGACCTTGTACAACTGTATGTTACTGGCACGTGTTGTTTACATTTTGCTGTGACATTTTAAAATATTTCTTAAAAAAGGTTACTGCTAAAGATACATTATCCTTTTTTAAAAAGTCTCCATTCAAATTAAATTAACATAACTAGAAGTTAGAAAGTTTAAAACATTTCCATATAATGAAAGTCCTGATAATTTGACAAATAGCTGTAATAGGCAACACTTCCTACTACCAACATATTTTGGTTAGTATATTCCTTCAGATTAAAATGGCTTTTTGTCAGTTGTTTTGCATTAAAAATATGACATTCCTAGGATAAAATTGTTTATTTTTCCCATCTCATAAATATACATTTTCTTTAAAGTCTTTTTTCAATCTCATAAAAAAGGGATAGTGCATCTTTTAAAATACATTTTATTTGGGGAGGAACATGTGGCTGAGCAGGCTTTTGTATAATATTACTGCAAAGATATGTAATCACAAACAAAAAAAACCTATTTTTTATAATGTCATTTGAGAGAGCTTCATCAGTACAGTTGGTGGACGTTAATTGTTTGAATTTGATAGTCTTTGAATTTAATCAAGAAACTACCTGGAACCAGTGAAAAGGAAAGCTGGACTTAAATAATCTTAGAGCTAATTGATAAATGTCTCTTTTAAAATCTACTGTATTTATTATAATTTACACCCTTGAAGGTGATCTCTTGTTTTGTGTTGTAAATATATTGTTTGTATGTTTCTCTTCTTGCCTTCTGTTATAAGTCTCTTCCTTTCTCAAATAAAGTTTTTTTTAAAAGATCCCCTTTCATACATATGGCTTTGTGTAAACTTGATATATTTAATCGAATTTGAAGCTCATGCACTAGGTCTCATATACCAAAATATATTGCCATTCTTTGTTGAAACAAGAAAATAAAGATCTTTCGAGCAGTTACTTCTAATGCCATTAAAAATAATAAATTCAACAATAGTGACTTTAACCTGTTTACATCAGCCATTATCACATAGCAAACACATGTAAAATTTGTTGCAGTTTTATTTTCCCCGCGTGGCCTTTTTCGTATGTTATCATCTTTGATGTCAACTTCTAAAATATAAAATTTTATATAAATAGATATCAGTTCCTAACTTTGCTCAACTTAAAAAATTATTTTTAAAAAGGTTGATATAATCCCTTGAATATATCAAGCACTCAATAAAATATTAAAATGAATAATTTTCTGTGTATCATAATAGTTATATCTATTACAGTAAGGGCCTGACCTACAAGTATAAAGTGATAGTACATAAATTTAAAGAGAAAAGAGTAATTAAATGACCTCCCCTTACATGGAAACAATTATTATAATAGTAGTGTGAAGAACAGGGAGCCTGACTCAAGTGAAGGGAACCAGACCATATACATCCAGGGGTTCCTTTTCCTTTTCTGGTCAGTTGCAAGCGAAACTTACTAGTCAGTACCTCATAATGTGTTACTGTGTATTTGGTTCAATAGGTTAAAAATATTTGTTTTAAATTCTTTGATTCTCTTTAAACTTCAATAGTGTCACATGAAGTAAAGCTACTCTAATTCTGGAGCTAATATCATTGAGTATTATGAAGTGGATTATCATTCCATAATGCTGTAAACTAGATAATTTGGTTAGAATTGTGGAAATACCATTGATGCTAGTCATAATTTCCTGAAAATTGCCTTTGGACTATAAAATTACAAAATTAACTTGGTACTAGAGATCCTCAAAAAAGAGTTGGAAGAATCAATTAGATAATGATTTTATACTGTGTATCTGATTTCCAAAATGTACAGGGACTGATAACTGCATCAATATTAGAAACTTCTTCTTCAGAAAAATAGTTTTTGCCAGGACCTGCAATGAATAACCATTAGATTTCCTCTTCTGATAGTCAAGAGCTGCCTTCTCCCTGGTGAAGGTGGCTGCTGAAATGGAGACTGCTACTTTTCATAGTTCTAAGAAAGACAGTTTTTAAGAAATGTTTATGTTCTTTCGTACTTCTTTTTTTCTAAAGTATGTTAAAAAGGAATTCAGACACTAAACATTTTCTTGAAGCCTGGTACTCAGCGGATATATAGGAGGACAACAGCATTTTTTAAAATTTGGCATTCCTTTGTGATTTTTTTCCACTAATGGAAATATACAATTGTGGGTGTATAATTATGGGTGAACAATGTTGAATAATCCAGGTGTACAAATTATAAGCATTTATAATCAGGGACTTAGAGATACTAGAGAAGGAGTTTGAGAGGTAGATTACCATTCCCTTTATTATTGATCATTCCTCCACCTGGATTTTAAAGGGAAAGTAAGGGGTGGGTATGTGCAGGCAATCAAAGAACTCAGGCAAATGAAGCAGGATATTGGGAATATGACTTTACAGAACTAATCTATCTAGGTTTTAAAAGGTCTCTATTCTCATTTAAAGTAACTTCTTTAAGACTTATAAACTGTAGGGCTTAGACGATGCAACTGTGGGGGACCATCTTGATTTCCAAAAAGACTTTTAACTATTGCAAATATATAATGTACTAGGTATTGTTTTTTGTTTTTTTTTTTTTTCGTGGTACGTGGGCCTCTCACCGTTGTGGCCCCTCCCATCGCGGAGCGCAGGCTCCGGACGCGCAGGCCCAGCGGCCATGGCTCACGGGCCCAGCCGCCCCGCGGCACGTGGGATCCTCCCAGACCGGGGCACGAACCCGCGTCCCCCGCATCGGCAGGCGGACTCTCAACCACTGCGCCACCAGGGAGGCCCAATGTACTAGGTATTGTTATAAGCACTTTACATCTTTTAAAGCATTAGTCCTCACAACAACCTTACAGGGTAGATATTGTCCCATTGTAGAGATGAGGGCGCTGGGGCCCAGAAAAGTCAAATCAGGTCAAGGTCACCCAGTTAGTGACAGTCTAGCTCCAGTTTGAACCCAGACATTCCCACACCAGCCCTTGTTCTCAGCCTCTACCACTGAGCTGTATTTGTGCAACAGTTCTTACATGTCCAAGTTTATTAAATCATTAGCACTTTATTCTCTCTCTCTCTCTCTCTCTCTCTCTCTCTCTCTCTCTCTCTCACTCTCGCTCTCTCTTTGCCCATCAGCATTTCCAAAGTGTTTTGAATTCGTTTTCTCTTTTCAGTCATTGCTGTAAGTTAGGAGATCAGGACTCTTTTTTTATTCTAATTCACAGAGGAGCAATCTAATTCTTGTACATTATGTTCAACTGTTTAGAATCATGAAAATTTGTGAGTCTCTTTTCTTCTGACCAGAGCCAGTCCTGAGATGGGGTGAAACAGTGACTGCACTTGGAATTAACTTTTGGGGGGAGTGAAAGAGACAAGATTTCAACCAGCTCACAGCTCTCCCTTGCCACTTCTTACCTTCATTCCCCAGCGAAGGGGAGGAGACTTCAATTTCTAAGCAGTCAGGACACTGCCTTTAAAAACTTTTTTGACGTATCAAGGATGCACTTGATAGTCACTTTGACATAAAATAGTCTGTATATAGTGTTGTAAAAAAATAAATAAGGATGTTTGTCTTGAGTTTTAGACCTCCTAAGTGGTTTTCCTATTGAAAGTTGCATAAAAATTGTCTTGAGGGAAGATGTTGACAATTGAGATTCCTGACCACACCCTGCAGAGGTTCTGATCCTGTTGTACTGACTAGGAGCCCAGGAATCTACGTTTTTCAAGCCCTTTGGGAGAGTCTGATTCAGAAACAGTGCTCTGGAGATGGCCAAGGGCCCTAAACCACTTCTTAAAATATGTCTTGATTTTTAATAGCTTTTACCCAAGATTCTTGGAGTCTCTGATTCATTGTTTTCATAAGACTGTCTTGTATTTCTTGTATATTGTTCTGTTTCACCTGCATGTTAATTATAGGTCAAGTATAGTGGTAGTATAACTATAGGTTACTGTATTTACTGCTATTACTTCTTTGATAGTGCTTGTCCGTTTTGCTTATCTCTTCTAATAGAATAATTTCCTAGTCTATTATGGAGTTTGCCAAGACGTGGCAAATTATTTTTCCTCAGAATTTCTGAGCTACTGTGGTATGTTGTTTTTTGTTTTTGTGTTTTTTATTGAGATAAAACTCATATAACATAAAGTGCACCATTTTATCCATTTTAAAATGTACGATTCAGTGGTTTTTAGTATATTTACGATGATGCGCAGCCATCACTACTTCCTAATTCCACAACATTTTCATCAACTCAAAGAAATTCTGTACCAGTTAAATGGACAGTCTTCATCCCCCACTCCTCCAACCCCTGACAACCACTAATCTACTTTATGTTCCTATGGATTTTCCTTTTGTGGACATTTTCATATAAATGAAATCATACATTACGTGACCTTTTATGTGTCTGTGTCTGGCTTCTTTGACTTTGCATAATATTTTCAGGTTCCTCCACATTACAGGGTGTATTAGTACTTCTTATGACTGGATAATATTCTGTTGTATGAATATACTATGTTTTGTTTATCCGTTCTTCAGTTGATGGACATTTGGGTGGTTTTCACTTTTTGTGTACTATGAGTAATGCTGCTCTGAAAACTCGTGTACAGATTTTTATTTTAACATGTTTTCAGTGTTTTGGGGTATATAGCTAGGAGTGAAATTGCTGGGTTATCTGGTAACTCTGTTTAAGTTTTGAGGAACTGCTAAATTGTTTTCCACGGTGGCGGAACTATTTTATATTCCCACCAGCAATCTATGAGGCGTTCCAGTTTCTCCACATCTTCTCTAACACTTGTTATTTTCCCTTTTTTTTTTTCTAAATTGTTGCCATCCTGGTGGATGTGAAATGATCATTGTTGTTTTGATTTCTGTTTTACTAATGACTAATGATGTTGAACTTTTTTTTCATTTATTTATTGGATATTTGCTGATAGTTGCTTATCTTCTTTAGAGAACTGTCTATTCAGGTCTCTTGCCTATTTTTTAATTGGCTTGTTTGTCTTTTTTACTGTTGAGTTGTAAGAGATTTTAAATATATTCTGGATACTAGACCGTTATCAGCTATATGAGTTGCAAGTATCTTCTCCCATTCCGTGGGTTGTCTTTTCATCTTCTTGATAGTGTCCTTTGATGCACAAACATTTTTAATTTTGTTGAAGTCTATTCATCTATTTTTTCTTTTGTTATGAATATGTTGCTTAATCCAATGTCACAGAGATTTGCACCTAAGTTTCCTTCCAAGTATTTTATAATTTTATAACTTACTTTTAGGTCTTTGATCTGTTTTGAGTTATGTACATTTTAAAATATTCTTCCATGCTTTTGTGTTATTTTTTTAAATTTTTTTTTTTTGAGGTACGCAGGCCTCTCACCGCTGTGGCCTCTCCCGTCACGGAGCACAGGCTCTGGACACGCAGGCTCAGCGGCCATGGCTCACGGGCCCAGCCACTCCGCGGCATGTGGGATCCTCCCGGACCTGGGCATGAACCCGTGTCCCCTGCATCGGCAGGTGGACTCCCAACCACTGCGCCACCAGGGAAGCCCTGTGTTATTTTTAAAGAGATAAGAACTTACTGATTAATGAACTCCACTTGCTCATCCATCATCTTCATTTTCCTCATTCCTAGTTGATTTTGGTCTTGCTTTTCCACCGTTCCTGGTGTTGTCTCTTGTTGCCTTCTAGCTTTTGATGGTGCTTTTTTTTTTTCTTCTCAATTAAATGCTAAAATCTTGATGTTTAATATAGCTAATATAAACTGAGGAAAATACTAAGTTTATTTTTCCGTTAAGAAATGCTTTTTTTCCCGGTGATCTTTAAAAGCTAAAATGAAAGTTATTTTTCTTCATTTATGTGGCTTTAAAATTCTGCCCTGGTTACTCATCTTTACTTATGTCTACGTTGCACTTAAATTATATGTTGAAGTTATTACCTTCAAGTCTTTCATCTTTGTTCCTCTGTTGACAGAATTTCTGCAAAGAACTGTGTGTTTGTACTTCCAAACTGGTAGCCACATGTAGCTAGTGAGAATTTAAAATGTGACTGGTACGAATTGAGATATGCTTTAGTGTAAAGTAAACACCAGATTTCAAAGACATAGTATAGAAATATATTAATACTTAAGTAATGATGACATGTATTCATTACATATTAAAAGATAGTATATTTTAAATATATTAGGTTACATAACATTATTAAAATTAATCTTACTTGCTTTCTTTTACCTCTTTAATGTGGCTATTAGAAAATTTAAGATTATATATGTAGTTTACATTTGTGGCTCACATTACATTAATGTTGTTCAACACTGCTTTTAGATCATCTTCCTCTCATGTTAATAGATCTCACTACATCATTTCGGAAATAGGTAGGCTATAAAATCTGAACAAATGAGTATTTGCTCTTGCCAGTGTCTTTCTATTGCTGTAATTTAGTCTAACATAAAGGTATAAAATGTTAGAAGAGATCTGTGGTATGTTAATGGTTTAAGGGTTTAAAGATCTCTTTCTTTTTTTACCTTAAAGACAACTCAAAGTCTATCACGTGTTTTATTAATACTGTCAGTCTTAAAGACAGTACACTCATTGCTCCACTCTCATCTCAAAGTTAGTAAAAGTTCATCCTCTGTAAAATGTGCTGTTTTTTCTCACTCTTCCATTTCTATCTTTGGAATCACCATTTAGACTCTGGGATGGATTATCGTGAAGTCACCTTTGATCATCTCCTCTTCTTTATCTCTTATAAGCAGTTGGTATTCCTATTTCTGATTTCCAGCCATCATATCTCTTCACTCTCTCTTTGGCTCTGCTTTCCCTAGTCACTAACATAATTAATACTAAAACAATTTTTTTTTAATCATTGCAAGAGCTTCCTTCCACATCAGTGTCCTCTTTACACTAATTCAGTTAACTTACTGTGAAATTCCAATACCACTTTCCCATTCTCTATGGCAGAACATACAGTAATATCTCCTTAATATCTTTATCTAAATGTTATCATCAAACTTCAGTCCTCATAATTCGACCTTTATATTCTGACCAGGCACTGATCCCTCCCAATCTAACTTAATCATTTTCCATGCAAAGCAAATTTCCAACTTGGGATTCCAATTGCATGAGTTTCATCAAGCTTTTTTCACTGTCTGGAAAGCACTTAACTTCCTTTTTCAAACCTTTCTCTGCTTTCTCCTTTATGCCATCTCTGATTTCTCTAACCCACCTGAATTATTCAATCAACTTAGAATCAGTTCCATACAATTTACCATGTAGTTTTTTTCTTTCATTATTACCTTTTACCTTTTGAAGCTAGGGAAAATATCAGGGTTCCTGGAACCACACAAGGAACCTATGAAGTTCTCAATTAAATGCCATTTGAATGATTTTTGTTTTACATTTCTCTTATTCAGATTCCTTAATGGCTAAAGGACATTTTCTTCCCTATTATGATTACAGGTTCACTTTTGTTTTCTAATGTGAAATGTGGCCTCATTTTTTACTTGTTGGACTATTTCTTGTGCTGAATGTCTCCATTAGTAACATTTTCTTTAAGGTGGCTCTAGTAATAATCGTCACTGTTAAATTTTCATTTTCAGCTAGGGGTAAATGATGGAAATTTTTTTCTTGATGAATTTTTTATTTGATATTACTCAAAACTTACTAATTGATTGTTCATAATTTGTATTCTATATTAATCATTATTACTTGTATTATAATATCTGACACACATTTTTAGATAAAAATACAGTATCTCAATTTTCATGGGCTCTTTATAATACAGGCATATGAGAGATATTGTGGCTTCAATTTCAGACCACTTCTATAAAGCAAGTATCACAATAAAGTGAGTCACATGAATTTTTTGGTTTCCCAGTGCATGAAAAAGTTATGTTTACACTATAGTCTATTAAGTGTGCAATAGCATTATGTCAAAAAAATGTACATATCTTAATTTAAAAATAAAGCTGTCAAAAAAAATGGCGCCAGTAGACTTGCTTGAGGCACAGTTGCCACAAACCTTCAATCTGTAAAAAATACAGTATCTTCGAAGTGCAGTAAAGTGAAGCACAATAAAATGAGGTATACCTGCATTATTTTTTCTGTATCCATGTAATCTATATAATTTTTGAAAGTTGGAGCTTGGAAAGAAAACAAAACGATTCGTACTAATCTTAGTAAATCAACCTCATCTTTATGCATATTTAATTAAGGAAAACTATTTCTGAACCTGGAAATTGTGTTGTTTTGAGTATGTATACAAAAAACTTGAACAGTGGCATCTCTCATTGTCTTTGTGATCCATGTGTGAAATTGCATTATAGGTGTAACTGCCTCGTGGTGACAATGCTGATTCTATAGACTGACTGAAGGAGTTCCAACTCTAACTTCATCTACCGGCAACTCCACCTCCAAATTACTTAATTTTGCCAAGCCTCAGTTTGTTAAACGTGATTAACAATTGTAATATTTATTAGGGTGTTTTGAGGCTTAAATAGGTTAGTCTGTGTAAATACCAATGTGTGCTAGCAAAATTGAAGCAGAGTAAAAATTAGCAAAAGCTAGTAATATCACTATTAATAACATTACTAAGAACTTCTTGGAACTTTAGTTACTTTCTTCTCCTTGGCTGGAACCTACCTCACACTCAGTTTCACTTTTTAATAATGCGTAACTTTCTCTTCAGTAAATAAAAAACCAGAGAGCAATACTTCCCCACCTTTTCCATGTCCCAGCACACTCAGAAAATGGCAATAAATATACAGCGTAGGTCCCTGCAGGAGGCTGCTTGGATTGTTCCTCCCTGTTCCAAGGATTGCGAGTAAACAGTCCAGAATTTAATTGATTGAACTGCAACCCTTTCATGACTCGTCGGGCAATACCCAGGTTGGATTCTCCTTTGGGAGACCCTGTGAGTACATGACTTCTCTTCTTCCTCTCATCCCCTTTCAATCTATCTCCTTTTGTCTCCCGTAAAAAGAACCCCAGATTTTTTTCTTCAGATTTCAACGAAGGATTCATCAAATTTAAATCAACTCTAGGTATAAATGATCCACATGATCTTCGTGCCAAAGAGTGTATTAAGAAAATATATTGATCAAGGGAGGGTCTTCGGATAAGCTGTCTATGCCAAGCTCTCCTCTACCTTTAATTCCCACCCCATTATCAGCACCAGGAAACAAAACTCTGAAAGTCTGCCTTGCCAGTAGCCTACAGGACAGATTCTCTTCTCACATTTGCACTGGGCTGTGTCTTTTTCGAGGCAGCATGAAATAAACAAGAGTAGTGAAATTTCTGTGTCTTTGCTTTTTAACAAAATGCTCTGAGAACATTTTCCTTTGGTGTGGGAGGGGGCAAGAGGGGGTTTCTATTGTCTCCAGTTTGCTGAATGCTAAATTCATTCCATCTTGGAACAAGGAATCCTGCAATGATTTCTTGATCTTAAGTGAATTGCTTGCTGACTTTGAATAGTCATTAGTCCTCTCTATTACTTTCATTTAATATGATAAAGATGACTTAACACTATATTTTTAGTAGCTTAGATATGTTTTGGTCATGATGGTGGTGCTAGCAAATCCCTTTTTTTCTTTATTTATACTTTATGAATTAAAGTAAATGTAACATTTAGTTTTCTGGTGCATATTTTAAATGATTTGATTTTTATTTTATTGCTTGAATGGCCTGACAAACTCGTGAAAAATATCCAACTTGATTCCTTTATTTTTTATTTTCTTTACCTCATACACATTTTAAGTATTTTTATATATCTTACAGCTTTATATAGGTACAGTGGTTAGCTGTACTTCAATATAATACTCTTTTTTCTTTAATTTCTTTCTGAGGTAGATACAAACAGGAGTGGGAGTGTTCCTTCTCTACCCCTCTAATACCATCCCAGAACTTGAAGCATATTTTTCTAAGCTCATACCAATACATAATATATATTTACTTAAATATACGTAAAGGTCACACTTTATAATTTTTAATAAAAAATGGAATCATGCTCTACATGTTGTTCTATAAATTTTTCCTTTACTCAACAATATGGCATCATTCCACTTCATACAAATCCTGTTATTTTTTAAATTTTTTAATTTATTTATTTTTTTACACAGCAGGTCCTTGTTAGTCATCAATTTTATACACATCAGTATATACATGTCAATCCCAATCTCGCAATTCATCACACCACCACCACCACCCCCTGCCACTTTCCCCCCTTGGTGTCCATACGTTTGTTCTCTACGTCTGTGTCTCAATTTCTGCCCTGCAAACCGGTTCATCTGTACCATTTTTCTAGGTTCCACATTTATGCGTTAATATACGATATTTGTTTTTCTGACTTACTTCACTCTGTATGCCAGTCTCTCGATCTATCCACGTCTCTACAAATGACCCAATTTCGTTCCTTTTTATGGCTGAGTAATATTCCATTGTATATATGTACCACATCTTCTTTATCCATTAGTCTGTCGATGGGCATTTAGGTTGCTTCCATGATGTGGCTATTGTAAATAGTGCTGCAATGAACATTGGGGTGCATGTGTCTTTTTGAAAAATGGTTTCCTCTCGGTATATGCCCAGTAGTGGGATTGCTGGTTCATATGGTAATTCTATTTTTAGTTTTCTAAGGAACCTCCATACTGTTCTCCATAGTGGCTGTATCAATCTACATTCCCACCAACAGTGCAAGAGGGTTCCCTTTCCTCCACAACATCTCCAGCATTTGTTTTTTGTAGATTCTCTGATGATGCCCATTCTAATTGGTGTGAGGTGATACCTCATTGTAGTTTTGATTTGCATTTCTCTAATAATTAGTGATGTTGAGCAGCTTTTCATGTGCTTCTTGGCCATCTGTATGTCTTCTTTGGAGAAATGTCTGTTTAGGTCTTCTGCCCATTTTTGGATTGGGTTGTTTGTTTTTTTAATATTGAGCTGCATGAGCTGTTTATATATTTTGGAGATTAATCCTTTTTCCATTGATTTGTTTTCAAATATTTTCTACCATTCTGAGGGTTGTCTTTTCGTCTTGTTTAGAGTTTCCTGTGTTGTGCAAAAGCTTTTAAGTTTCATTAGGTCCCATTTGTTTATTTTTGTTTTTATTTCCATTACTCTAGGAGGTGGATCCAAAAAGATCTTCCTGGGTTTTATGTCAAAGAGTGTTCTTCCTACATTTTCCTCTAAGAGTTTTATAGTGTCCGGTCTTACATTTAGGTCTCTAATCCATTTTGAGTTTATTTTTGTGTATGGTGTTAGGGAGTGTTCTAATTTCATTCTTTTACATGTAGCTGTCCAGTTTTCCCAGCACCACTTATTGAAGAGCCAGTCTTTTCTCCATTGTATATCCTTGCCTCCTTTGTCATAGATCAATATAATACTCTTTTAGATAGGGAAGCAGATTTAAAAAGCTAGGTTTTTTTTTTCCCCCCAGAAAGAGGCTTTCCTGGAGATTTAAAAAATGTTCCATTTCTAAAGGTCTGGACTTTTTTCCATCATAATTTGGATTAAATTTTTGAAATGAGATTTTACTTTGGTTACTTTAACTGCCTAAACCATGTTGGTTTTTTAATCTACTTTTTTTGAAGTATAATTTACATACAAAAATCTACTTATATCTGTACATTAGATGAATTTTGACAAACGTGTACACCATGATCTAGGTATAGAATATAGCACACTAAAGAGTTCTCTCTTGCTCCTTTTTACTCATCCCTCCACCCCCACTCTCCACTCAGCCACAAGCAATCCTTCATCTGTTCTCTGTCACTGTGTATTAATTTTGATTTTTCTAGAATTTCATATAAATAAATTATATAAAAAGGGTCTGTGATATTTTCAGTTTTTTTTTTTCAGCCAGAAAATGCTTCTGACGTCCATCCACGTGTGTATCAGTAATACGGTCTTTTTTTAATCGCTGAGTAGTGTTCCATTGTATGGACATGACACGATTTGTTCATTCATTGACAGAAATTTAGTTATTTCCAGGTATAGACAATTATAAATAAAGCTGCTATGAATATTATCTTCAAGGTTTGGTAGACAGTTGCTTTATTTCTTTTGGGTAAATACCTAGGAGTAGAATTACTGATTTGTATGTTAAGTATATGTTTAGCTTTATAAAAAACTGCCAAAGAATTTTTTGATGGGGTATTTTACAGTGTCATCAGCTATGTATGAGAGTTCCTGTTGTCAACACTTGGTATTGTCAGATTTTTTTTTAACTTTATATGTTCTAGTGGATGTGTAGTGTATTCTCACTGTGGTTTTAATTTGTGTTTTCCTGATGTCTAATGATGTTGACCATCTTTTCATGTGTGTATTGGCCATTTGCAGAGCTTCTTTGGTAAACTGTCGATTCAGCTATGTTGCATGTTTTTTGCTTGGAGCATCTGTCTTTTTGTTATTGGGTATGGGAGTAACATATATTCAGGATACAATCCATTTATAGATGTATATGTTGCAAATATTTTTACCTAAACCTATAGCTTGTCTTTTATTTTGAAGAGTAGAGTGTTTTAATTTTGGTATGTCCCATTCTGTCAATTTTTTCTTCTATGGTTAGTGCTTTATGTCCTATCCAAGAAAGATTTGCTTTTATATTTTCTCCTTCTAGTTTAGTTTTTACATATAGGGCAAACAGACATTTTGAGCCATACAACTTTGTGTATGAACTAAAGAAAGGTTGAAATTCATTATATTACATAGGTAACCAAAGTTTTCAGCACCAATTTTTGTAAGGATTATCATATTCCTTTGAATTATTCTCATGCCTTTGTTAGAAATCAATTGAACATATATATGTGAGCAAACTTCTGAACACTTTCCTTTATTCCACTGATCTATATGTCTAACTCTACACCAAGGTCACAGAATCTGGATTAGTGTTGCTTTATAGCAAGTCTTGAAATCAGATAGGGTATTTTTCTTCTGCTTGTTTTTAAGATTTTCTTGTTATCACTGGTTTTCCACAACTTGATTATAATTTGCCTCAATGCTGTTTTCTTTGTTTGTATCCTGCTATTGTTCACTGAGCTTCTTGTATCTGTGGATTTGCATTATTTTTTAATTTTGGAAAATATCAGGCATTATTTTTTATAATATTATTTTCACTCTCTTTTTTTTTTTAACATCTTTATTGGAGTATAACTGTTTTACAACGGTGTGTTAGTTTCTGCTTTACAACAAAGTGAATCAGTTATACATATACATATT
>NC_041218.1:73567724-73615522 GCF_002837175.3 Physeter macrocephalus
TTGCATTATGGTTTTCTCAGGGTATATGCCCAGTAGTGGGATTGTGGGGTCGTATGGTAGTTCTATTTGTAGTTTTTTAAGGAACCTCCATACTGTTCTCCATAGTGGCTGTATCAATTTACATTCCCACCAGCAGTGCAAGAGTTTTCCCTTTTCTCCACACCCTCTCCAGCATTTATTGTTTCTAGATTTTTTGATGATCACTCACGTTCTTTTGGGACTCCAGTTATACCCAGGATAGACTGCTTGACACTGTCTCACAAGGCTCTAAGTCTTGGTACATTTTTTCTTATTCTTTATTCTCTCTTTATTTGTTTGTGTAGTTTCTGTTGCTGTACTCATCTTTTCTTCCTGGTAAATAAACTTCTTTTAGTCACACCCAATAAATTGTTCATTTAAGACATTGTGTTTTTCAGATCTAGACGTTTCATTTGGTTCTTGTATATATTTTCCATTTACCTCCTCATTATATTTATGTTTTCTTTTAAATCCTTGAGCATACTTATATGTATTTGTTTTAAAGTCTGTTTCTGCTCATTCTATTCTCTGCCATTTCTGTGTCTGCTACTACTGCTTAATTTTTCTCTTGAATATTGTTCTTGTTGTCCTACTCCATTTACTGTGTAGTAAATTTTCATTAGATGTCAGATAATTTAAATTTGTCTTTCTTTAAACAATATTGATCGCTTAAACCTTTTCAAGACTTGTTTTTAAGTTTTGTTGGAGTAGGTCTATAGTAGCCTTGACTCTAATCCTGGTTTTTCTCTCTCACTAATTGGTGAACTCTGGGCCTCTAGTGAACAGTCCTAGATGTTTACAGGGATGAATGACCCTAGGGAGTTATCAATCTTAGTCTAGGGCCCTGGGGCAGGGATGAGGATGGAAAAGGGAGGATGGGACTCAGTAAAGGTATGAAGAGATTAATACAACTATCTTGGGGAGGGGGAAAGAGCTGCTTTAGCTCACTTTTAGGCCTTGGCTTCACTTCAGAAGCTGGTCACTTACTGGCTTCTATCAAGTCAGTTCTTCTATGTGGCTTGACTATTTTCTCTTAGGCTTTGAATTTCTTGAATTTTGGCTATCTTTACACTCAATTCTTAATTTTGAAGGCATACATGGGGGAACAGTTGTTAATAATTTCTTATCGATTTCTGGCATATATACACAAACATAGTTTGAAGGGGCATTGCTAACCCATGTATGTTAGATGGGTTTTGGCATCCTACAATTACATAGAATAAACCAACTAAAAAATAATAATACCAACTAATTTTCAAAAACCTTTCAAACCTCAGTTTAAAGAGTTAGTTCCACCTCTCTCACCCTCCCTCACTCCCTCCTTTCTTTCTTCCTTCTTGCCTCTCTTTCCCCAACTGACCCCCCTTCTTTTTTTTCTGCATAATATTGAATCCCAATAAATTGAGTGTGTTTTTGTAGTTAAAGATTATACTATAATCTTATTAGATCATTGTCTTGAACAAAAGCCTAGAACTCAGTGGCAAACTTAGAGAAAATTATGGTATTGGGTGAGAAATTGTGGGAAGCATGGAAGAAGAGTTTTCTGAAGAGACTCCAAAGGCTCTATTCCTTTTTCAATAGATCTCCTAATTTCAGTTGTGTAATGGGGAGGGAGGATATAAAATTGGTGGAAAATGAGCAATAGATTTAATTTTAACTCTGTTTCAGAAGTATTGAGGTTTTGATTTAATTTTGTGTAGAAATGTGTCCTTAAAGCAATCAGAATATTGGCTAAAGTAAAAATGTTGGTAAACCTTAGGGGGGTTTCTTTTTCATCCTTTTTAATTATCATGGGCTTTTCGATAGCTCCTAAAGTGAATTAGGAAGTTCTTAGGCATTTGGAGTTAAAGTTCAGGCCCAGGGAGTTTATGTGGATATGCAACTTCTGATTCTTGGATGGTGTGTTGATACTGTATATTTTTTAATGGTTACATTTTCCTTGACTAGTATAAAAGATTTACTGTTACAGTTTGTGTGTGGCCAGGCCATGGCATATGGAAAAGCTGTTTCCTGCTATTTAATTTAATTAGCCAAATCACGTGCCAGCCTTCGGGCATGTCACTCCGGACCTCTGAGGCTCTTTGTCTGTCAAAGAGATGGACAATATCTTGGCTTTGTTTGGTTGCTCTGCATGCTGCAGATAAAACCACTGAAATTCTGACTGTTTGTTTAACCAAATCTTTGCATTTTTACCATTTGGCTTTGATTTTCTTTAAAAAAAAATGATGACATTTTGGCCTTGGGAAAGCGAAAAAAAATATTGAGGATACGAAGAAGAGCTGCTGCTTTTCGTGGTTTAATATTGGGTTGAGAATGTTATCATTTTCTAATTAGAAATTTTTAGTTAGTTTGTTACTACCTTGTTAGTAGAAACTCAAGACAATTATTATTGAATTATTTTAACCCTAACTTGGCTGACAAACTGTGATTTTAAATCAAGCTTTTTTTCCCTTTTTTTATTCATGAATATATTTAATGTGATTTTTTTCATCTTGCAGAATCTCTAAATCTTTCACTGTGAGTTTGTTGTTGAAGAAGAAAATATTTCATTTGATATTTTGAACGAGAATATTTTAGTTTAGTTTTGGTTTCACAGAAAGGACAGTGGTTAAAACATTCAGTTACTTCAAGACTTGTTCCCAATATTTTAGTCTGTCTTTCAAGGTCAAAGATATTTTTAATTTTTTTAATTGATGCGTTCAAATTTTAACAATTATCTTTAATTATATTTAAGTCACTATTCGTAATATTTTTCAAGCTTTAAAATTAGTGAAGAATATTTGAAAAGAAACAGAAGAATAAAAATTATATTCTGCAACTGATTTGCAATGAGGACTTTTGCCTAAATTCCCAGCTGAATTAACAGCCACTTCCATGAGTCAAAGTGACTTGTCCAAGGTAATAAACATATCTGAATATCCACATTTTAAAATTAGGTGTCCCGGATTTGAGATTCTTAATTAATTTAGATACATGCACAGTTCAGAACTTCAAGAGGATTTGCATGCTTAATAATGCACTGAGAGAGTTCAATTCAATTACACTGAGCATTTAGTCAGGGTGTACTACTATCCTAGGTGTCAAGATATAGCCCCTACCTATCCTCTGACATCTCTTGGCCTTTGAAGCAATACTTAGGATGTATACTGAATACATGACAGTCAGTCTCTAAGGAAATATCTTTGTGCTAAAGCGAATGGATCTATTACATTTGAGCAGATGAGGAATTTTTGAGAAAGTTTATTGCAGATTTCACTTAGATAGAATTTGCAAATAAGATCTTTACCTTTGATAATTTTTTAATTTAAAAAAAGTTAAGTGGTAAAGAAAAAGGGAATTAAAACCTAAATAGGTAAATCCTCTTAACCAACATGATTCTTACAACATAATTTACATTTACAATATAGACATTTATAATGACTTCATAGTTAATATGGGTCCCATATTATGAGCTACATAGATTTTGAGTTTTGTTTAAGGGCAAGAAAACTTCAACAACAAAGTGAAAGCTGTGCTTTTTATCTTCTAATGCTTTTCATGATCAGTTCTTCAATGTAATTGTACTTAAATATTCAATATTGTATCTATTTTCAGATTCATTATTGTATTCTATTGTTCTTTATGTATGACTAATTTTTCACTTAATTTTCTTTTAAATCTATGTTAAGAGTGTGATTTTTCTGAGGGCACACACACACACACACACACACTACCACACATTGATTTTAGAATGAAGTAGTATCCATTCAAGAGAATGGATAAGTTACCACATTGCTGGTAACTTTTTAAGAATGAATATATTTTTAGTATCAAGAAACACTCATATTCTCTACAGAAAATAAACTTATGGCAGAAATACAGTCATTTTTCATAAAGCTCTGTTTTTCAGTATTGATGTTTTGTTGAAAATGTTATAGACTATAACATGATTGAGGTTTGAAATGAAATTAGCAGTGAGGTGACAGTTAACTCAGAAATAGAGATCTTTTTAAGATTTTCTACGGAAAGAGTATTTGTTATTAACTTAAACAAAGACTCTTGAACATAGGTACAACCTGGTACAACTTGGTTTCATCTAGAAAATGTAACCCTTGTAAAATTCTGGTATTTTTTACAAAAAAAACCCCGAATAACCACGGTGAAAGTAATTATGAGATTTCAAATAGATATTTTTTCTGTCTTTATTCCTGTCCTGCCCCTAGGTTCATTAGAACCTTTTTTTTTTTAGATTCCATATATATGTGTTAACATACAGTAAGAAATCACATTTTTAATTGTTATATTTCAACTCTGTTTGTTACAAGGTATAGTTATCAAAATTTGAGCCAAGATATGGGGGTTGAGTTTTCTAAGTGTAATTAAGTATAAGCATATGTAAATATGCTTCCATTTATGGAACATTTTTATTGTAAAAAAAAAACAACATAAAATTTAACCTCAACCATTTTTAAGTGTGCAGTACAGTAGTGTTAATGATATGCACATTGTTGTACAACAGCTCTCTAGAGTTTTTTATTCTTCAGAATTGAAACTCTATACCCATTGAAGAACTCTCCAGCTTCCCCTACCCGCTAGCCCCTGACAAACACACTCTACTTTGTTTCTATGAGTTTGACTATTTCAGGTGCCACATATACGGTATCACACAGTATTTATCTTTTGTGACTAGCTTATTTTACTTAGCATAATGTCCTCAAGGTTCATCCATACTGTAGCATGTGACAGAATTTCCATCTTTTTTAGAGTTTAATAATATTCCATTGCATTTTTTTTTCTTTATGCATTCATTCATTTGTGGCCATTTAGGGTGCTTCCACCTCTCAGCTATTGTGAAAAATGCTGCAGTGAACATGAGTGTGCAGTTGTCTCTTTGAGATCCTATTTCCAGTTCTTTGGGATATCCATCAAGAAGTGGTATTGCTGGATCACATCATGATTACTCTTTTTTTTTTTTTTTTTTTTTTTGAGGAAAGTTCATATTGTTCTCCACAGGGGATGCAACATTTTACATTTCTACTTATAGTGCACAGGGTTCCAATTTCTCCACATCCTTGTCAGCATTTGTTACTTTATGTTTGTTTGTTTGTTTTGATAGTGGACGTTTTGTTGGGTATGAGGTGATGTCTCATGTGGCTTTGATTTGCATTACCCTGATGATAGAAATGTTGAGCATCTTTTCATATGCTTCTTGGCCATTTGTATATTTCTTTGGAGATATGTCTATTCAAGTCCTTTGCCAATTTTTTAATCAGGTTGTTTTATTATTGTTGAGTTGTTGGAGTTCTTCATATATTTTAGATGTTAATGCCTTGTTGGATATATGATTTGCAAATATTTTCTCCCATAGATTGCCTTTCCATTCTGTTGATTATTTCCTTTGCTGCATAGAAGTTTTTAAGTTTGATATAGTCCAATATGAGTATTTTTTACATTTATTGCCTGTGATTGTGGAACTTTAAAATTTTTTTTCAAGTTTTATTTAGTCTAAAATAAGAGAGTAGCAATAACTCACTCATGTAGATCAGAAAAGCAATTGTGATCAATTTTATTGCCAACTAAGAACTTTCATCAAAGCTATAATGAGTTACTGAAAGCACCTTGATTAACACAGCAACTGATACTTTTTAGGTGATTTAAAGGCATCTTTTGAGCTATGTACTAATAATTGTGTTTTTTCTTTAAGTAAGTTATCCAATTTTTAAATAATACCTTTCTTAATTTTAAAATAAGATCAAGGTCCTAAAAGCTGATGTGGATTGGTTATTCTTCATTGGTCTTGGGAATCTTATTTCCTACCCGAAAGGACAGTTGGCATATAAAGTAATCTGACACATAAATACATATATGGATACATATTAACATATGTATGTGTATATATATGTGTGTGTGTGTATATGTATGTGTATATATGTAACCCAGCCTGACATATAAAGATAAAAAATATTTACACTTTTATTGATAGCTATCAGGCAGATAGACCATGTTGAATGTCCATTTTATTTTTAAAATTTCTCTTTTCTTTTTTCTTTTATTTTCATATGATTTCCTACAAAGTTCTTTTTTCTTCTTTATTTTTTAAAGGCTGTTGAATGTTTAAATATAATAAAAAAAAGTCAAGTGAATACTGATTTACTATTTTTGAAACAGAATTGACAAATAGATTTTCACCTAAAGGAGAGAAGATGGGAGAAACACATTATATACTGACAGAGTTTTTGATATTCCTCATGAGTGAAAATAACCCAACTAAATTAGTCATAAAATATATGCAAAAATAGTGTGTGCCTGTATTTAAAGTTTTATAGAAAACAGTATACAAATAGTACAGAATAACAAAATATTATTATTGGCAAAGATGTTAGATAATGAAAATAACAATAAAGGTAGTATGTTTGAGAATTAATTAAATGCCTGTCACCTGGCCCAGCAGTTTACATGTATCATTTAATCACCATCTCTTACTTACAAATGAAGAAATGTAGGCTTCATCAGTGAAACAGTTAACTAAAGTCATACATCTAGAAAATGATAGAGCTCAGATTTCAACCTCAGTCCAGATCCAGAGAGGTTGAGAGATGGTTTGGAGTCTCACAGCCAATTTGTGATAATGTAACAGAGACTAAGATCTGACTCACAGACCATTGAATGAATTCAACTCATTAATTCCTTAATTTGCATATCAGAAAGCCATTTCCTACTACGTTAAATTTTTAACCAAGTCTTTCTAACTCCTCCCAATTATTTTGATGAGAATGTGCTAGCACTTGTAGAAAGAAAAGTCAAAGGTGAAAAATGAAAGCTAATTAGAGTCAGGCTATCATTGTATGAGTGTCTTCACAGTTGTAGCCCTGCTTTTTTTCTTCGTACTAAATATATTCCTTATTATCATTTAATTCTTCTATTTAAGTCTAGTTCATAAAACTTAGTGGTCATGGCTTAGAAGACACTGCAAAATGTTATTTATGGGATCCTCAACTCTTTAATGCTTACTTTTCATACTCGATGTGAGATTTACTTTATTTACTAAATATGTTTTTGATTTACAATATAGGTTTATTCCCTTTGCCTCAATATATATAAAAAACAAAAATTTAAATACTTAACTTGGCATAACTTCTTCGCAATTGGCTCAAATATCCTTAACCTGCCCAAGGGATTATGCAGTCTTAACTCTGTCTACCAACATTTAAACAAAACCGTTCCCTCTCTCCTGTTCATGATTATGAAGCACTAGGTTTAAAGGAAAGGTTGGAATCCTCTCTCTTTTGCATGTAAAAATACTCATGAAACAACGTTAACTAGGCTAGTTTAAATCTTCATTTCTTTGTTTGTTAATTCCTTATCATGCATCCATAATGTGTAGGACATTGTTTTAAGTGTTGTGTACCTGGCTCCAATAAGTTTATAATCTGGTAGGAAGCAGATACATCACATATACAAATATTATCAGATAAAAGAAGTTGGGTATGTATGATAGGTACAGGTATAGTAGTACCTTGGGAGTTCATCTGTTTATAACATAACTGTTAGAGATTGAATTTTCCAAATGCCCTCTGATTTAATATCAATAGTTAATGAACATTTATGCTTTCCAATGCCATCAAAATTCTTAATTTAGCTTTGTCAATGTTATTTGTATGTGTGTGCATTTCCTAGGTCAACACACTTTCCAGCACAGGCAGTAAGCTGTTCAGTGTATCAGCTAGTAAGTAGTCTTAGCTCAATTGCTTTAAGTAAATATAATTTACATAAACCTTCCACTCACGTCACCTGACATGCTGGTTCCCTTTATGTATATTTGCATGCAAAACCACAGACTAGTTTAAGATTCTTGAAACAACAGATATTCAAAGATGTAAGATTTAATTATGACAATATTTTTAAGTTATAATTGATCCTATCATAGAACTCCCATTGATGAGAAATTTCTATATTGGGGTAAATAACACCTGTGCTATTCAAAATTACTTTCGTGAATTTTGTATTCTTTCATTTTTACAACTCAAGGCATTTTAACAGATGTAATAAATCATTATTTCGGCAACCTAGTCAATTTTCACGTATCTTTAATATTCACTGAGAAATAAAACTTTTCAGGATATGGAGAACAGATCCAAAGAGGTGACCTCAAGGGCCCAAAGGTTAATTAATGGCCTAAGATAGCCTGACTCAAAATATAAAGGAATTCAGAAAGGGAGGGAGCGGGGAAGCTGTGTATTTCTTCAGGGTTTCACAGCTAGTTAGATGGACATATTTTATTATGTTTTCTCACAAGAGAGACATTTTCCTCCATTGCATGTTGAGGTGTGGTCTCTTGTAATAAAGATCGTTTTAGTCTTTACCCAATAAATTTTCCCCATTATCTACTATAAAGTCTGGCTAGCTACTCTTTACTTTATAGAGTTTTTCCATAGTGTAATGTGTGAAGGAATGAGGTGGCTATCAGATTTCTCTTCAAGCTAACTAAAAACATGGAAACCCCACAAACAGGCTATATAACTTGAAAATTGAATAAAAGTAACAATATGTGTGAGGTTATGTATATATACATCTATACATACACACACTATGTATATATATGTGTATATACTATATAGAGTAATGCTCTTTTTCCATTCATCATTTTGATATTATTCTATTATTAATTCCCTTAAGTTTGTTATCAAAAAGGGGAATAAACAATAGGATTTCAAAAGCAATACCAAGAAGTATAATATTCTCAGAGAGCAAGAAAAGATGGAGGGAAAATGCTGTTGTATAAAGCTACCAGTGACACAGGAAATGCTTTCCTGCAACCTAAATAATAAATGCTCCATTTCTAGTGTATTTATAGACAGATTTTATGAATAATATGTACGTGTACAAAAGATGATTTGCTTAACTCCAATTCCAGTCACATATGTAAATCAATTGTTTTAGAAATATTAGCACATGCCTACATATATTGCTGATATTAACTCATAGTTTTCCTTTTCTTATTTTGATATTGAATTCTGGGCTCACTTCTTAGAGATGGCACATCATTTTTTAATATTTACCTCGTTGTAAATTTCCTTCTTCCAATACACAGTTACACACCCTGCAAGTGCTTTCAAATAGGAGGTAATTGGTTAGACAACTAGATCCAACTGCTTCCACCAAAAAACTAGAAGAAGCACACATCCAGGGGAAATGTCCTTTCGTTTATCTTTAAATTGGAGCAGGGCAGAGGTCACTAGCTGAAAGGAAGTCAAAATGACAAGGACCCTAACAGTTGCAAAGAAAAGTTAAGACAAGTAAATATCTTTCCATGAGACTCTTGGACTGTTGTTAGCTACCTGGCACAGACCATTTTCTATTGAAATAAATTAAAATATCACTGACTTAGAAAAAGTAAGGGAAAGGTAGTCTAACTTAATGGAAGTCTCAATGACAGTCTACTTTAAAATTGATTTCATTTTATTGCTTTTAAACCTGCATTCTCTCACATAGTTTAAAACTAATATGTAGGAGCAGCTAAAAGATAGGGTTCACAAACCATATTTTACATTGAAAAATAACTTGTCATAAACATAAACACCATTAATACATAAACATTTGTTGCTGGAGCCTGCCTGAACCTCTAGGAAGGAATCCTTAATTTGGATTTGGGGAATTTTCTTTTCTAAACATTGTAGCAAGTTCCCAATAAATATATTTTCCTCTTTCACTGTGGAATAAATAATGAGCTAAATTAAGACATGGGAGGCAGCAGAGAGATTCCAAGTACTATGGCCTCCATTACAATTTTCAAAATACGAAAATTTTGAATTTTCAAGTAGGCTTTTCTGATAGGGTATGGCTGAGAAGCAGTTTCACAGGGGTCAATGGTAATTGCTGCAGAAAATCTAAATGGTCAGAGTGGAATGATTCAAATTCAGAGAGGAAGAAAAATAGTTATAACCAAAGGATCCCATCAGAGCATTTTAGAAGTGCACTGAAAATGCTCTAACCAAGGGACAGTGCTTGATATTCTTGGAGAGATTTTCACACTAAGGGTAAAGCTTTTGTTGGTTTATGGGTTTACAGCAATGTTGGTTCTAGCCAATTGTGTGCAACCATGGTAGCAATAAAGACTAGTGCTTAGCATGATGGATTTATGGTCAGTGCTTTGTTTATGGCCATTAGGATCATGGGCAGTCTAGTTCCCTTTGATTTAAACAGGATATCGTTGGTTTGGTTAGTGGTATGTTTTTCTGTGGCTATGGCTGACTTCAAATGAGCATTTTTAACCTACTTGCCAACTCTATCTCTAGGGAGAGGGAATAATCCAAATTGTCCAAATGTTATTAAGAAAAGGAATCACATTCTTGGATATATTGTGTAAAGGAGGATAAGAATTCCATCATGATGTGTTTAAGGCGTTCTTCCATGGTTAATTTTATCACCTTAAATCAAGATTTATTGACATCAAACAGTAGTATTTCATCATATGGCTTGAACATCCTTGAGAAAGGCATAGAGGCAATGACTGGAATGAGGCACCGCTTGATAAGCAGCCCTGCCGGTTCATTTCCAGCACATCGCTGCCTGTTTGTCCTCTCTTTCTGCAAGAGCCCCCTTATCTGATGGTAAAGGAGGAACATTTTATTCATATTTCATATTCAGGAAGGCTAGTGAACTGAAGTGCATTTTAGCTTTTGAGTATATGTAGTACGGAGCATTACTGGCAATAATATGCCAAGATGCATTGGCTGCAATTTGCAATGTTATGAAACTCAAGTATTTGCAAATCATAGCCCACAACTGTTCATAGATTGTATGATAGGACTATTGGGATATTTTATTTTTGTTTTGAAGGCTATGTCCATGGTCTCTTCCTCACTTAGAGATCATTTTGGATTTTTGCTGCTGTTCAGAAAGTGAGAAGTTCTCTTTCTGTTTTCACCAAAGTCAAATTGCTGAAGTACCACTCATGCAAAAAAAATGTTTCTATAATATATATTATGCATTAATTTCTTCCTAGAGAAAAGACAATTGTAATTATTTGGAGAGAAACTGATCTTTTTTTAATTTATTTTTTTATTAGTTATCTATTTTATACATATTAGTGTATATATGTCAATCCCAATCTCCCAATTCATCCCACCACCACCCCACCCCCCTGAAAAACTGATCTTTAAAGTTGAACAAAGATAGGGTAATGTAAATAATTTTGCAAACAAGACATAGTGTAAATAGCTAGCATATTTCAACATTGTGCCTTTTTTTCCTAATAAAAGATATATCAGCTTTGATGATTAAGTTGCTTAATGGCCTTTTGGAAATTTGCCTGTTCTCACTCATGAAGAAGGCATATTTCCACATTATCTGGTACCGTGTGATTATAGTTTTCCACTAAGGAATTATAGGGGAAATTTTTTTAAATTACTGATATTAAAAGATTTGTTTAATCCATATTTATTTCTGAATGATTCATGTGAAATTTTCCTATCTTGGAGAATCCTGAGGGAAAAAATGATAATTTTATTTAGTTTACAATACTTACACATGTGTAGAAAGTCTTTTCTTACCTGTGAATGGGACCTGCATAGTAAGTGGTGGAGAAAAAGTGACTGAGATAGGTTTTGAGAAATGGCAAACTGTTCAGACAATTTGTGGACTCAAACTCAACTTTCTGCATGTGAGGCTTCTCTTTTGTATCCTAATAGAAAAAAAAAATCTGCAATGTAAGAATTTAACATGTCCCAATTAATGCTGAGAAGATGACCCAGAAGTTTGAATACGTTTTCCCAAAACTTTTCTGAGGGATTAGTCACTTTGCATTGCTCGTTTTGATTTTATATCCATTTTAGTACCAAAGAGTAGAGGGACTGAAGTGAACAGAAACTAAATTATATGTTGATTTTTCCATGGGATATTAATATGTTGTTACTTTGAGATGGAAGGAGTTGCTTGGTGGTTTCTCGCTTGGTAGTATTTGGCTTGTAGGTAAACAGGAGGAAAACACCGACCACCTCTGACATGAATGCTGATTTCCAACTGCTCTTTAACATAAATTTCTTTTGGTTGTTTCCAAATTTACCTTTGATTAGTATCTTAACATGTATGCATTCCCCATCTTACTCTGTGTGTTATAAATGGCAGTCCTTGAGAATGGGTAGAGTTGTAAGTAAAATTATCATCGATTGTGCTGATTTGTCCATGCTAGAGAGAATTCAAAGTAGCATAGTCTGCAGTGGTAAAAGGTCAAACCATTAGGATTGCAAATGCAGGGTAAACCATCTCGATCCCAATGACCTTACTTGACCTAGGCACACCAGAGAAGCCACTAAAGAGTTTCACCAAAAAAGAACAGTTTTTTGCAACACAGTTTAAGGGAAGGAGGGAGGCCTTTGCAGTGAGCACATCTTCTGTATGAATCCTGGCTCCATCACTCCCTTGTCCTCAGAACTCTTAAACTCTCAATCTCAAGTTCCTCCTCTATGAGGTGGAGTTGATAACATCTATCCTCCTGAGGTGGATGTGAGCTTTAGATGAGACAGCATATTTCAGGCTCATTCACAGAATGAACTCAGGTTACCACGCTTACCTCAACTTACCACACTGACTTACCACACTGGTGCTCCACGTGGTAAGTCCAGGTTGGAAATGAATGAACTATCACTTTCCTTAAGAGCACACGGATATGGATGTAGAAAGGCTGGATGACTTCAGAGATAATTTTCCAAACTGTGGTTTTTGAAACATCAGTCCAGAGAGAATTTTGGAAACTCTGCATTTGATGTAAGCTTTTTGGAGACATCCAACATACTTAAGGAAATTAATGGCTCTGATAAGTCCTGCAACAAAGCAACTTATTCATGTTGTTTAATCTGACATTGAAAAATATGACCATGACATTTTTCAGTTACTGTTCCACTGAACATACTTTTTGAAACACTGACCTAGGACATTAGCTCCTCCCATCCCAGTCTTTAGGTAACGTGTAATTGAAATGAAATGCAACCTACAACAAACCACCTCTCTTAACTTTCTTGTGGCATGTGGGAAAAAGAAGATTTGGGTCTAAGTCCATTTATCTTAGACCACATTTGGCATTCCTCGTTAATCTCTCTTTAAAGAGACTTTGTGGGCCACAAAAAAATCAAATGGAGATCTGGTTAGTATATAATACTTTCTCAGCGTGGTGTGGCTAAGTTTGGTTGTTTGCTGATTTTCTGTATAAAAAGGGCACTTAAAGCATCCAGAGCTGACAGTCTGGTATCTTTTGCAAGCAATTTGTAAAAGTACCTATTTATACTTTATCTTGAAAAAGGAAGTGCGTCATTTGGGTACTAGTAAATAATGAATTGTTTTTGTCCTACCATTTTTTGGAGAAAAAAATCCTACTTTATAGTTAGATGTTTGCAGTGAAAGAAAATAGCCATATTCACTAGCTGGTGATAAACACATTTTCAGGGTGATATCTTGTCTGCTAATTTGTTTGGCTTTTTAATTTGTTATTGTGGCAAAATATACAAAACATATAAAGTAATTTATTTTTAAATTGTAGCTGAGAATGAAAACTAGATCGACTTAGATATTATTAAAGCCTTGGGACCCATAGGAAACAATAAATTGTGATAAGGGTCATATCTGAGACTTATTGGTTAGAAGGAGAGATAACCAAATCAAACAAAAATATCTTTATTTCTATTTTTCTATTTACTCTATTGCAACGTTTTCCTAATGTTATTAGAATTCTAAGGTACATTTATAAAAACCAACAACATTCTTTGATTATTGTGTACAGAAAATACCCTTGAATGGGAGAATAGATTAAATTAAGACTTTTAACTGAATTATTGAGTAAATATAATACCATTCATATCAAGAAGGTCAATATGTCTTTATAGGATTATGTGGTGTATTTGTCTCAACCAAATATTCAATATTAGAAAAGCAAGTGACATAATTTACTTTTAAAGAGAAAAGTAAAAAGTACCACCCCCTCACCCCCATTGGAAGGAGAGAGAAGAAAAAAAGGAGAAAGAATAGATGCTTGTAGCCTAGCAGCAGCACACATCAATCCGTTGTCCAGTAGGGGCTGCTCATAGAGCAGGAAGGCTGATTCTTCTAGCTACATGTTTCACGACTTCAAGGAGGCTGGGGTTTCAAGGCCACTGCAATGTCTGTACTTGAAATAACCTCTTCACATACTCCTGAAGTGACCCAGCCTCTGATAACTACTCGAATAAAACAGTATGTATAAAATTAAAGAATCATTAAATGAGTCATTTGCATCTTGTCATCTGCCTTAAAATGCCATGTTACACACCACATAACTGCATTTCCAAAAAGAATCAAAGTGTTGTTAAATTGTTTTTAAACACAGATTTAGAGAATGAAATGGGGGGTAGTAAACTAGTAGCCAACTAAAGCAAAACAGGCTGGAATGTTGGTAACCGATTGTGGACACAGGATCCAAGCAAAACATCTTGAATTGCTAGTACCGTAATAAATTATAGTTTTCACATTTGTACTTTGCAAGTGAAAACAGCACTAAGTCAAACTTGTGAAATAAAGATCCAATGATGGTATTTTAAATTCACCCGCACCTATGATGACTGGGGAGACCTGACGTATCATGGAATAAATTGGATAACCGAGGTTGAGTAAAGAAAAGGCCAAGGGACAGACCCTCTGTGGCCAAAATGCAACTGTAGATGGAAGAAAATGGCTGAGGTAGGCAAAGGGTTAATTGTCACATAGAATCTAATGAATGTGATGATTTCTTCTCCTCACAAGAAGACCCAAACCACTTCACCTAACACCCAAGGGGCTGTTATCTCATTTTCTTCAGACTTAATTTTCTCTCTTTAACATAATGAGATAAAAGGCTGAATGGGGTTAGTGTCCCGGGAGTGTTCAGAGGGCAAGAAGTGGTCAAGAACTGGTTTATCTCCAAACTTCATTAGCCTATTAGATAACCGATGCAGGGGACCCCAATTAACGTAAGGAATGAGAGACTTCTAAGGGATGAGGGTCAGTCCTCACAATAATGGAACTTGGCCTCCTGCTTCAGAAAGGAGATTGGAAAAGCCCCTTGGTGGAGAGGTACTCTCCTGGGTGGAGATGATGGGCTGATTTATTTCTCCCTGGTGTCCTGGAGTGTATCTGCCCTGATGACTCCCTTGATCTTGACATCAGTCACTTTGGAGTCAAGATAATGAAAACTGCATTAAAGAGGCCCATCCAGTTTATGCAAATGGAACTTTATCTTCAAAGAGGCCATATCCTTGGAAGAGTTTCTTTGCTATTTAAAAGTATTAATAAAATGTGCTCAATATTTTCTCCGTTCTACTCCTTGTTTTCACTAATTTACGTAGGCATGGGGGTGAGCTTTTGTTTCTTTTTGTTTTTTTAACCCAAAGCTTTCTTGATGTTTTATCTAAGAAAGTCAAATCGTATTTAGTTTGAAGATTGCTGTATGGAATTAGCAAGGACATAAGTGAGGCATAAGCATTATTCTAAACAAAAGAAGTCACGCACTTTAGTGACATGGGACTGGGTCTCTTGAACCAAGGTGACTGGAGGAAATTGAGTTTTGCACTTGAACAGGAGTTCTTAGGGTGAGAGGGCAAAAATGATAGCGCCATTAGCAATTATACCCACAGATGTACCTTGGGCTACCACCCTAATTAGAAATGAATCATGTTATGCCTGTACAGGGACTCTTTGGGGAAGGAACATGAGATAAGGTACACGGAGGAAATATTGGAATCATGGGGGAGCTTTGTGTTTCCCTATCTTTTCTGCCATGCCATTTACCAAATAACATCAACGTAAAAATGCTGACAATAGATGAGGATTGTGTTTACCTGACTCAGTCCGTGTTTATTCGACGTTTTAGCAGATTGATTTTGAGTGTATGTTTCCCTCGAGATACACAGAAAGAGCCTGTTACACAGCCTAGTGACACTTTCAATAACCAGAATGGGACTTCGAGAGCAATGGTGAAAGAATGAATAGTTTGCTCAATAATCTCTCTGGTGTTTTCAAAATGTTGCCAACATTAGAGATACAAGATTTATTTTTACCTTGATGTCAGGTCCGTGTTCTTTAGTGTTCTGAATTTGGAATGAATGGGTGGTTTATGACTGTGTAACAGAAGCTTATCCCCACCTGAACTTTAACGACCACAAAAAAAAAAAAAAAAAAAAGGAAAGAAAGAAAAGAAAAGCACAACCTTAAGAATTGTTCCTTTTCTTGAGAAAAATCACTTATCTAAAGAATAATGTCTCAGTTTTCTCTCGCATTTGTATTTATTTTCTTGCTAGTATTTCACATATATTGTACCTAGGTGGTAAAATGTTCCTCTGAATATTTCACAGACAACTATTTTGCTGAATGCACTCAAACTGTTACTTTACTTTTGAAAGTTAGAATCTTTAATATCTTTTCTACCAACACTATACTACTTTAAGAAATACATAGTTAAAATGTGATAGAATGCTTTTGCTTTTAATATCTTTTTTGTCTTTTCAACCAGGTAGTGATCATTCCCTGGATATGTTTACACAGTATTCCAAAATGATAACTTCTTTCAACCAAACAGACTCTTATTTCAAACTAATCACTGAACTAGATTGGCTGTGAAATTATGATTAAATTATCTTAAAGCACCACAAAATATAAAACTGTATTATAGTTGCATATTTATATAACTATATTATAATTATGTGTTGTAATTATTACATAGTAGAATAGAACATAGTATATATTATGTGGTTATCTTATAGTTATATAACCACTATGATGATTAACCGGAGGTCATTCTTATTACTACCTGAATGAGGAATTACAGGGCTGTACAATTTCAGGTGGTGTTCACAATAGTTAACAACCATTTGGCATGGGCAGTGATCAAAGTAAACGGATGGGGCAGTAACAATCTCACATGCTCATCGAACATCATCAGCCTTGGGCAAGAGATATGACTACAAAATATTGACGGAGTTATCATTCTTCCCACAAACAAACAAAAACAACTTTGCGAGGAGAAATAACAGAAATCAAGAGAGTTCTTTTGCTAATGAAGACACAAACGCAAGGTCTTAGAGTTGGACTAAGAGTAAAAGACTGCCTGAGGTATGCTTTCATTCAAATCCCAAATACTGAACTTGGAATAATATCCTTCTCGAAACGGTCTGGCAGTTTCTCTTCAGCAGCCAGTAAGTCCTGGAGCAGCTTCTCTGAGATTTTGTCAAGTATGTCAAGGCAGTTGTTCATCATGGCAAGGCCTAGCCTATAAGAGATGGGATCATTGGCACGCCTTTTACATTCAAAAGGCCTATGTGCTTTCCTACTCGTTTGTGTATTTTCCTCCTCTTTTAGTTTTTATTCAGAAGGAGCACATAATCTTTGCAGAAAAATTGGCAAAAACAGACAAGTATAAAAACTGGTGAAAAATCACCTATACTCCCACTAGCCAGAGGCAAGCACTGTTAACATTTTTTTCATGTTTCTCTTTCTCTCTCTTTCTCTCTCTCATTACCTCATTGTTTTGCAAAAATGGGAAATATTTCTTTCTTTGAGTCACATCTAAAGTGTTCGGTAAAAATATTGTCCCCCTCCAACTCCTTTCAACTGCAGTGCCACCTACAGTAAGACTGTTTAAAGTGGCTAATCTTTTAGACGCTGATATTCCTAATGTGTTCAGATGTCTATTATCTGTCCCCTGAGTCACCAGTTTTGCTCAGTCTTCATAGGACCTGTGAGGAAATTCCTCTCAGGGATCTTAGCATGAGCCAAGGTTCGAGTTCAAGCATTCCTTTCTCTGGTTCAAAATGGAAGTAAACAGATTTGGTTTTGCTATGCTCATCACTGCCAACATTTTCATTTTATGAGTGGATAGCACATGGCGAGTGTGGCCAGTGTTAAAGCCTTGTCTTAAAAAAAAGAATTTTAACGGTAGGCGTGGAAATGTCTGGTGAACCCTAAACACCTCGTGAACCAATGATATCAGGAATAATGCTAAAATTAGAGCCACTAGGAAAAGATTCACAAACAAAAATTATGTGATTATTAAATCATTGAAGCGGGAGAGAAACTCATCCATTATCATAAATACAGATTACAGCCCTGGGAACCTTTCACTAAATACATCAAAAGTATGTTTCGATCAGAAGTTAATATATGCTCAGCAAGTTGATAATGTAAGCCCTGTGCTCCCCCTCTTCCTCTCCAGTGAATGCCTAAATAAACTTTATTTTGCAAGTTGAAAGGACCGTCTAAAATTCCTCATTCTTAATGCTCTAAAATGCCCGGGTTCAGAAAATTAAATTACGCCATTTTTATCTGTTCGAGATCAGCTCTGTTTCCTCCTTCGCTTTGTGTTTACTTTCCTGCAGTAGCTGACATCAAAATGTTTTCTGGAATGCTGGGACTAAATAAGTTATGCTTAACTCAATATCTAATACAAATAGCCCTGGGGAGCTTCAGCGACACAATCATAAAAGCTATAGGTTCTTTTAATAGCTTGCCACACTTTGCCGATATAGTATTTCTCTAATCACCAATCTTTACGTGCCTTCCTGACCTTGCAGCTCTCAGCCCAAACGGCTTCGTGGTATCAAAGGCCTATGTCATTGGAAGAGTGAATGGCTTTCATTTTTCCCCTTGAAACTTCCGGTTCCTAGCATCTGTAAAGAATTACTCCGAGTGGTGTTTTGCTGCCTTGCGGCCACTGCCCTGTCCAATGGAAGTGACTTTTCCCAGAAAGGTCACAGTGGTCAGTAATAGGTGGATATTCAGGGAGGAGGCAACTCTGATTTCTCTGGGTTTGTGTTACAATATTCACTCTTCTTGCATCACATTAGCTGTTAAAAATCCAAGTCACATTTCATTTGCAAAATATTTCAGCAAGGAAGGGTCCACTCTGTCAGGTAGGAAGGCTGAAAGGATTAGCAACAAGTTTCATAGAGTCATCCTATCTGTTGGGAAAAAAGTAAACTCCCCATTTGCACGTCTGGGGAAGATTACTTTTGGATGGCGCACATGAATTCATCTTCAGAATATGTTACCCTACAGGATCTAAACAGCGCACACACATGTGTGGTACTGCAGTAATCGAGGAATCGCAAATCTGCAGATTCTGTCCTGTAACTCTGTCAAGTGGGGCAACCACTGAGAGCAGGAATTCTGATTCATGCCTTCTTTTAAAACTGAATTCCTCAACACCATTATGTTTGAAGTCTTCTGTGTAGTCGGTAGTGGGGGACTTCATGAATGTATTTCTAGACTACCGGCTTACACTGAAGTCTGGGACACGGATAACATTTCCAAACGTTCCAGTAATTAAGTTGTCCCCAAATAATTTCTTACCTTCTCTGTGCATGAGAATCTTAAAAGAGAGAGAAATGGGGTGCGGGGGGACAGAAATAATACCGAATACTAGTAAGAGCTGTGAAGCAATTTGATATGTTTCCAATGAGGGATTTTTTTGTTGTTAGGTTTTTTTTCTTTTTTAATGAGAGCTTCTTGTTTATTTTTTAAATTTCAAAAAAAAATTTTTGGCTGCATCACGTGGCATGTGGGGGTCTTAGTTCCCCAACCAGAGATCAAACCCGTGCCCCCTGCATTGGAAGCACGGAGTCTTAACTACTGGACTGCCAGGGAAGTCACCAATGAGGGATTCTTAACACAAGTAAGAAATGCGTATTTAAAACAATCAGTGTAGAAGAACATGATTACAAAGTACTGATTACAAATTTAGAAGTACTTGTATGGCATGCAATTTCATCTAACAGTCTATTTATTTATACAAAATCTGTACATGCTTTTACTACTGTAAGGAACATCCGCTCACCCCTGGGAATGTCCACGATCTATAATTTTATCTAAATTTCTTGATTTGTTTCCCTAAATGGTTCTTAGAATATCATTTTATAGATAGTCTCCCCATTGATTTCCAGTTTATGCTAATTTATTTTATATTATATATATATTAATATTACTGAGGATTAAAACTAGAAAAAAAAAAAACCTCCTATAATTCCATGAAGTCCTTTACTGTTTGGTTGTGTTTTCTTTAAAGTCTTTATTTTTTCTTATTTTATGTATAAAATACATAGAATCCTTACAAAAGTGAATTCATATTAAATGTACAATCTTATAAAATGGATTGTTTTCTGTATCCACTTTATTTAGCATTGTTTCACGTTACTAAATGTTCTTTAAAACCGTGTTTTTCTGGAATAGCCAGAATACCTATTTAAAAAAATAAGTCTCACAGATGATGGTGATAGAGTAACAGGCAAGCTTCTCCTGGCATTGGAAGCTACAAGAAGAAGAGAAAGTGTCTCCTTTATGAAGAAGTACCAATTCTGAACGTTTTGAGGTCTTAGAGCAATTAGGGAATTTGGGTGTTTCCTTTACTTGCTCAGCCATGTGTGTATGTTAGAGAGAGAGAGACAGATGACAGACAGAAGACAGAGAGAAACAGAGAGAGAGAGTATTTTTGAAGTCTTTGAATTTATGTGAAACACACGGAGTCTTATGAATGAACTGCCTTGTCCTTACTATCTTAACTTGACACTCTCTGAAACCTCTCCGCATCCCCTGTAGCCTTTGGCATAAAGATTGGTGACCGTGGGATTGTCTTTCTAGAATTTAGTTTCCTGAAATTAACTGAGATAGCTAATGTATTTATCAAGATGACAAGTGAGGTTGTTTCTTAGCTCTGTGAGGTAGGAACAGTTTTCAAGCGCTCTAAGCCTTAGTTGGATTTATATTTACATTTTTGGCGGAACACTATTGAGTTGGTTACATTTTGCTCTGTAACAAACTAGCTTAAAACACAGTGCCTTAAAACGGTTAACATGTATTATTTCTCATAAATCTGCTGAGCTGGTGGTTCTTCTGTTCTAAGCCAGCTCAGCTAGGGTGGAGTGGTCTAGGATGGCCTCCTTCTCTGTCCCTCTGGGTAAACAGCCATGGCTGGGAATTCTGGGGTCTCTCTCCTCATGGCCTCTTATCTTCTGGGGGGCTGGCCCTGGCCTGCTCATACAGTGTGGCATAAGGGTTCTCAGCACCCAGAAGCGGCATGCCCCAGTGGGCAAGCACTTTACAAGTGTGTGCTTCTATCACACTTGCTTTGTATTATCTCATTGGTCAGAGCGCATCGCATGGCCACGCTCAGAGTCACCATGGGAGGGAGCTATTTCACGGCATGTATATAGAAAGGGTGATTCACTGGGGCCCTTATTGCTACGTTATACCAGCACTGTCTCCTTAATTTCTGAAATCCATTTCAATTAGACAAATACAGGACCTAATTTTAAATTTTTAATAATTGTTTCATTTATGTTTCTGCAAAATTCACAGGAGGGTCAATACACCTGAATATATAGAAACTTGTTTTTGAAACGAAACATGGCATAGTGTTTTTTTTCTCTTCAAGCAAAAACAAAACAAAACAAAACAAAGCAAAACTCCCAGCCCTGTGAGAGAATTAGACTTTCTCCCAGCTTTGCCCTGTCATTCTAGTCATTTGAGCTTCGTAGGAGAATAATGAATGCATGTGTTTTAACACAACTGTGATCTGGCATAGCAGAAAGACATTTTTAAATCTCTTATATAAACAGAAATTACCCTGTTATGCCATGTGTTTAAAAAAATACGATTTACTGTACACTACTACTATGAGACTCCGCTGATTACATGGAGTTTTAGATGAAGGCAGTTTCTTAAGGATAAATGATTTTATTAGCAGCTCTTAAATATATTTTATATATATATATATATATATATATATATATATATGTTTTTCCTAACGGAAAATGCTAAGCTGTTTCAAAGTTGTAATTTTTCCCTTATTAGAGTCAATTACAAAGAGTCTTCTCATCTTGGGAAGACAGAACCCTGGGTAATTTGTAGATAAAGGCATCTCTCAATAACATGCCTAGTTCATATATGAAATCAATAGGGAACATCCATTAGATGTCCGGACACATTCTAGATTCCCACAGATCTGTGATATCCTGTCAATACGACTTCCCTACACCCATCTGGAGAGGAGGAGCATGTGTACTGGAGACAGACTTGGGTTAAAATTCTGGCTCTGTTAATTACTGTTGTAACCTTGAGCAAAATCCTCTAATTTTCTGTGTTTCCACAGGGCTGATGTGGAGTTAAATAGGCGGCAACTCAAAGGGTTTGTAGAAATTTTCAGTGTTAGTTGCCTTTCCTCCTCCTTTTTTCACTCTTTCTTTTTACTATTTATTGACTTCTTCTACTGAAAGCAGTTGAAAACTTCCTGATAAGTTGCACGTCAGGCTTTTTGGGAGCAAAGAAGGAGACCGGGAGGGTGACTCTGGGTGAGTCTGAACGTTCCTGGCCTGAGTCAAGGGGACGGGCTGTTGGCGCCAGTGCCAGACCCATCTTGCCATGGCTGTTTCCTCCTCCTTCCAATTTTCCTGTGTCTGCTTTTTCAGAGACTGCTAAATTTTGTTGCATACTGATAACCAGCTTGCTCTGCCTGCCCCTAGTGCTATTATTACTTCAAGGAAAAGGCACTCTGGGGCTATAACGAGAACTTAAAACACATCAGCAAAAGCCTTAAGGGAGTTTATGGATACAGCAGTGCTTGCAGCACCTCCAGAAAATGGACGGGGTGAACAGGATAAGAGCCGGCGACAGTCTGGGATGCCGCCTAAAGGCCTTACCGTTTCTGTGACTTAAATTTGTGTTTTCGCTAAACATTAGCTGGCTTAATTTGTCAGTGCGTCGGAATCAAAAACACTTCAGGACAACCATAATGCTACCCTGAGAGAACCCAGGGACAAGCTAATTAGGAATAAAGAGGTGAGATGGAGAAGAGTGTGTATCTGGGTTACTTCACAAGGTGAAATCCCCACATGGGCGGTGGCAGCTCGGAAATCTGCATAGTAACAAACCTGTCACAAATCAAGGACAACTCGATGGAACAATTAGAATTAACATTTCACTCTGACATTTATCAAAAATCTCTGCCCACATTTTACTCTTTGCAACAAAAACTGTGGTTTTGTCCTAACATTTAGTAAGCTGTTGCCTAACTGTAAACATCCATTTGTAAGATAGGCACTGCCTGCTACAAGAGTAAAGTTACATCTTTTGAAATCCTTACCTCCCATTTGAATACTGCACTTATTCCATTTGCATGACAATTACATATTTTGAAATATATACATACTGTCTGAATCCTACACTTATTCCATTTGAATCACAAATGCTTTAAGAATTCAAGAAAATATTATTTTACAGTAGATAACATCTGTTTCAATGACCTCTTCTTCAAAACCTTTTTCATTCTGTTTTTTCCTTAAAACTCTCTAAATTGAATGAAAGAAAACCAGATACTCTGACTATATTATATATTTTTTCTTAGTTAAAAACCCACAATTCTGATTTTCTAATGTTCATTCACTATAAAACAATACTTTAGATGTTTTGTTTCTGAACAGAAGCTCAGAGGACACCAACAAATTGTGATATTTGTAAGGTATTTTGATATTTTGTAAGCTGTATGTAATTATATCCCTGACTTCCTGTTTTCATCACATTGTAATAGATATTCATATATCAGGATGCACAAATAATTAATTTTGAAATTAAATAAAATACATCAAAAGTTACAGTGAGGGTAAAAGGCCATTGTTAGATGTCCAACTGTGCAAATTAATAAGAGATCTTTAAGAAGATAAAGACATGGTAGAACAAATCTATGTTGGCATTGCTTTGTCTGAAGTTCTTGCCCACCTTTCTACACAGAGGCACACACTGGTATGTTCGCAGTTCCATCTTTTTACTATCATCCAATTTTTCAAGACCTAATGAGCTAAGGCATAAAATACTGTAGCATATTTACAAAGGATTCCAGAGTGTAAGCGTTGGAGAGAAAACATTGCAATGAGATTAGCAGACAGGTCTGAACACAAAAGGCGGGAAGACTGTGACATCGACCCTCCCCCCCAGACCTCTCCCTCCCCTCTGGCAGTTATATTCCTACTTCTTCCGCCAGACAGAACAATCCAGATGTGATCTGGAGTTGCTCCTCCACTGTTTCCCTTTTCTCCACAACACAGGCACACATTCAGTCCATTACTAATTTTAGCCACTTCCTTTACATATACCCCGACCACACCCTGACCTTGTCCTGCCTTGACTAATGTGGCAACCCTGCCACTCCTGGGCTGGGGCAGGAGGGCAGCCGGAGAGAAACAATATCAAAAACAGCCCTTTAAAACAAGAAGCATACCCTGCTTCCATGCATGTAGCATCTGTCACATCCTCTCGAGAGCCCAGGAGTGTCCTTGCTGTCATTAGGACCCAGTGGCACCTGCAAGCTCTTCCTGGCCTGCCTGCAAGCACAGCCTTAGCAAGATCTAACTTGCCACACACGGAAAAATGGGAGTCTTAGAGGCGCAAAGGCAAAGCTCTTAAGCTGCCCCTACTTTTGCTCATCCTCTTCTTCCTCCATGACTTGTTGACTTTGGAAGATTTGGGACTTTCCTTGTTTAAAAATACTAGGAATATTGTGGGGTCTCCTTACCTTTTGTGACTTTAAAGAGTTAGCATTTTTCCATGTACTACATAAAGCCTTATGGCAATCCATTTTTTCGTCCAAAATTTTAAGAAGGGATTCCAACTACTTAACTGCATTTGTAGGTCCAGATTCTCCTTGAATGGTTGACACATTCTCAATGACAGCCACATCCTTGGGTGGCAATTGGATATTCACAAATGACATTCTCCTCTGCTTCAACCATGATTTTCTATTCCTTTTAGGTACTTCAAAAATAAGACAAAAATAGAATTTGGAACAAGTAGAAAGTCAAGAGTTTGCCTGAAATCTAAACACATCAGTGATTTCAATAGCTGATGAAACACTCTAAACCTGACTTTATATATCTCAGCAGTAGGAGGGGTATTCTCTTGCATATACACAGATTAGATAATAATTTTTTAACAGTCTATATAGCCTACCTATGACTAGCAGTTAATTACTACACTACAGTATAATAAATTGAGATAGAGGGATAAAGAGGAGCAAAAGATCAATTTCCATTGGTTAAAAGGCTTTCAACATTTTATAGACAAAATTCGGGGGGGGATTTTTAGAATTTAATTTATTTTTTTTATACAGCTGGTTCTTATTGGAATACTTTTTAATTACTATGAAGAAATGGACAGATCTGTGCTATCCAATAGAAATGTAATGGAAGCCACATGTGTGATTTTATATTTTCTAGTAGTCACATTAAAAAATAAAAAGCAGGTAAAATTATTTTAAATAATGTATTTTTATTTTACTCAATATATCTTACCCAATACATCTAATATATTGTCAGGTTTCGTGATAGTATAACCTGGTGAGATCCTGTGTTTAAAGACATTAAATCAATATTTACTATCTATCTATCTACCTACATATCTATTTATTTATTTAACTACAGGAGTCCAGGTCCTTTAACATGCTAATTGGTGTTGTGGGTCCATAAGCATGGGGTAGAACAGGGTTTCCCAACCTAGGCACTACTGACATTCCAAAATTTCAGCCCAGTAATTCTTTCTTGTGGTGGACTCTCCTGCACATTATAGTATTTAGCAGCATCTCTCACTTCTCCCTACTAGATGCCAGTAGCACCTCTTCCCTATCGCCTCACCAGCTGGGACAACCAAAAATATTTCTACGCATTGTTAAATGTTCTTTGGGTTGCAAAATTCACTCCCCCATTGAGAACAACTGGAGTGTGTGGAGTACGACTCCTCTCATTTGCTCACATCTGCTTATCTAAATAGGTCTGCATCTTGTATTCCAATGATTAACTGAACTTATATATCCACGCTTATTAATTGAATTGAATTAATTTAAAGCATTTTATACCGCTAGGCATTATAATGTATTTCACTGGAGCAAAACATGAACCTACACTTAGTAGCTAAATGAATCCTGTAGTTGAAAGGAATAATCTCATTGATGTCTGGGCAGTCTTGTGTCCTTGAAGACCTAGACCCTAATCCATCTGTTTGAAACCTTTCCCCAGTCTTTCCCATATGATTGGAAAACATCCTGTCCCTCTTGCCTCCATGCCAACCAGGTCTTTTGTTCACACATGGTAAAAGGTCTAGCTGTCCTGAAAGTTTTCCTTTTTTGCTTTCCTCTCCCTGAACTGTAATAAATTTCCAAATTGCTGCAGAAAACCTAAACATTGCATTTGTATAGTTAAGTTTCCATATGCGTGCTGACTGCATGTTAGACTCATTTCTTTCCTCCAAAATTGTAAGCTCCTTGAGGTTAAGGACCTTGCCAATTTTTAATATCCACCATGGATTAAGGAAACTTGTTAATAATATGATATCTGCTTGGTGGGTGAATAAAAATTGAATCATTTACATGCTGGACACTGGGCTGGGCGATGGCAAAAAGTGATGAATACACAGGTCCTACACTTGCAAAACTCACAGTCTAGCACAATGGTTCTCAACCTGGGGGAGATTTTGTATCCAGGGTACCTTGACAATGTCTTCAGACATTTTGCATCCTCACAACAGCGGGGAGGTTGCTACTGACATCTAGCTGGTAGAGGTGAAGGATGCTGCCAAACATCCTGCAATACACAGGACAGAGGCCCACAACAGAGAATTATCTGGCCCCGAATGTCAATAGTGCTGAGGTTGAGAAACCCAGAAAAGAGGAGGGCAAGTCACCAACAGTTTAAATTAAAAGCAATACATGCCATGATACAGTTAGGTATGGGGTGCCATAAGAGCTTAGAAAAGGGAAATAATTCAGAGTGCATGACTGAGAGGGCGAAAAGTCTCCCTAGAGGAGATAAGCAAAGGTTGGATGTGCAGGTTTGAAACCAGCAGCATATGAGAATGAAGGATGAGGCATTGGTTACCCCCAGGAAGAAAGTATAGAGATAGAGCCAAGAGGTAGGGATGGAGCTCCAGGGAAGCAAACCTTCACAGGCAAGGCCAGGAAGAAGAATGTGCAAAGGGGGTGATGGTGAGGAACTAGAAGGGCGGAAAGCAGGAAGATGGTTTCTTTCCAAGGAAAATAGAAGCCAGACAGAAGACGGTTTCGAGAAGGGACTCATCGCTAACAATGTCAAGTGCCTCAGAGAGGCTGAGTGAGATAAACCAGAAAATCTCTTTAACATTGGTAAAGAGTCATGGGTAACTTTAATGAGAGAAATCTCAAGGGAAGGAGGTAGAAGATGGATTGTCTTAGGCAGAGACGTGAATGGGAGGAGAGAAAAAGTATGGATTTGTCTTCAGGAAGCATGTTTATGATTATTTATAGAAAAGAAAAATTGAAAACAATCTAAGTCTAATAAAGAAGGCATTTAAATGGTTACAAATAAAATGCAATAATATACAACCACTAAGACATGTTTGTGAGTGTTTAAGACTATGGAAAAATGGTCACAAGTGTGACAAAAAAAAACAAGATGTGAACCTTTGTGCAGTATGATGCCCATTTTTTTTTACGGGTAGTGAGAAATAAAACAAAAGAAACAAAACCACAATATTAGCAATATATTGACAACTAACAATATTAGTTGTCATCCCTGGGTGGTGTATATTATGGGTAATTTTCTTTATTTTCTTTGAAAATCTTTATTCTCTGAATATTCTAAAATGAGTGTGTATGACCTTTAAAATCAGAGGGAAGATATGTTTTAAGAAGCTTGGCTGAAAAAGAAGAGAAAGTTTTGCAGTAACTTGAAGAGAATACAGGGAGGGTTAAGGAGTGTGTGTGTGTGTGTGTGTGTCTGTGTGTCTGTGTTTGAGTTGGAAGCAATGAGAGCATTTTTGTCTGTTGAGGGGAGAGGAGAGAGCCCGTGCACCTTGAGAGGCTGTAGATACAGGAGCATGGATGATTGATGGAGCCCGTCCCTGAGGGAGCGGGAGGGGATGGAATCCAGATCACAGGTGGTGGGATTAGTCTTGGCTAAGAGGAGAGACATCACTTCAACTGAAAAATGAGGAAGAGAGGTAAGGATGGATGTGGGTGCTGATAAGAATGTAGAGGAAGGGGCAGGAAGTTGAGGGAGTTGCTGTCTGATGGCCTCTATTTCCTTTGTGAAGTAGAAGGTGAGGTCATTTGCTGAGTGGGGTCAAGGGTTTATGGAGAATGATGGGGATTTGGAAGGGCTGCTAAGGGGAAAGAGGGAGGCAGGGGACTTGGGACACACAGACAGATTGTCCAGCTAACTTGAAAGACCAGCTGAGGCCGAAAACTGAGTTTTGAACGAAGGGCACCTACTTTTGTAACCATGTGGCTTTCTCTAGCAGCACTCTGTAACATTAATCTAAAAATTAAGAAAGTAAATAGTGAGACTGATCAGAAGGTTGTAGATTTAGGGGGAGGCCCTGCAGAAACACCATTATTTTGAGTGCTTGGCGTGATAAACAATGGAATTTACGCTGGAAATAAAGAGACGGAAATCAAGCCAGAAGAGAGCTGAAGGGAATGGAGGCCTCCATGAAGCCTACAAACGGGAGGAGGGGGAGACAGGGAGGAGAGAAATTGAATAATGGGAGGTTGGGCTAAGAATGGGGTATTGGGAGGTAAGATTCTAGGGATGAAGGATTACTACGTGGAGGTGAGAGTGGAGGTCAGCTGGTGTCTCCATGGACTCTCCCTGCTAGGATGCTCACTGGACAGTGAAAACACAACTTCTGGTCATACGTAAAATGCAGAAACGCTTATACAATCAAACAAAACTTTCATGTAGATTAAAATACTGTCTCCCTCCCTCTCTGTCTCTCTCTCTCTCCCTCTGTCAATTTCTTTACACACAGACACACACAGACGCAGACACACACACACACGTATGCATATAATTTGAAATATTATTAAGAAAATAGCATAGATGTTCAAACAGACTGCACACCAAGCAAAAAGAACACTGGATCTTGTTTCAGTTCCATACACTTAATTGCTCTATATCTTGAACAAGTCACGCTCACATTAGAAAACAATTATCTCACTGGTAAAATGGGTTAAATTAGATCGATTTAACAAGTTTTCTTTAAAGAACTAGATCCAAGTTTAAACTATACCTCGGTTTTAGAAATTCCAAATACTATAGTTTAATTCAGTGTATATTTCTTGAGCACTACAATATGTGATTCGAGAATCTAACAGAGAACGAAACAGATGGACTCCTCTCCCTCACAGGTTTAGAAGCAAATGGGGGAGTTTAAAAGATTAGTGTACAAATAATAGGACTCTTCCTTGTCCTGTGACTCTGTTCCCTACCACATCCCAAGACTTATGTTGGGGTTCTGCCAGGGCCCTCCTAGACACAGATATGTCTCCTGAGATCAGGGATAAAGGATTTTGAATATTTGTGATCACAATTTGTTAATGTTTCCTCTTATATTACTTTTATATCTATTTGATTATTTGAAATCTTGAATGCAAGTTTATAATCTCACTTCCAAACTGCTATTTTCACATGCCTATACACACAGGCACATGCACAAATGTATACAAACACACACATATAAACATGCATATGCATACACACATACATATATACATATACATATTCTGGGAGGAAACACTTAATGTATAATCAAAGCCTAAAAGATTTTAAATATTCAGAATATTAGCCTATCAGTAGTCAGCATATTAGAGATAGCATCTAAATACATCTGTCCATCTAATAGATGACTAGCTTCATACTTAGGAGTTGGAAGTATGTCAAATGCTCTCTGATGAGCTAAGAAAAGTGAAAAATTATAAGGCATACCTCTAACAAAACCACTGAGTTTAATTAGCAACACAGAGCACACAGAATAGAGAGAAAAGTCCATGTAGCACATTTTATTGCTTAACTATTCAGTGGTAAAGTTAGCCAGTTATACATATTTATTATGTACATGTGTTTATTTATTCACATAAATACATATGAGTTTAAAATTAATGCTTGTAAATAACATACATTTCAAACTGGTATACAAATTGGACTTTCTAATGTTAACAATTTTATTTACTTGTAATTCGATTACTCTCTGCAGGTATAGTAATAATTGGTAATATGTTCTGAGTACCCAGAATGTGCCAAGCACTGTGCTAAATATTTTTAGTGGATCATCTCATTTAACTGTGACAAAAATCTCTAAGAGGTACATACTATTATCATTCAAAATCTACAAATTGAAAAAATGGGACAATTGAGGTTTCAAAAAGCTAAGTAATTTACCTAACATTGTACATCTGGTGAGTGATAAACCCAAAGCAGTCTGATTTCAGAGCCCATGCTCTTCATCATTGCTCCCTATCTCCCTCACGTAATCATCTTCCCAAGTCATCAATTTTTGTGGATTCTGTCTTCTAAACATTTCATGGGTCCATTTTCCTCTCTTCAACCCACTGCTGCAATCCTGGCTCTGACCACGTTTAAAAAGCTTATGCCTATCTCTGGTAGTCTGACTCCTTGGGTTCATCTGTAACCCATGAGTCTGGCCAGCGGTTACAAATTAGGTCACATTAGCATCAAGTACCCACCTTCTGCTATCATGAGAGTCCCTAGCACCGTCATTCTGGAAAGAGAGCCTGACTCACTGCGTCTCAAGTACTTCTGGGTTTTCCTTGAGGGAGTCTCACATGTGTTCAGGAATGAGTCTTTGCTCACTTGAGAACCACCAGCACCTGCCATGATCTGTCATGTCTACACCCACCACCTACACTTTGGTTGCTGCCTCCCAGGTCCTCAAAGCCTTACAGTCCTCAGAGTGCCAAATGGCTCTTCATTGCCTTTAGCCCCTCAATTTTATCTTCAGCCAGAAATGAGGACAGTGGCCTCCTTCAAATTCTATGCCCCATTTTGCCGCAGGAGGCACAAAAGAACAGCCTTTGTGACCTAAATCTCACAGGGAAACAGCTCATTCAATCTCTACCTGAAAGCCTGGCCTCCTGGAGCTCAAATAACCACTCACGAGGGCCAAAGAGCAGACCGGTTTGCCCTTCTCCATTCCTCATCTTTTCCCATCTCTTCTCTCAGATCTCACCAGAATTCCTCCTTTTTCCTTCACCAAACAAACACAAAGCAAATTCATATCAACCGGTGCAAAGGTCCATGGGATACAGGGAACAATGGGCAGGTGAAGGCTATGTGGTTTACCCATTGACCCACTGGTCATGGCTCATCAGCTCTGCCAACGGCCAGTCTTTGAATCCCCTAAGTCCTCCTTACGTGCAAATATAATCATGTTCTTCCACTGATTAAAACGTACCGATGAGTGCTCATTGTCTTCAGAATGAAGTTAAAATTCCTAAAAATGGTTAACAAGGTTTTTCATTAACCAGACACTTTCAGTTTTCTTCTCCTCACTCATCTGTTGCAACCTCCTCCAACAACCTTACTTCAAACCCCATGTTCTAGAGAAGGACTGGACTATGGCAGGTGGAATCATTGTAGGACAGGCTAATAGCAGTCCATGGAGCTATTGTAGAATGCCATATTTACCAATTCTGCAAATTTACAATAATGCCTCTTTTTTTGTCAATTTAAAAATAACTACTATTTACTAAAAGCATGATTTTAAATCTCTCTTGGGTATAACTAATAACAAATTTACCATCTAATAGTGATAAGAACTCTTTTAGCCTTGTGAACAAATATTATTATTATTTACTTTATGGCTGAAGAATCAAGCCAAAAAGTAAAGAATCAAACAGATGAAAAATAACACTGGTAAACACTGGGTATTGCAGGTTCATTGACATAAATCAAATATAATAACTTTGGTGATAATTGAATATAACTGCTTTTAACATCTCATTCATATTTATTGCATATTTTCAGGTTTGTATTATAAATATAATTTTTCAATAGCAATTTTTAATATTCTGAATGTATAGTATATGCAAAAATGTGAATAATCATAACATTATTTAAATTTTTCAGAGAGATAAAATAACTTTTAAATTGAAGAGTTTATTCATGTAAGCCAGGAATTTATATTAGCGAATGTACTTTGTCTCTGCTCATTCTATTTAGAATTGATTCCATTATACTAAAGCCAAATTACCAGACAAGATTTTAAACTAAATTGTTAAGCATTGTCTAATATTGTATTATCCATTTGTTCTTTGTAGGCATTTTAAGGCTTTTTGCTGATACTTATAGCTGTATCCCCTTTTGAATTTTAAAAAGAAATCTATTGGTCTATATTCATAGAAGTAGGAATGGATAAATGCTGATCAATTAACATTTTAAATGAGTTAAGTGTAACAAATGGGACAATCTCAGGGAATATAGAATCATTGAAGATCTAGAGTAAAAAGAAAACTGGGAAAACTTTTTGGAATTGAGAAGCGTTATCATTTTGCTTTTAAATTGTATGAAAATAGTCATTTCTGATAGAAACAAAAAATTCTTACAACAGGCAATAAGATGATCGTACCTGCTTAAGTCCTCATTTGTTATCTCAGGCTGCAAACGGGAAGGCCTTCTTATATACCATTAGAATGTTATTAACAAACATTGCCCTACTTATTAGTTTCACATGACAAGGTTAAAGAATTAATTCCAAATGATGTCTGATATTGTGGATATGCTCTGGTGAAACTGACCAAACCATTATAACTACAGCTACCATTACGTAGTGTTCAATATATGTGAGACACCATTATGAAACTTGTACATTTACTCTGAATCCCATGCTCTTTTTATGAACTTTAGTCTGCTAAAGAAGGTGCCTGAAAATTAAGTTATCTACCCTAAATAAAATACAGGTTATTATTCTGCTGGAATGATCATTCCAAAATACAAAGCTGTTCTTATCAACCAGCTCCACTCAATGCCCAATCCCCAGGCCCAAATCCGTGGGAGCTGAAAACTATTCATTGACTTGCCATTGCTCTTAGGATTAACATTCAGCCTCTTTAGATAGAACGCCTCCTTCAGCCTCAGCGGCCTCCTCTCATTATGAATAGCCACGCTGACCTGCACCTGTTCCATGGTGCTTACCAGGTACCCCACCGTCAGGGCCACTCTGAACATGCCGTTCCCTCCACATGGAACATTCTTCTTCCTCTCTTTGTCAACTTAAATCCTTCTCATCCTTCATCCCTTGGCTGAAATATGCCTTCCTTGGAGAAGCTTTTCTCGATTCTCTTAAATTAGGACTCTATACCACCCTTTCTCAGGCCTTACCTTGGTTGCTCTTTTATATCTCTTTGTGCAGAACTTTGATGACTATTTGTCTCCCTCACTAGACTGTAAACTCCACCGGGGAGTGACTGTTATCTGTCTTGTTCACCATTGTTTCTTCTAGTATCTGACACAGTGCCTAACATCTAGTAGACACTTAGTACAGTGAATGAATGAACAAATTAATTAAATTCCACCAAAGTCAAGAAATGATTACAGAGTTGTTGTAAATTCCGGTGGCTTTTTTGTGATATTTATTTTTAGGTTTGAGTAAATATTTACAAAGGCATTCCGTTCAAAGATTAAACATCAAATTTGGAGGTGTGCTATGTTTTATTCATCTTAGCAAATTTACCCTAGGATTATTGTTAAAGGCCTAGTTGTGGAGGAAACAGCAATTTTCAGCTCTAAACCTACAGTGACACGTGTTTATTCTATTTAAGATGCTTTTTTACATGCTACAGGTTGAGTGGTGTGCTTCCTTAAACACTTGTCTATTTTAAGCAGAAAACTTTCTGCTTTAAGAGGATGCATGTGGTAAAATACCAAAAGGAATACAGGTTAAACAGTATTCTTTCTCCTTCTGTTTTTGTTAGCCAAATATTTTAGCAGGGAGCTACCAGTAATTGGCTCTAGTTCAGTGACATGAGACTTGGAATACCTTGCCTTTGACCCATGCATGCTTTGGGAGAAAGAGTGAAATGGACATAACGTTACACATATTCTGGAATTTGACATTTTTGGTAATTTGCACACAAGCAATTGGATCTGGAGAGGAGTGGTGATATATGGTGATTCTCTTTAATGTTGAGTTCAATAAGATACTTTCTCAGGCTGAGAGATGAGGGTATAAAACTTTAAAGCCTGATTCTGCAAGAGTTCTGATCCTACTCACTTGACCAAACTAGTGATATGTTTGAACCCAAGGGTTTCCAAAAAATCCATTCACAACATATTGTTAAAACTGGCTTATTAATAGAGACACCCAGAAGTTGTAGCTAGTGGGATATTATTTTGGCACTTACTGCATTTTTTTTCTTAGAGCTGTGATTCACAACATTTTTTTAAAAAAAATTAAGGACCTTTCTGATGAAAGCTATGACTGTGTCTCCAGAGAATTCACACATTCACATACTCATACAATTTTGCACACAATTTCAGGGGTTTATTTCCACTAGAATTATTCCAGAGATCTTAGACTGAGAACACCTATCCAACATAAATCCATCTATTTCATGTGTCTTAAGTAGCAATGATTTATATTGCTTGTCATCTCTCTCCTTATGAGCTGTTTTATATCTGGACTCTAATAATCAAAGGGGAAGAAGAAAGGAAATGCTCAAGAGATTCATCATGGTCAAAAGAAACCTCTTTCTCCCTTTTCTTTATCTTCAGGCTATTATTTCTAGACCAGAGCTCTATTGTTCATGCTGTACTGTTCACTGGCTACCAACCAGACAGAGGATACTAGTCTAGGCCATTGCACAATTTCGTCTTCCTCTGGGCTGTTATGTAATTAAAATAATTTCAAACGACTCTCTTGAACATTTTTTTTCCTACAGGCAGTTGTAAAAATGTAGAAGCTGAAAAGCAAATAAAAGAACAAAAATGTAACTTGTTTTCTTTACTTTTTATTGTGAAATAAATGACTCATTATGGACTTGTTACTTATTTAATTTCAAAATTCAAATGTGGTTTCTTTTGTTTTCTGTAGTGGAGTAAAACCCCTATTGGTTTAAAATGGTCATTTTCCAAGATTGCTCCAAAGTGGCTGGGTCTTAAATATTTCTAAAGCAACCAGCCTTTCACAGATATAAATGCATATATAGTGCATTTATATCTGTGAAAATAGATATAATGCATATATAAATGCAGATATAGTGCAACTGAATTAGTAATTTATTTTCTCCTGGAACTCATATCTGAGGATATCTATAAGTGAATCTGAAGCAATTTATATACTCTGTACATAGGTAGTAAGTTTTACCAACATTCTACCCAGCTGAGGAACGATGTCAATAGGTTCAGCTTCACAGCAGGTCAATAGCAGTATTAGAATAAAACTTTAAGCCTCAATCCAGAATCACAGGTTAACTACACACCACACACATTCCCACCGTGCATATATATAAACATTTCAGGTTACACCTGAAATCAGTTCCCTGGTTCTGCCGCTGATGCTTTAGCTGAAAGCTTTGTAGTATTTGGATACCCACAGCACTGCCTTGTGAGTCATATTATTGTTTATTGATTCCTCATGATTTGAAATTGAGGATATTATTTAATATACAAAATTGTACCCTTCCTTTGTGCTTTTTTGTATAATTGTTTGCTGGCATGAAAAAATATGCTAGACAAAGACTCTTGTTTGGAATGAGAAGAACCTAAGAAGAAGGGAATGGGACTGACCTGACCTCACTGGAAATAACCAGCGAGTACATGGGAGCAATAAGTCAGCGACCTTGAGCCTGACCTCTGCTACAAGGGGCCACCACTTGGCACTGGAAGGAAGGTTGGTAGAGAAATAGTGAGCAGTAACCTCACTATTAATCCAGCTATTAATCCACCTTCTCCTGGATTGTGTGCCACTCTTGCATACGAGAATTCAGAAATACTGCCCATTGCTAGGGGAGAGGGGGCATAATAAAAGTCTTACATGTTTGTTAAAGGCACCCTCTATCTTATCAAATTTTTACTTAACAAAAAAGGAGCCCTCCACCTTTCAACTCTTATGCATAGGTCTAAATTCTTTTTATCACAAGCAATAAAAAATATTTTAGCATGCACTTATACACATAATCATTATATAGATATACAAAGAAATATAAAATACATTTTCACAAATTATATAAGTGTACCACTACATCAGTATATTATATATATTACAAAGCACGCACAAAAACAGAAATTAAGAAAGGTGTGATAAAAATTAAATAAACATGATCTGTAAATAAATTTTATCTTATGAGGTAACCTTTTATACTGTGACGAAAATAGTGTTATTTTTAACAACTTTTTTGTTGAGATGTAATTCACAGAGCATATGGTTGACTCATTTCAGTGTACAATTCAGTGGCTTTTAGTATATTCACACAGCTGTACAACCATCAACACGGTCAATTTTAGAACAATTTCATCACCCCCAAAAGAAATTCTGTGCCCATTAGCAATAATTCCCCAATGCCCCCGCCTCAACTCTAGGGAACCAGTAATCTACTGTCTCCATAAATTTGTCTATTCTGGACATTTACGCAAATAGAATTGTACAACACATGGTCTTCTGTGACTGTCTTCTTTCATTTAGCATAATGTTTTCAAGAGTGCATCCATGCTGTAGCATGCACCAGTGCTTCATTGCTTAACGTTTTCTTTCAAATATGCAATACAGTATTATTAACTGTAGGCCCCATGCTGTATATTAATTATATTCCCAGGACTTATTTATTTTATAACTGTAAGTTTGTACCTTTTGACCACCTTTGCCTCCTCCCCGCCACCCACCAACGTGTACTCTGTCGCGCTCTGGCGGGGCCTGCTGGGATCCTGACGGAGAATCACTCCGGGCCTCCAGAGGCCTCCTGGGGGCGCTGGTGGGGGGAAGATGCGCAGTCGCAGCAGCGCCCGGCTTCCCGCCCCAGCGTCTCGCGTCGCGTCCAACGTAGGCGGCACCTACTTCCTCACCACCCGCCAGATGCACTGTTGGGACCTGAAATCCTTCCTATAACGTTCGTGGCAGGCTGACCCCGACCTGGACTCGGACAAGGATGCAACCGGTGCCTATTTAACCCACAGCGAGCGCACCTGTTTGGGGCCCGTGCTGAAAACCCTCTGAGACGCCGAAAGCTGGTCATTAACAAAGACCTCGCGGAGGAAGGAGTGTAGGAGGAAGCGAAATTTTACCACATCACCTCACTAGTGACACTTGTAAAGGACAGAGAGAATGGGACAGCACACCATCACAGGTGCGGGTGAAGCATGCGTACCGCCGGCTTCAGTTGAAGAGGCGCTCACGCAGGTGGCGCCCACCACGTATGAGGGCGGGAAATTAGAGCACCTGGGCTGCATCAGCTCTTCCTGCAACTGGGGCAGTGGAGACCAGGCCGAGTTCCTCTGCGTGCCCTCTAAAGAGCTGCAAGACTCGCTGTCCGGCACCACAGTGAGCCCAGCGAGAAAGGCAGGATTTTTGCAAGAACGATGTAAGAAGCACAGGGCTGACAGCCGAAGAAGTCTTATCTTTTCCCAAGATGCAGCGAACCACCTTCTCAGGAAGTTTGGCCATGGGAAGAGACCTGCGTTTGACGATTTACCTGGAGATCCAGGTGTGAGTCCTTTTCTGCCTCTCAAGTTGGTGCTGAGCCACGGGACCAGCCGTCCGAGGCCGCATGCGCCCTTGCACAGGAGGCTTGCTGGCGGTGGGCGTTCCTTGCGGGCCCTCCCTCGGTTTTTCCAAGTGCAGGCCGGGCCTGAAGCTTCCGAATCACCGAAGATCATTCAAGGCGACGTTCTTGGTGCTACATAAACAGTCCGTCATGCAGCGTGGGCCTCCCTGGTAGGCAGTGGCCGCAGCACTGTGGCTCCGGGGACTGAGTCCTGGTCCGCGGTCAGGCTCCCAGGTGGGAACAGGTGGCGGTTTCTCCCGGCCTCTGCGAGCCGCTCCTCAGAGAGGCGGCCTCCGCCTTCACTAGTCCCCGGCCTCTGCTCCGGGGCCAGGCCTCCTTCAGAACCAGGCTCCTCCACCGGGACCCAAGCCTGGAATCACAGTCAAGGCTTCTCAGTTGTGTATTTTCCTGGCAAGAGACCTTTGCATCCTTCTTTCCCAGGGTCCATAGACTACCCAGTGCTTGTACTTTTTAGAAAACGCCTGCACGTGTTACGCCGTTTTCGAATGATCCGTTACATCGTTGGGAGGGAGGCAGAAGTTTGGCCACGTCTCTCCCACCCACAGGCTCCTGGGGGAGCTGGTAGCCCTGTCGATATGCCTCTGTCTGGCCTGGGATGGAAGTCGGGGCAGGGGCCTGGCTTCTGGATTCCTAGAAAAACTTGTGTATGCATGCTTCGAGAACAGAGGGCTCACCGGGTCGTGGGGACTGTCAAGAGTCTGGGGGACCTGGCCCAGATGAGTGGCTCTTTGCTTCTTGACCTCTGGCTTCCCAGGGGAGCTGTGCACACTGATCACCCTGGCGGCCTGCAGGTAGGTCAGAGGTTGTGACCCGTCTAGTTTCAAATGCTTCTGGAGACTTCTGCTTGTGCCCCTTTTTCTTTTCCATCCCCCCAAACCTGATTAACCAAGTTCTTCAGAACCTAGGACTTAAGTCCTCCTCTTTGTAAGGTCTGTTGTATGATAAATGTTTGGCCTCAACATTTTATAACATGCTTTTCTATAGGACACATTGAAACACCAGCAGACCACTTCTCCCCGGTGGAGCCCCAGGAGGAGGGTGGCCTGCCGTTGGCTTTGGGGTGTCCCCTGTGGGGAGCTGCCGGCCACTTTGCCCTTGTTTGATCTACGACCCTGGCATAATACATAGGCTTGTCTTTTTTAAGGTTTGAAGATATTAAGAGTTAATTCGATAAAATTTATTCTAGGAGGATATTTATACTTTTTTAGGTATTTGTATTTTATGAGCTTGCAGTTTTAATACCTAAGTTTTCCCCTGAAAATAGCAACTATGATTGTGGTTTTGGAAATGAGAAAAAACCAAAACAAAAAAAAAGTTTTTATGGCTGGATAGCATTCCATTGCATAGATATACCATATTTTATTTTTCCATTCATCAGTTGATGGATATTTGGGTTGTTTCTACTTTGGTCTATTATGAATAGTGCTGATATGAACATTCATGTATGAGTTTTTGTGAGACATATTTTCATTTCTCTTAGGTATATACATATTACTGAAATTGCTGGGTCATATGGTAGCTCTAAGTTTAGCTTTTCACGGGGCTGCAGAACTGTTTTTCAAATCGGCTGCATCATTTTGTCTTCCTTCCAGCAGTGTGTGAGAGTTCCAATTCCTCCACATCCTCACCAACACTTGTTATTAGCTATCTTTTTTATGGTAAACCATTCTAGTTGGTATGAAGCTGCATCTTATTGTGGTTTTGATTTGCAAATCCCTGACGGCTAATGATGTTGAGCATCTTTTCATGTGCTTATTGGCCATTTGTAGATGTATTTTAGAGAAATGTTTATTCAGAAACTTTACTCATTTTTAAATTGGATTGTCTTTTTATTATTGATGCATAAGAATACTTCAGACATGCTGGGTACAAGTCTCTGACCAGGTATATGGTTTGCAGATATTCTCTCTGATTTGTGTATTAACTATTTACTTGATGGTGTCCTTTGAAGCATGAAAGTTTTTACTTCTGATTAGATCTGTATTTTGGGGGGGCACTGTTTTGGGCCTTATATCTAAGAAGATTTACTTATATATTTCTTCTAATAATTTTATAGTTTTAGCTCTTGTATTTATTCTGTGATCCATTTGGAGTTAAGTTTTGTGTTTGGTGTGAGGAAGTGGTTCAAGTTTTGTGTTTGGTGTGAGGAAGTGGTTCAATTTCATTTGCCTGTGGGTATGCAGTTGTCCCAGCTCCATTTGTTGAAAGACTGTTCTTTCCCTTTTGAATTGTCTTGGCACCCTTGGTGAAAATCAGTTGACCATAATTGGAAGGGTTTATTTCTGGGTTTTCAGTTTAATTCCAATTCTATATGTCTACCCTTATGCACACTGGTTTGATTACTGTAGCTGTGTATTAAGGTTTGAAACTGGACTCTCCTCCCTAACTTAGGATATCTCAGAGAGTTTGTGCTGTATGACCCTTGATGCAGGGACTGGGTGTAAATGCTACTGTCTATCCATATATCAAATATTAATACAGTTAATTTGCTTTCTTGTGTTTTTATTTAAAAATTAAATACGAGTAGCACCTCTGCTATTTTCTTCTGCACTCACTGGATGCGTGTGTACTCCCATCTTCGGAGACCACTGCTCTCAGGTACCATATTTGGGTTCTGTTCGGCACTATACCAGTTTTTAGCCAAATGTCATCAACCAGTGGCCCACCCCTACTTCAAGCCCCAAGGTAATATTGAATTACTTGTACACACCCAATAACATCTCCAGGAGAGTAGACTTTCTCTAAAACTTCATCTCAATCACTCTGTTCTAACTATGGTTCTAATTGGATAAAATGATTATTCCAATACACTGGTGAGTTAAAAACAAAATACTAGAGAAAATCTTAGTGACCTAGAGTTGCTGATGGGTTTGGGTTTACCAAAGTGTTTTCTGACACAATGTGAAGAAGAAAACAAGAAATTTAAATTACATTGAAAAAAATTAGGTAGATTTATCAGCTCAGTCAAATACATTAGAGAGTCAGATTTTTCCCCTAATCTTTGACTAGAAGCAGTTATATTTCTATGATATAATATATACATTCTCAACATTTAGTGAGCCCTTGTGTTCTGGGCTCTAGGTTTAGCGCTGAGAGTATGAAAATGCAGTCGGGTTTCTGTTCACAGGTATCTAGTAGTCTCTCTTTTTCCAGGTCCAAATTAATATCCATTCTAATCCCCTTAGCATATTTAACCACTTAAAATATTGATATCACAATAAAGTGTAACATTTGAAAATAACTTTAAAAATAGAGTTAAAAATGCTGTTTATTAGGCAATTTGGAAAATACAGGTCAGCCAAAATATTAAGAAAATAACAATAAGTCATATTATCAGTACTTAGAAATGATGGCTTTTAAGTGTCTTTATGTTTCTTTAGATAGTTTCTTAAAGTTTGCACATTTAAATTTGTTTTTTCTTCTGTTCCAAATCATCATTTCAAGTTTCCAGTTTACATTTTTCTTCACTAATTTCTCAGTCCTTTCAGTATCATTGTTTTCTCTTTGAGATGAATTTAATATGTTGAAATTCTAAAGACAAAATATACTTAATTGTACATTTTATTGTATTCATTTATCAATCAGTGCAATCGTGTACAAATTAATTTATATCTTATGAATATATGACCTTAAAAGTAAATTAGCATACTTAAACTTACTAAAAAATAATTTTTCATACTTATTTTTTTCTCACCTACTTTTACTTTTTCTGTATTTCTTTTTTCTCTTATTTTTTTCTTTTTTGTATTTTCTAGTGAATCTTTGTTCCCTCCCTACAAAAACTTAGTCTTTTCAATAAAACCAATTTTATGTTATAATAATATTGATGTTTTATATATGCCAATTTATTATACATTTTACACTTATTTTAAATGTATTAATATACAGAAAAATAATAGAGATTATATAATGAACATCCATAACATCCAGCTTGAGAGATAAAACATAATATATATAAAGTTTACTGTGTATCTCTTTCCTATTTCATCCTTCTCCCATTCCTTCTTTTCTGAATTTGCTTTTTATTTTTCCTGTGCATTTCTTTATATTTTTATTATATTTGTATATACTTAAACAATGATATTAACTTGCATATTTTTAAACTTAAATAATTGACTTCATATACATATTTTGCTTGCTTTTTTCACTCATTCACCATTTATACTGTAGGTTTACTGTCTATCACTAAATATTAGTCCACTGTTCTTTAAGGTGGTTATAATGATTTATTCTCCTACAAGCAGTCTATGAGTTTCTCTTACTCTTTGTTTTCTGTAATGCTTGGTAAATTTCTGGTCAATCTCATGAGTATAAATTGGTGTCTCAGGTTGGTTTTAATTTGCATTTTTCCGATTACTAGTGAGGGTTTTCTATTCATGTATTTGTTGATTTATTGAAATATTTTATTATTTAATCTGGGAATTTCCTGTTCATACTTTCTGTCCATTTTCTGTTCCTATTTATTTTTAGGAGTTATATAGGTAACGTAGACATTAAACATTGCCTTATTCTATGTTTTGCAAATATTTCTACCCAATTTCTGGCTTGTGTTTTTCTGGCTTATGATAAACAGAAGTATTTGAATTTCTTTCCTTTCTCCAGTTTAGAATGATATTCTCCATCTACTTCCATAAAACTTTAAAAATTGTGCATTTACATTTAAGTTTTTCATCCACTTTCAGTTGTTTTTTGCATGTAGTGTTAGGTAGGTATCTAAATTCGTTGTTCCCTTATGGATAACCAGTGTTCCCAACATCGTTTATTGACTATTCTTTGTTCACCTGCTACTCTGTAGATCATCTCTGTTATATATCACAAGTTTCCATATACTCATGGGTCTGCTTCTAGGCTCTCTATTCTCTTCCATTAATCTATTGTGCTAATATGTCTGAAATAATTTAGTTTTTAGTATGTATAGATATCTGGCTGGGCATATCTCCCCAACTTATTCTTTATTTTCAAAATTCACTTGGCTATTCTCTGCCTTTGCTCTCCTATGCAAAATTTAGAATCAGCTGAAACATTCCAGAAATTATAGATTCTTTTGGGAAGAACTGTTATCTTTATGTTAGTGATTCTATTACAGAATATAGTGTATCTTTTCATCTACCTAGTTTACATCTCTGACTATAATGTGGTCCTCATATATGATTTTAATAATATTAATTTCTCTTTTTTTCAGTAAAATATATGTAACAGAAAATTTACAGTTTAACCATTTTTAAGTGTACAGTTCAGTGGCAATCAAGTATTTTCACATTGTTGTGCAACCATCACCACGAACCATCTCCAGAACATTTTTCCTCTTGCCAAATTGAAACTCTGTAGCCATTGAACAATCACTCTCCATTTCCCCTTTTTGCCAGCCCCTGGCAACCACCATCCTACTTTCTGTCTGTATGAATTTAGTTACTCTAGGTGTATTATATAAGTGGAGTCACACAGTATTTGTCCTTTGTAACTGGCATATTTCACTTACCATGGTGTCTTCAAGGTTTATCCATGTTGTAGCATATGTCAGAATTTCCTTCCTTTTTAAGGCTGAATAATATTCCATTTTAAATATTAATTCTTTAAAGTTTGTTGACACCTCCTTTATTGTATTGGTCAATTTTGCAATTGTTACATGTGTGCTTGAAAGAATATGTTTGGCGGGGCTTCCCTGGTGGCGCAGTGGTTGCGCGTCTGCCTGCCGATGCAGGGGAACCGGGTTCGCGCCCCGGTCTGGGAGGATCCCACATGCCGCGGAGCGGCTGGGCCCGTGAGCCATGGCCGCTGGGCCTGCGCGTCCGGAGCCTGTGCTCCGCAACGGGAGAGGCCGCAGCAGAGGGAGGCCCGCATGCCACACACAAAAAAAAAAAAAAAAAAAAAAAGGAATATGTTTGGCTACAAGTTTCATTATATCACCAAGGAATTGTGTTAATTCAAATCTTTTGTAACCTCACTCATTTTGTTATACGTTTGTTATAATCTCCTTCCATGATGTTGATTTTTCTTTATAGTTTTTCTTTATAGTTCTGTCAATTTACGCTTTTTACCTTTTGAGCCCGTTATTAGTTTTAGAATTTTTTTTTGGTTAATTGAACTTCTGTATTATTTTATATATACCTTTATATGGTCTTTATATGGTCCCTAATATTTTCCCCATAAAGTCTATTTCATCTGGTTTTAACAGGGCTGCACAAGGCTTTTACGTCTTTTTGTTGTTGTGTTGTTAGTATTTTCTTATATCATAGAACCTTTTAATTTAATCTTGGTCTGCCAAAGAATATAGCCTTTGACTGTCTTCATCTTTTAACTGGCAAATTGAGTACATTCACATCAACTGTGTTTAGTGATATGTGGGAATTTGTAGCATCTTATTTTGTGAATTATATTTGTACAGCTTTTTCAGTGCTTCATTTTTTTCTCCATTTATTTTTAGACTGATTGCTTCTTCGTTTTGTCTCTTTCGAAAAATGTTTGTCTACTTTAAAGTTATGCATGTTATTTCTATTTTTTAACAGCTACTTTTAAATTATTAACATGCTTGTCTAGCTTTAAAAAGTCTAAAGTTAACCAGTATTTCTACACCCATACTGAATAATACAAAGACTTTAGAACATGTAAATTCCCTCTAGCTCTTGGCATCTTAAAAGATAACCTCTAGGGATATTTATGATTCTAATTTTCTGTAAAAGCAAGACTTCTTAAATTCAAAGCACTGCAAACCAAAAAGAAAATTCAATTTTCTCATAATGCCAAACGAGGAGGAACATATTCTCTAAAGAAATGGCTTTAGAAATAGAATTTTAATATTTTTTCTAATTATTTTCCCATGATTCTTTTTCCTTTATTTTTAGGTCATATCTTTTATTAAACTAATTCAAATAATTTGGATTATTTCAAAGATTAAACACTATAATTTATGATTTCTGTATTTGCTTTTGCTGAAATTGCATGATGATATTGATTATAGCACACAATGAGTAATATGTCTGGAAGCAAAGGTAACCATCCAGAACAAAGTGAAAACCCAAAAGCCATAAAATAGGTCCCTGAACAGTGGCAACAAGAAAGCAAAATAAAACCAAACAGAAGCAAAATAAAAAATCACTGCTATCACAAAAAAATAGAACCTTGAAGTCTCCTCAACCCAGGGGCTTTATCATTTCATAATCTCCATTAGCAAGCCACTCCCAAATATTTAACTCTAAGCAAGAACATTGTACCTGCCATACAGAGACCTATATATAGAGACCCACTTTCCAAATAGATGGCAATGCCTATGCCCCACAGCTTAGGAAGGCCCAGGCCCCAATGACACTGATGTAATGCTAGGCATCATTGAAGAATTTATAAAGTAGGGGCATAATAACTCTTCACTGAAAGTACTTTGCAACTTTTATCAGTAGGAGGAGACAGATGATATTCAGGCATAGTGGCCTTAGGCCACTTCATATAGAAAAGGTTGTCGTACACATCTCGGTAGCCTGACAGAATGTCCCTGAATAACAGTCTGGCAAAGTAACCAATCAAAACCAAGTCCCTAGTTAAATCACCTGAAAAAAGAAAGACCGTGTATGCATAAGAAACAGGCTCAAAATACTACATGTGTTTAAAAAGTATTTTAAATAAGAATGCTTTCGGGGGATGAGGGCATGTTTATTATTCATTTATTGAGCATGACACATTTTCCAAAAGCACTCAATAGATGACAGGTTAATTTGGGTATCCATGCAGTTTTTAGTAGCAGCAGGTTCTGAACTGTTAGACATTTTATTTTTCTGATGATGCAAGAGAGAAACATGCATTTCTATCCTTACTTCGAAGTATGGGAAATAACCATGAACAAAATTCTCTCTCGTTAAAATTGCTAATAGAAAAAAATGTTTAATGAAACACTTTTTTAGCTATAAAAATACTATCTCAATTTTCAGCCTCATGAAGGAAGCTTTTTATTGGTGAGGAGTAAGTAATATCCATCTGAAGTAAAAGCGGCCTACTGTTTTGTGATACTTTGGTCACTAATATGTACCATAATAATCAGTGCCTTACTGGATTGTCAAGATTTGCCCTATACATTAAAAGCTATACTTCATTTGTAAAGGCATATAATTGTAGTCAAGTCGTTTGAAAGTGAATAAACTTTTCTCTCTTTTATAGTCCTTTTTTGGTAGAAGGTTCAAAAATATTTGATCCATGTCTGCTCTTAGAACCAGTGATTATGAATCTGTCCCAGTGAAGTGTTTGAAAGGCTCAACTATTTGTTTTAAGTAACATTTGCCATTTTTCTTAATTGTGATATGCAGAAAGTTTGGAAACCACATAAAAGCACAAAGGAAAAAAATAATTCTCAAATCACTCGTTTCCCTCAGCTCTTGGCTCCATCACTAAATACCTTCAGAGTATAGTACTTTGATAATTATTTTGTCTGTTCTCTATTTTCTTATATTTTCATTAGCCATTCCTTGGTTCTTTATATAATGATTGCTTATAAAATGCTTTCTTGTTTTATCCTTGTAGTGAGATCTTAAAGATGGCCATGTATCTCCTTTCTATTCACGTATTTATTCAACATATATTTGTTAACACCTGCTATATATGTGAAACACTGCATGGGAATATATGATTCAGTAGGCAAAGCTCATATCCTTATGGAACTTACTATTTATGGACAAAGTGCTTGAATTTGGGTGTCAATCTATAAGATCAGGAGCCATGCTTAACTCACCTTCCTATCTATACAACCCAGCATGGGATCTATCAGTATTTTCTGTCTGCATGCACAGTAGATATTGGAAGGACACTTACATGTGATGAATACGTAACTACTATTGAACAAGTAGTTGTTTGTCTCTTACCTATATTGCCGTATTCCTAATAGTATGGATAAGTAGATTAGATAAGTAGAATTGAATAAGTAGAATTTGCTTGCCTGTTTGTAAAGGTCTGTGTTGAGGTGTAACATTTGTATCTTGGTTATGAGGTAGCATACTGTAATTCCATTATCTCAAAGGTTCCTGTGAAGTCCAAGTGAAGCAATAAATATGCTTTATTAGCAAAGAAAGAAAGAAGGTGGTGGTGGTATTTACATGGAGCTCTTACAGTACTGAGTTATTCATTAAGAGGTAAAACATTTAGTAACCCCAGTCATCTAAAACGTGGTTATGTTATTTGAAAAAACCATGGCCTTTAACTCTCAAATATCTGTTACATATGCGTTTTTAAATTAATTAATTAATTTATTTATTTATCATGGTTGCATTGGGTCTTTGTTGCTGCGCGTGGGGGCTACTCTTCGTTGCGGTGCACAGGCATCTCATTGCGGTGGTTTCTCTTGTTGCAGAGCACGGGCTCTAGGCACGTAGGCTTCAGTAGTTGTGGCACATGGGCTCAGTAGTTGTGGCTCACGGGCTCTAGAGAACAGGCTCAGTAGTTGTGGCACACGGGCTTAGTTGCTCCGTGACATGTGGGGTCTTCCCGGACCAGGGATCGAACCTGTGTCCCTTGCATTGGCAGGCGGATTCTTAACCACTGCAAGTCCCATGTTACATATTCTTTTTTTTTTTTTTTTTTTTTTTTTGTGCTGTACGCGGGCCTCCTGCATCGGCAGGCGGACTCTTAACCACTGCGCCACCAGGGAAGCCCCATGTTACATATTCTTAATGTGCAAATAAATATTTAGCTTCGAGAAAGCATAAGAAAAGATATAAAATGCAGCAGAATATAAGTTCACAGATGATATAGATCCAGTCCCTGGTTCAAAGAGCTTTCAATATTACACATGGAACGATGATTTCACACACACACACACACACACACACACACACACACACACACAACCTATCTAGAGCCTTCTCCCCACTTTGCACCTGGCTAATGGAATTTATCTTTTACATCTCAAGTTAAATGTCACTTTCTTAAAGTTCCCTCAACCTCTAAATTAGGTTCTTCTTGACAGTTTTTCATGGTACTCTGCATTTTTCCCATATAGCACTCTTTATATTTATAATTACATTATACTTAGAAATATTTAGTATCTGTCTCCTCACCAGACAATAAACATTAAAAAGGCTCAGGGGCTTCCCTGGTGGCGCAGCGGTTGCGCGTCCGCCTGCCGATGCAGGGGAACCGGGTTCGCGCCCCGGTCTGGGAGGATCCCACATGCCGCGGAGCAGCTGGGCCCGTGAGCCATGGCCGCTGAGCCTGCGCGTCCGGAGCCTGTCCTCCGCAACGG
>NC_041218.1:73615762-73626564 GCF_002837175.3 Physeter macrocephalus
GCCACAGCAGAGGGAGGCCCGCATACCAAAAAAAAAAAAAAAAAAAGGCTCAACACACCTGCAAAGTGTCTGGCTCAGAGTGTGACCTCAGTAAGTAGTTACTGCATGCAGTAACTCTAAAATATAAAAGATGGTGGCAGGGAAATGGAGAGAGAAAAAGTGTGATGGGAATGTAGTGGAGAGGGAAAGTGCATGTAATATATGGGTTTGAAAAGGTTCCATGTAAAATTTGAAGAGGACTTTAGAGATAGTGAATGGTTGCTGAATGTGAAGCTTCACGGACACACCTAGAGGGGGCGATACAGAAAAGATAGATTGGAAGCATGAATGATCAGAGCCAACATATCCGTTAGACACGGTAGACACTGTGCCCAGAACCTATGATACTCTAAGGGGCCCCAAAAATGTTTTAAATGTTAATTTTTAATCAGAAAAAAATGAATATTATAATAATGATTCCAATGTATGCCAATATTAGCATAAAATTTAATTTTTAATATTTTTTATACAGGAAAGAGCCCATGAATGCAGCCCTGGGGACGATATTTGTTATATAGTAGATAGGATTTGAGCTGGAATCTGAAAAAGGAATAGAAGATCTAACATTGAAATTCAAGTTGGCCTCACTTAGGGAGATTCCAGATGACAGGCTGGCGAGGTTCTTCAAACTTTGCTTTACCTTCACAGGCTTTCTATCAGCCTTTTACTTATAGGAAAGCTTTAGGAAGAGAATTCTTGCAGGAAAGAATTGGATGGGTTGATTTTAGAGGTAGGGTGATCAATCAAGGGCCTTTGCATTAGTTTGGATTATAATAGAAAGAGACAGAAGGGATAGATATTACAAACATCCAGGTATATATTCACCCAAGCATTTTAGATCATATGCAGAAGAGCTCATTTTGTCCATAGAAAACTCCCAAAGTCATAATTACACATTTACATTCCCTGTATAAGTTTCATGAGAGGAGGAGCCATGTCAATCCTACTGCTGTACCTTAGGAAATTGAACATGGAGATGCTCAAGAAAACAAGGGATTTAGACTCCTGTAGATGTGTTAAAACTATTAGAACTAGAACTACATCCTGGCCAAATCATTCTAATCATCAAAGCAAATGCCCAGAGCTCAATGATGTGACAAAGGCCTTCCAATTGATTGATGGTTCCGTTATTCTGCAGAGCAAAACTGAAGTAACACCATATACACATACATTAATTATAACTTATTTTAAAGTTAATTTTAAAGGATTCTTAACTTTTTTCTAAATTGGGGAATCTCTGTCTATGGTCTATAACTAAATATATATTCATAATCATAACTCATTTTTATATACAGCATTAACTCATACAGAGAAAGTCATACTGACATAAAACCATGTAATATGCATTGAATACAGTTGTGTTGTATGTAGATTTGTTAGCATTCTCACTAAGTAAATAATTTGTACACTAAGGATGTACCAAGCCTTGTGCTAGAGGAGCACCACCCTAACAAGAAGGTTAAGGCAGGGCCTTACTAAGGAGAGGTGATGTTTGCATTCAGTCTTAAAACAGTACATGCCTGGCAGGTAGACCAAAGCAGAAGAGCATGTACATTTAAAAAATTATAGCAATTAGGCTTGTATTTAAAAGGCTTTGTTAACCTTTTGGAGTGTTAGTTTCCTTGTCCATGGAATGTGATGATCATCCTTTGTATCACTGTTCAGCTACTTTTCACATTTGTTGGGAACATGGAAAAGGAAACAAACATAAAAATCAACACACAGTTTATGAATCCCCTGATGCCGAAGAGAGGAAATATTCGGTGTGTAACATTGATAGTAAAATTAACCGCCTGTCTCTATTGTAGAGATTGTCTTTTTTGGAGACAGAGGAATAGACCAAGTGAATCTTTCAGGAGCTTCCAAATTCTGGCTCTTTGATTTCATAACTTGAGAAGTATGAAGAATGATAATGTTGTTAAATCACTGAGATTGTATTTAATACTTTATAAAGAAACTAAAACTTTTCATAGTATTGAGATTACACCATGCAACCTGTGAAAACTTCCTTATTCTGTACCATTAGATGAAGACTGAAAGCTGTCAAATATAGTCATTTAATTGGCAATTTTTAGGCTCCCATAAATGTCATTGACAATATTACTGAGATACGTTCAAGATAGGGCTTTCAGAATTGAGCCTCGTTGGCGGTTTGAAAGCAGCTGAATTGTTCTCCCACTTTGTGTTGTAACAATTCTGGGGCTGTATTCAAAACGTTGGTATCAAGGTAGGAAATGAGTCTAAGTCAATGTTCCTCTTGAGGTTAAAGGTCTGTTTCTTTCAATCAGTTCAAACTGACAGGCCTCCTGCCATCACCTCCTCCTTAGCCAGGCAGACAGGCCATGGCCGTCAGTGTGAAAAACATCTGTCGAATGGATTTATTGACTAGATCGTGTTTTGTTTCTCCCTTTCTCTATTTTTTTTCCTTTACGCCGTTTATTATGTCTCTGACCTGATGAACTTAATTGGTTGCCGTGTCGCACTCAGTGTCTCCCTTAGTGCTTGTCTCATGTTTCCTTCTACTGTGCTCTTCTCTTGGCAACAGCCGTTCCTGGAGCCGCAGCACGCACGTGCGCTCTCGGTGCGCCCAGCTCAGCTGGCCGCGGATGGCATGGACGGATTAGAGAAACATCGTCTTGTCTCCAGGGCTCATTCCTCCCCTGCTGCCTGCATTTTCCCTCACCCAGCAATGGACTGCCACCTCCTGCCTGGCTCTGCAACTGGTGAGAATCCCTAAAGACTCTCCCTAATAGGCAGGCTAAATACACCATTCTTGTAGGATTAAGCGATTTAAATGCTCTGCATAACTCCAAGAGCAGAACACTCCATTTTAACCCAGTGCAACCCAAATTTTATGAGATTATATTGGCCACAAGACAAACAGCACATCTGATAAATCTTGGGCTTAGTATTAATAGCCTCATAAATTGTTACCATTCAAGGGCCTGGAAAACACATCAACAGGTGCATGGGTCCCTTTTGGAAACAAAAATCCCTACAACATTCTTTAGCAGTATTCCTCAATCTCTTCCTTCTAGTAGTCCTGGCCACTAGGAAATTTATGATGCTGGCTTCATTTGAGTCTAAAGAGTGCCCCTCTTCCAGTTTGTTTTTCTTGCTGTTTTGTTGGTGTCCCTGTTTTCTTCTGACTTTCCATACAAATGAGTCATAGGAGACAGTGGTGCCAAGGCAAACCTTGTTTAATTCTACGTACATGAGTTCCATTTCCATTTATTATGGCACCGATGGGTGGGCTCTTTGACTACCCTCTTCCTTTGCCTACAGCTGTGTTTGATATTTCAGAACCTGGCTACAGAGGAAAACAAACCAGATAATTCCAAGGCCAAAGGAAGGTCAAGTCCGGAACACACACACAAAAAGGGTGCTATTCTCTCACAAAGGAGCTGTACCATAAATATCCATGTGGATAAATATTCCTTTAAGTCTTCTGGCCCCTGTTCTTGTTCCATGCACTCAAACTGTGGCTCATCAAATGAAAGATATTCTAGCCCTAAGGGCTCATAACTTGGATGCAGCAAGGGGAGAATTCAGATGTACCTTCCCCCAAAGTCTCTCACAGGTTATCTGATTTATTTTTGAAGCAGTTTTTAGGATTCAGAGTTTGTTTTTGTGGCTTCTGTGACCTCAAGCAACCCTTTGTGCTTGGAAAAGTTAAAATACTTTTTCTGAAATCACGTTCCCAAGCCTTGATATCATCTTTTATTTAAAAATCAATGAATGAAATGGTCAAGTTATTTAACTTTGACAGACATCTTAATAAGTATGCATAGGAGCTACTTTTTATAATGTGTTAACACCACAAGCCAACTTTCCATACTAGGAGCTACAGTCGTTATATTTGGATATATTTCCTTCACCACATTAGCCACTGCCTCTGATCCCTCTATATCTTGGAGCAAAGCATACCTGTCCTGGTATCCCAGACAACCCAGGACTGCAGCCCACTGTCAGCGGAAGCCGCTTGGATCAGTCAGGCCTGGTTCTATCCCTGGTCTTCAGAGAATTTTTGCTCAAAGCCAGATACATGATGTAGAGAAATACTTTTTGTAGATAGTGAGAGCAGCAGCCTTTAAGAATTAGATACTTCTCAATTCTTTTTACTGAAAGTGTTTTTTATTCAGCCATAAGCTTTCAGAGACACAGACACCCTATTGTAATGCAGGTTACAGTCACTCAAAATCATTTCCTTAGTTTAAAAGTGAGCTTGATTATAAAGTTTTGTGGTGCTGTTTCCATGTGCGCTGCTGTCTACTATTGTAATCCTACTGATAGTTTCTTTTCTTGGTTAAGAGGGGTGACCCTTTCCTGACATGCTGTGGTTTCCTCTACTTTTATATGTGCCTTCCATATGAATGAAGCAAGATCTCTGAATATTAGAATGATCCTCCTAGTTTGAGAAAACATGTTGAACAGGGTTTGTAGGCCTTAAAAGAATCAGGTGAAAGGGTGGACTGCAAACCAAATAACGTAAGCATGACATAAACATAACCTAATCCTTCAGACTGAAGACTGGGTCATTTCACATGATTAGTTTCTTTCTCATAATGTCAACATCCTAGTATTTATCAGAGTTTATATTCCAAACACAAATAGGGAAATCATCTTGAGTTTATTTTCATTTTTAATGTATGTGATGAGGCACATTTCTTGCCTAAATGAGAGATTATATAAACTTATATTTTAAAAAATACAGGATTTTATACTTAGTAGGTATTCAATAAATTTTAGTTGAATGAACTAATTTGTAGTATATGTACATATGTACATATAAATCGTAAACACTTAAGAATTTACTAGTTCAAATTTGAAAACCTTGAAAATGAAAGTTACTTTGTAATTATTGTTCTGTAAAGAAAGACTAAGTGATTTCAAAGTTACATACTTCAGTAGAGAAGAACCTTCTTATTTACCTTAAGAATGTTGCGTCCTAACACTTAAATTCTTAAAGTAAAAATATTAGATTTTTTTTAAACATGCAAAGTATATAATTTATGTATCTGTTGATAGCCCCTCCACTGTCATTGGAGCTAAAAATATATATTTGATTGGTGACTTTCATTTAGTGCTTTTCCAAATCCAAAGGAAATGAAATGCACTGTCTTCACTCTGCTCCTCCACATATTATTCTGGCTTTAATCCAAACTTAAATTTCCCCTGTAAGCTACATACTCTTAAAATCCACATGATCTCAAAATTCAGTTTAGTATTTCTAATGATATTTATTTTAGAGGAGAACTCTTAAGGCTTTCATTTGTGGTATGTTTGAAAACAAATTTTTTAAGCATTAAATGTCTTTCTTTTGGCTTTTTAATATCTGGTATAGATACATCAAGAAAAATCAAGTGACATTTAAGTCACTTTGAAGTCACATGTTCTTTGAGAATATTTAGCTTTTTTTTTTTCCAAAAGAAAGTCATAAATCTTAAATACTCAGTGGTTGTTCCACTAAAAAGTAAGGAAGAGAAAACAAGTTGTAAGGGTAGGCGATTTGCTTAATTTCATTCTCTAAGAGCTATACATTTTGAAACAACTAAAAAGTTACTCAATACTAAACTCACATAATTTTCAAGGCACAACATTCAAACCTTTACTTTCCATGTGATCCTCAACAGTCAACTAGAGTAGCCACACCATCCCCTTTTTGTAAAGAACAAAGCAGTGGTCCAAGGGAAAAATGTGGTCTGAACTCAGTCAGTTGTTGAAAGATGATGTCTCTAGTCCATTTCCTGTGAGAACTTGAATGGACCAAGAAGCAGACTAAGATGCAGCCACTCCCTGGTGGCCCTACAGAGAGCCTGGTTGAGGATATTTCTGGATGGACAAGAAGGTGACGCACCTGCTGTAGTGCTAATGAAGAATGTGTATTGTAGAGCCAGGTTGCTACATATTCAAATGAATTTTGTTATATTGGAATATGAGTAATAATATTCAACTTTTATATCAGATTGAATTTAAGAGGTGCTTTTTTCATTCTATGTAAAACCAAGTCATGGTGTTTGTATGAGTTCTGATGACTAAGGAAAGGGCAATGTGTGTCATTTTCTCTGCCATAGTCTTCCTTTCTACTCAGCTGTTCCTAACAGAGATGAGGCTTGGTCATGGCTCACAACAGACCATTGAGAGTAGATGATATAATTGTGCTAAGTTTATACCAAATGGGATTCATTGACACAAGAATTTAATGGCAAATAAATTTGATTGGCTTTATCTTCCCCATCACCTAGTACCATTTAAGGTCTTCTTTCTCCCAGCACTAGGTGCCTTTACATATTCTGTGAGTAAATTCTTTCTTTGTAACATTATCTTTTTAAGTCAGTGTCTAATGTGAAGTAGAATTATAGTGCTCAAACTAAACCAATGTTTATGAAAGCCATTGCAAATAGTTTAGTTAAAAGAATTTTTAAATTGATGTTTAGTGGGTGGCACATCGTGACAGAAAGTGAAATACATTTGAATATTTCAGTGTGAGAATAGCAAAACTGGCCTTTTTTCCTGTTTTTTTTGGGTTGTTTTTCCTTTTTGTTTTTTAATTAAAGATATTTTCCCCAGTCAGGCAAACTCCCATTAATCCTTCAGGTTTTAGTTTACGTGTTATTTCCTTCATGAAGCCTTGTTCGGCCAGCTAAATCCAAATTAAATCAATTATGGTCCCTCATAACAAACTGGATTTTTCCCTGAAAGATTGTAATTATTTATTTTGGGGATTGTGTTCAGATGGGCTCTCTGTGCGGGAAGAGATTGTGTTTTCTCTTCTCTCTAACCCTAGCACATAGGTATATGGCTAGCCCAAGGAGGGTACTCAGTGTATGTACTTACTTTATAATAAATAAATGAATATCCGAATGAAATGAGAGTAAATAGACATGAATTACATGCAGCTACACACAGAAAAGATTATTGGTGCGTTAAGTGAAATTTGGGAGTAACACTTATATTTTTTTAATTCAAAAAAATGTTCATTGAAAGTAATTCGGTAAATTTGGAAAACTGTAAAGGAGAATCACCTATTATTCTATCACTCAGAGGTAACCATAAGTAAAATATACATTTATTTATTCCATTATCTTTTCCTCTTCCTATGTGCCTCTCTTTAACAGAGTAAAGAAAAGTTATATGTGTGTTTGTGTTCACGTCTGTGCGCACGTGTATATCTGTAAATACGTATATGTGTGCGTGTGTAATCGTGTGTGTGTATGTATATGTGCATGTGTTTATGTGTGTGTTTTAAGACCTCTCAGAGTAACTAATGTTACTACCTGTATCAGAATGGAGAGATTAATTTCATTTGGGTAGATAATCAGTTTTGAAGTTACTGTCCTCAAATATATGTGCTTGAAATTTCTCCTGAAAAATTCCTCCAAAATTTGTTTCTCTCATTCTCACTGAAGATGATAAAATAGCTATCTTTTTTATTTAGGAGATTAGATGGACTTGGTCACATATATAACATTTATTAACATAAGTTATAGCATATATTTTAAAAATATAAATATACATTAGTTATACATATATATTTTTTAATTAAAAATTTGTTTTGGCTTTTTCATGCTGAGAAAGTCATCCTATTACCTTCACACACACTTGGACACAGACTTATTGGGGCACACTTTTTGTCTGGAAATGTGGTTAAATGCTCAAGTATTTGACATTCAAGAGGAGAAGTCTGAGGTTAGCACTGAAGAGAAGTCGGAGGCCATCTTAGTATGTGTTCCTTTGTGGGCAGCTTGTTCATTCTTTTCTGGTGCCTCATAGTATATTTTCTTTATCCTGTTAATCCAAAAAACAAAAAAACAAAACCAAAAAAAAAACCCCCAAATTATCTTTATGATGAGCATTTGCAGTTACATACTCATGTACATTGACTCTATTTATGGAAAAATTCTTCACTTATTACGATTATTCAGTTAAATCTGATTTCTTCCTCAAGAAGTCTTTTTGTTCAGTTGTCTATTCTCTGACCTCCATACTCTCTGTACATCTCTAAGTTTTTATTTAATGGCACTTATCTGGTTTTCTGAAATGTGAATTCCTTTTTTGTTCTCCAGTGTAGATTCTAATTTTGCCACTATGTATTTAGTTTTCTTGCCATCCTCATTTACCTTATTCATCTTTCTTTTTACTCGTTAATTTAGCTTGATTTCTCCTTTTAGTTGTTGGCTCCTATTTTATAGGATCAGTGTCTTTTGACATTTGAGGATATCAAAAAGTTTCTAAAATCTAATTTTTGTTCCTATAGTAAATCAAATTCACTGAGCTAAGTAGTAGGAATGATGTTTCCTTTACAGTTTCTGTAGCATATTCTCATAGTCCCAGTTTTTGTTTTTTATTTTCTTCTGCTCACTCAATCTTTAAAAAAAAATTTTTTTTTGAAGTACAGTTGATATACAATTTGGTGTTAATTTCTGCTGTAGAGCAAAGTGATTCAGATATATATTTTCCGACTTTCGTTTCATTATAGTTTATTATAAGATATTCAATGTAGTTTTCTGTGCTATACAGTAGGACCTTGTTGTTAATCTATTTTATATATAGTAGTTTGTATCTACTAATCCCAAACTCCTAATTTATCCCTCCTCCCACATTTCCCTTTTGGTAATCATAAGTTTGTTTTCTATGTCTGTGAGTCTGTTTCTGTTTTGTAAATAAGTTCATTTGTATCATTTTTTTTTAGATTCCACATATAAGTGATATCATAAGATATTTGTCTTTGTCTGACTTACTTCAGTTAGTATGATAATCTCTAGGTCTATCCATGTTGCTGCAAATGGCATTTCATTCTTTTTTATGGCTGAGTAATATTCCATTGTGCATATATACACTATATCTTTCTTCATTCACCTGTTGATGGACGTTTAGGTTGCTGCCATGTCTTCGCTGTTGTAAATAGTGCTGCTATGAGCATTGGGGTGCATATATCTTTTGGAATTAAAGTTTTATGCAGATATATGCCCAGGAGTGGGATTGCTGGATTGTATGGTAACTCTAGTTTTAGTTTTTTGAGGAACCTTCATACTGTTCTCTATAGGGGCTGCACCAATTTACATTCCCACCAATAGTGTAGGAGAGTTCCCTTTTCTCCACACCCTCTCCAGCATTTATTATTTGTAGACCTTTTGATGATGGCCATTCTGACCGGTGTGAGGTGATAGATACCTCATTGTAGTTTTGATTTGCATTTCGCTAATAATTAGTGATGTTGAACATCTTTTCATGTGCTTTTTGGCCATCTGGCCTGTCTTCTCTGGAGAAATGTCTGTTTAGATCTTCCACTCATTTTTTGATTTGGTTGTTTGTCTTTTTGATATTGAGCTTCATGAGCTGTTTGTATATTTTGGAGATTAATCCCTTGTTGGTCACTTCATTTGCCAATATTTTATCCCATTCTGTGGTTTGTCTTTTCGCTCAGTTTATGGTTTCCTTTGCTGTACTCACTCATTCTTGAAAGCTTGAATGTAGAGTGATCTTTCCAGATGTTTGCCAGTAAATACATAGTGAATTGTGTTTGACTCACTTTTTGACTCCCTTTTTGCCAACTTACATACTGGTTGAATCTCCTTCTCGGTTATATACTTGAATGGCAACACTTAATCTAATTCCCAGGTTCTAACAGACTTTCATATAGTGTTAGTTGGAAGCCCTAGGATGGAATTTCTTCCACCCACTTCCTTTTTAGCTGCTAATATGATGATTTACATAAACAAATCTAAGTCTTAGGAAATGCTCCTTATGTACTCAGAGGAACAATTTAGCAAGTAGTAAACAATTATTTTTGGATATTTCATTTGCCTGCTAGACAAATCAAGTTTCACACATAATTAAAAATTGTACTATCTGGAGGGAACTTACCTCAACATAATAAAGGCCATATATGACAAACCCACAGTCAACATCGTTCTCAGTGGTGAAAAACTGAAACCATTTCCTCTAAGATCAGGAACAAGACAAGGTTGTCCACTCTCACCACTGTTATTCAACATAGTTTTGGAAGTTTTAGCCACAACAATCAGAGAAAAAAAAGAAATAAAAGGAATACAAATTGGAAAAGAAGAAGTAAAGCTGTCGCTGTTTGCAGATAACATGATACTATACATAGAGAATCCTAAATAAGCTACCAGAAAACTACTAGAGCTAATCAATGAATTTAGTGAAGTAGCAGTATATAAAATTAATGCACAGGAATCTCTTGCATTCTTATACACTAATGATGAAAAATCTGAAAGAGAAATTAATGAAACACTCCCATTTACCACTACAACAAAAAGAATAAAATACCTAGGAGTAAACCTACCTAAGGAGACAAAAGACCTTTATGCAGAAAACTATAAGACACTGATGAAACAAATTAAAGGTGATACAAACAGCTGGAGAGATATACCATGTTCTTGGATTGGAAGAATCAACATTGTGAAAATGACTCTACTACCCAAAGCAATCCACAGATTCAATGCAATCCCTATCAAACTACCAATGGCATTTTTCACAGAACTAGAACAAAAAGTTTCATAATCTGTACGGAAACACAAAAGACCCCGAATAGCCAAAGCAATCTTGAGAAAGAAAAATGGAGCTGGAGGAATCAGGCTCCTGGACTTCAGACTATACTACAGAGCTACAATAATCAAGACAGTATGGTACTGGCACAAAAACAGAAATATAGATCAATGGAACAGGATAGAAAGCCCCGAGATAAACCCACACACATATGGTCATCTTATTTTTGATAAAGGAGGCAAGAATATACA
>NC_041218.1:73627550-73662989 GCF_002837175.3 Physeter macrocephalus
GAGGGTGGGAGGGAGATGCAAGAGAGAGGGATATGGGGATATATGTATATGTATAGCTGATTCACTTTGTTATAAAGCAGAAACTAACACACCATTGTGAAGCAATTATACTCCAATAAAGATGTTAAAAAAATTTTGTACTATCTGGTACTTTGATTTAGGTGTTCCTGTTAAAAGATATTATAACAAATAATTCAGGTATTAGAATGTAAAGAGTATAGTAGAAATTGAAAAAACTAGGCAAGATAAACCTTATGGATAGATTAGAATTATGGTTAGAAAGTATAACAGCTGCTGTGGGTATGATTTAGAGGTTATTAGAAATGACCCTTCCTTCAAAATCGCTCCTTGGATCCATTTTAGTAATTCTACTACCAATTGCAGGCCATTTATTAAAGATTTTTTTTTATTTTTAAAAGGTCATCTTTGACACCCCAGCCCCGTATTTTTGTTTCTTCCTTACCGTACAGAGTCTTAAAAAAGCATGTCATAAAAGTATATTCGTAAGTACCTCACCTTTAGTGCTATATCATAAGTTAAATGTAATAAAATGAAGTTTCTGGTACCTTGATCATTGTGAGCATTCAATGACTGTTTACTGAACCTGCGTATTTTAGGAAAGATATTATGTTATATATATTTGTGTTGTGCTTGGTTCAGTTCTTTGGCCCTGAAAAGTGTTTAATATGTGTTGTTGAGCAAATCCTTAGGGAGGTCTGAAACCTCAGGCATTAACCAGAAAAGCAATATGAAGTTGAATGTTAAGAACTTGTGATCAAGATCAGGAGTTTTAGGTCTAAAGATTCTAGACTTAACTTTCCTAATAGGCCAAGGTGGACTCAGCCTCGCAATCATATAAGATTGGGCATAAACCTGAAGATATGAATGGTTTCTATGGCTAAATAATGACTTAACTGCACGCAATGATTAAGGAAAGGGAAAGATGCTGCACTTTGTGCTTCCTCATTTAATACAACTGAAAGCCAGAGAAAGCACAAAGTCCAAGCTTATCAAAAAAAACATCAAAAAATTTTAAGAGTTTTTTTTGGTAGAAAATAAACTACTAGAGTTTAAAATTCAGGTAAAGGCTTTATGTTAAGACTCCTTTGTGTATTTTCTCAAAACCTAATTTTAACTCTTGTCCCATTGATTGAGACAGATTGATCCATTGGCTTATGTTGTAAGTGGTAATCAGTGGGGCAGAAAGGGTCAACGAAAAGTAGCATTCCATATGAATCCCAAAGAGAAGAGCAGGCTTGTTTCTCACCCTATAAGTTTTTGTTACTGGAAAAAAAAAACAAAACAAAGGAAAAAAGAGAGAGGAAAAGAATGGAGATGAAGGATGAGGTTAAGTCTCACCTTGCAGTCTACCTGTTAACACCTCATTGCTAGGTCATTAAGATGAGTAAGTGGAGGTTTGGGGTTCCAGACTTTATTTATTTTCTCTTAAATTCAAATGTCTTTCCAAGAGTTCCTGGACTTAGTATTATAATCTCCAGATACTTGGCAATAAATTTCAGCTACCATAACCTGTTTAATGATTTTTTTTTTCAGTGGCTTATGGAGAAAATTTTGTTAAAAGAGGAATGATTACTATGGAGGTGAAGTTAGATATGTCAAGAGATGAAATAGTGAAAAAAATAAGCAACTTAATGATTAGAATCTCTACTCTTAAAGAATATGTTTTCAAAATGAGGGAAATACTGTATTTTATGTTTCCATGTTAATCATTAATATATCCTTCATGCAGTGTAAAACTGTGGTTGAAAATGTTAAACAGTTCTTGTTATGTAGTAGCAACTCATAAATAAATACTTGATATATCTGAACTGTGGAGACATGTCATATATCATTGTATTTTTTTTTAATAAATTTATTTATTTATTTTTGGCTGCATTGGGTCTTTGTTGCTGTGTGCGGGCTTTCTCTAGTTGCGGCGAGTGGGGGCTACTCTTTGTTGCGGTGCGCCGTCTTCTCATTGTGGTGGCTTCTCTTGTTGTGGAGCATGGGTTCTAGGCGTGCAGGCTTCAGTATTTGTGGCACACGGGCTTCAGTAGTTGTGGCTCATGGGCTTTAGAGTGCAGGCTCAGTAGCTGTGGCTCACGGGCTTAGTTGCTCCACGGCATGTGGGATCTTCCCGGACCAGGGTTTGAACCCATGTCCCCTGCATTGGCAGGCGGATTCTTAACCACTGCACAACCAGGGAAGTCCCTATCATTGTATTTTTAATGTTTCTTTTTTATGCCTGCTTCCTTTATTTTCCCTGCCTTCCCTCTTGTCTACCTTTTGACTTTATTTAAAAATATTTATTTATCTTTTTTTAATGCAAAATGCCATGTAGAAATATAATGAGTAAAATAAATGCCTGTATTAGAGGCACTTGCCAGTTGGAAGATATGGCACATAAAATAAAAGGTAGAACATTAAAGAAATAAGGCTATAAAAACTTCAGTAGTCCAATGAGGCCCACCAAGTAGGTTCATCAAGGAGGTCTTTATAATGGCGATATCTGACTTAGTTCTTGCATCAATTCATTGATTTATGTTTTTCATTCATTTATTAAAAGTACTTTTGAGGATCTACTATATTCCAAGCATGGTTTACGGACACGAAAAGTTCAAAGGTAAACAATACAACTCTAGTCTGTGTTTTCCTAGATCTTACCAGATAGTAAAGAAAATATACAATTAACAGTATTATACAACAATTACAGAATTGTGCTAAATGTTCCGAGGAAGACCTAGAAGAACTAGTAGAGCATATAGTAGGAGATCTAATTTAGAGTTCCCAGGGAATGCTTTATTGAGGAAGTGACGTTAAAACAATTTTGAAGAATGAATGGGTATAAGCCAAATGAAGGCTAGAGTTATAGGGGCAAGAAGGAAGAATTTTTGGCATAGATGGGATAGCATGTATGACGATCCTAAGGCTGGTAGGATTTTGAGTCTTTTGAGGAGTGGAAGGTAAACCTTTGTGGGAGAAATAGAGATCAAGTGAGGGAAGAGTATGAGATGAAGCTGGAGAGGCGGAGAAGGGCCTATGTATGCTGCCTTGAGAAATTTTAACCTCATCTTTGAAGTCACCAAAGGGTTTAAGCAAACATGGCTACTGTTAAGTGGCAAATAGAAAAGAGTGAAAGTCAGATAGCCAGTTACAAGGCTATCTCAGGAGTTCAGATTAAAGATAATAGTACCTTGCATTTTGTATGGTTTTGGCATTGGAGTTAAGAGAGTGATTCAGTATGTATCATCCAGGGCAAATAAACAATACTTGTTGGTTCATTGGAGAGGGAGTGTCAAGAGGACTGTAAGATTTCTTATATGAGCAATGGTGGATTATGATAGCCTTTACTGAAATGATGACCAGTGTGTGAAGTTTAAGATTATGAGCTCAAATCTATGATAGTCTCACTTTATGAAAACCAATGCAGATTTTTTTTTTTTTTTTTTTTTTTTTTTTTTTTTTGTGGTCCGTTGCGGAGCACAGGCTCCGGACGCGCAGGCTCAGCGGCCATGGCTCACGGGCCCAGCTGCTCCGCGGCATGTGGGATCCTCCCAGACCGGGGCGCGAACCCGGTTCCCCTGCATCGGCAGGCGGACGCGCAACCACTGCGCCACCAGGGAAGCCAAATGCAGATTTTGGAGGGGCAATTTAGACAAGTGTGCAAGTGTACCGCTCAGAAGGAAGATCAGCACCGAAGATGAAAATGGGAGAGGGGCACAAGGAGGGATTTTGAAGCCATTGTGTCTTAAGAATCGATGTTACGCGTCAAGAGGGTATCATGCTGAGTAAAACATGTCAGACAGAGAAAGACAGATACTCTGTAATCTAAAATATATGTTTAGATCTGGAATCTAAGAAACAAAACAAAATGAAAACAGACTCAAATGTGTAGTTGCCAGAGAGAAGGGGGTTGGAGAGTTGGGCCAAATAGGTGAAGGGGATTAAGAGGTACAAACCTCCGGTTATAAATAAGCCACAGGGGTGTAATGCACAGCATAAAGGATGTGGTCAAAAATATTGTAATAACTTTGTATGGGGACATATGGTTACGAGACTTATTATGGTGATCATTTTGTAATGTATGCAAATGTCAAATCAGTATGTAGTACACCTTAAACTAACATAATATTGTATGTCAGCTATATTTCAATTAATAGAAAAGAGTGGATGTTATTTGGGCCAGCGAAATGATACTTTTTCCTAGACATAATTTTTGCCACATGGTTCCAAGTACACATGTCATTCTGCTGCATGATTTAATACAGTCAGGGACAAGTGTTTTCCCCTCTTGAGTAACGGGGACAAGTATTTTCCCCTCTTGAGTAACATTCCTGTAACCCAATAATGTAAGGGAAAATAAAATGCATTAATTGAACCTACTTTATAACACTAATTGCTTGTATAGTATCTGTTCTTGAATAGATATTTAGAAATTTCTTATAATGGATTCTTCTGACCTCACTCCTTGCCCCCAGAGAATGTATTTTGATGGTAATTTATTGGAATATTTGATTGGTTAAATAATTTCTTATGTCAGGCAATTTTGTAAATAACATGTTCCCCGCCCCCCCCCCCCCGCAAGGAATCAGGTTAAAGGTGGAAACCTTTTTATAGTAATTATTATCTAATTTGTTGCTTTAAAGAGCCCTACTTTATATATCCCTAATAGTTCATTTCATCAAATGTTTATAAAATCTTCCCCATCAAAGGGTCTAACTGAAATATGAAATGTGTTAACTCATGATAATTTAAAAGCAGAGTTTTTAAGTATCTATGTGATCTCTACTAAAGGTATTGCAGCTGACTTACTCATTTTTTAAAAGAAACACTTCAGTGTTCCACAATCTAAATTATAAATTTTATTTTATTATAAAATAAGAAGAAGCTCTTTCTGCATAAATTTGAAGAAATTGATAAGCAGAATAGGCAAGCAGTTGGAAACTCTTCCAGTTTATTACAGATGTAACATGATCTGAAGTAAGGCTAGAATTACTCTTGAAATAAATTCACAATTTAAAGTCAGCTCATTTTGTGGCTTCACTGATAAAATTGAAACCTCTACTGAACTGAATCTGTCTAAAAATGCTTCATAATGATTTTTTTTTTTTTTTTTTTTTTGCGGTACGCGGGCGTCTCACTGTTGTGGCCTCTCCCGTTGCGGAGCGCAGGCTCCAGATGCGCAGGCTCAGCGGCCAGATGCGCAGGCCCAGCGGCCATGGCTCACGGGCCCAGCCGCTCCGCGGCTTGTGGGATCTTCCCGGACCGGGGCACGAACCCACGTCCCCTGCATCGGCAGGCGTACTCTCAACCACTGCGCCACCAGGGAAGCCCCCAAATTACAGTATTTTTTTAAACCTGAAGTTTCTGAAGTATCACCATCTTTATTACTTTACTACTAAGTAAGCTAGGGTCTGAGTACTGATTAATCCATGAGTTGACTTCTTTGCATATATATCCAGATCCACAGAACTAAATAGCTCTATGTGCTTCCTGGGAATTTGTGGATATGTATTATTTCTCCATTTGTAAATTTATTTGGAAAAGAATGCCTTTTTTGGAGTAATCATATTGTCATGTAACTTGTATCATTCCTTTGTATCATTACTCATCTTGTGCTGTGTTTTCTTTGTCCTGAAGGAATTGCCTATGATCCTCTGATGCTGAAACACCAGTGCATTTGTGGCAATTCCACCACCCACCCTGAGCATGCTGGACGCATACAGAGCATCTGGTCACGGCTGCAAGAAACTGGGTTGCTAAATAAATGTGAGGTAATCCTGAATTGGCCAAACTCTTTTACTTACTTAAATAAATCATGTAAAGAGGCCAGTATTCAACTGGGTAGGTGTAGATAAATGTTAACTCTGTAGTACAAACACCATGATTGACGAACCATCGTAGACATTAGTAGCATAGAACTTATAACCTGACACTGGGCTGGGCACACAGTGGGTACTCAGTCTATGTTGATGGACTGAGCATCTGCCTGATGTATGTGCTATTACTGCAGCATTTTTCTGTACACACGGTAGTATTCTAGGTATCATTTATTGAGTTAATTTTCTGAGAAACTCTTCGCAAACTGTTCAGTGCTAAGTAGTTGTTATTTCTTGTTATAAGTGATACTCTGAACTGACGTGTATGCCGATTTTGCCTCCTGGAAATGAATAGTTTTAAAAGATTAACTGTCTTCTTACCAAGAAAAGTCACTTCTTTTTATTGATGTTTAGGTTCATTTCTGTAGATTCTTGGTGAGTCTCATTTTTTATTTAGAAAAATTCATTTCTTTAGGCTTTCAAAAGTTAAAAGTAAAAACGTTATCAGGTCAAAAAGACTCCCATTGTCAAATCTGCAAAATATATAACAACCAGCAGTTGTTTGATTTAGTTGCTGTAAATGTCCAAAGTTGCTTAAGATCCAGTAACAGTCTATATTTGAGTCTAAAACTTTTTTAAAAGAAAAATATCCCCCTTGTGTTTTCTTACATTACCTTAACTTTTATTGATCAAAAGCACTTTTTCTTGGGTCTATATTCTGTTCCAGATGTGTTCTAGGGGCTAGAATTATGGAATTTCACAAGACAAACATGGTCCCTATTCTTATAGACTGATAATTTAACATGTTGCAGAACATATTTGGTTCTGTTATCCTTCTTTATAGAGCAATGAAGGGAATCTAACTAGTTCTTTCCAGTTTGGGAAAAAAGTAAACGGGTAATATTGATATTTTGACCATAGTTATGTCAGAAGGAAACTAATACATTGAAACCATAATACATTCACTGTACTTTGATAAAATAAAGACAATCTTTTGTGACTACTTTTGAGTTAATTGAGTTAACTGATTTTGACAATCGAAAATGTAGTCAATACAATTCTATTCAAAGCCAATTTACTTTAAAGTGAACCCGTAAAATATTTCAGTTGAAATAGAGGTGCCAAAGCAGACAGACTATTTCTTAGAGTCAAGTGCACTTGCCTCTATTTGATAGCAGGAGTTAATTCAGTCTGATCTTTCTTCTCTGCAAAGTACTAAAAATAACTGACTTTTGAAGATGCAAACTCATTCATTCATCCATTGTGTTCATTTCTAAGGATAAATTATTTTCTCTATTGATTTTCTCTTTTGAAGATGAACTATCTATCTCATCTTACAGGGGAATTAAATGATTATTTTCTTTACATCAAAATATAGGTAATGTCAATGGGTCATTCAGCAGTTAGGATTGTGAATGAATACGTCAGAGCAGTGTATACAGACTTAGTTTCACAAGTTTTATTATGTGTTGATAATAGAATTATCAAATGTTTTTCATATGTAGAGTTCTGCTTTTGATTAAATGTATCCTTTACCTAGAAACCCCGAAGTGAAGGAATTTCAGCTAGATTTATTTCTCTGGTTCTTTCCTGAGTGAAAGTCTATTATTCATATTTTGCCAGTAGCATCCATATTATATGGCAGAAGGCTTTCATATTCTTTGGTAAATTTTAGAGTTATCTTCAAGGTTTTCATGTTTTTGATAATGCAGTTTGGAAGCCAAACCACTCTGTTATCTTCACAATCCTATATGGAGCCGGTAAAGTAAACCATCAAGGAGACTTACTTGTGGTAGACTAGCCTTAATGGATATTTATTCATGAGAGTGTTCCTGTCTCACCTTCGCATCTACTATAGATGTTTTGTAGCTTGGCTATCTCTCTTTACTTTAGCAAGCTGAGGCATTGCTGTTTACATTTTTTCACTTTCAAGTCTTTGTTGTATCCTGAAGCCCTGCCCCAACTGCTCCAAATTAGCAGTGCCTGATCACAGCCTGAAATGCATTGTTAGTTTGTGATATCCCTTAAATCTGTTACCTGAAGGAACACTATTTATGAAAGGAGCAAAGTGCAGAAGTAAGTGGAATGTAATATGGTTCACACTGGTCTTAAAATTTAAAAGTCTATTATCCCTTTGTGATCAGTCTTCTTTTTCAGTTCCTGGTACATCACGTTATTTTAGTCTTGTGTTATTTGAAACCATGAAATTCAGTTTATACAACAGCACTGCTGATGTGACATCAGACCCAGGATGAAATGTTAGAAGAACAGTGGGCACCCCACAGTTGAGTGAGAATGAGTGAGTCTATTCCAGTCCAGTCAGCAAATACGAGTCTCTCTAGCAAAGAGTCACACGATTAACAAATAATGCACTTGAAAGCCCAGACTGGCAGACTGGCTCTTAATGAAGACCAAGCGCAAAAGTCTGATCCAAAACTTTAAAGATGCAAACAGAACACTCTTTTTCCTAACATAGTTTAAGAGCAGTTCAGCAGGTGTTTGCTTTCCTAAGTGATGGAATTGTTGCCCATATTATTTACTTGCTCCTGTGTTATCAAAACATCTATGACTTATGCTGACCTAATCCAAAACATGCCATAGAATTTCCCTGGGACAGGAGGTAAGGAGTCTCAATTCTGCTGGCGTACAGAGAAAAAAATGCTTTCCTCAGCCAATGGAGTAGTCAATGTTGCAATTAAACAATGATTATGATAGAAAAGATGGCAATTTTAAAACATTAAAAGGGCTTCTTTGTTTTTAAACAATAGTCTGATCCGCAAATCAAACTTCTGTATCGTTTCAACTCATTTATCAATGTAGAAAATTAATCAAAATAGATTGCTTCAAAGGTTATTGTTCAGTGTTAGAGTTGACCTTAGTCCTGCCATTAATTATCTGTGTACTTTTGTCAAATCATTTAACCTTAGTGATCTTTGGTTTTCCCATATGTAAGATGAGGGTGTTAAGCAGGATATTTGCTAGGATCTTTCAGCTCTACTATCATATGAAATTAGATGCCTAAGAAGTTAATTTGGAGCATAACACCTTCTTTGGTTAAAAGAGTAGACAACATTTTTAGGATGTTCTAGTAAACATATTGCTTTTAGTTTGTAAGCTGTAGTGTAAATTGGCTATGCTTACATTCCTGATTGGCAGCTAGAGAAAACATTAGTCCTTATTATATTAGCTTACAGTGGTTACATGGGTTAACTTCTTTTGGTGTGATGTGGCACTGTTTTAAAAAAATTGAAGTAGTTAATAGTCCCTCATGCCAACACCATTTAGTTGTTTCCCCTATTGAATCATTCACACCGAGTTTAGTGATTCTGTTGGGAGTAAAAAGCAAAACCAGCAGCTTTCTTGTCACCATAAGAAATGGGTCTGGAGGGGTCATTTGGTGTCCTCTTTGGGAATAAGCTCTTGGATTAGGTAGCCAGGTTTCTGAAGTATGTGTGCCCCTGAAGAAAAAGATGTGCTCTTCTGTGCTTAAAAAATTGCAGAGGTTGACCCATCATCTGTTAGAAATGCACTTGCAGTTGTTTTTCCAGAAGTGCTCATGACTCTGAGCCCCACCAAGCCACCCACAGACATTTGCTTGCTCTCACATTTGTTTTGAGAATAATAACATTTTATAATGCTTTTGTTGGATTACACATTATATGGAATTTGCATTGCCTCTTTGTGACTAGTATTGAATAACTTTGTTTCGCTTAATTCATAAGTAAAAACCATAAGCAACATACTGTGCTGAAATGTTTAACTCCTTTATTCAAGTGCCAACACAAAGTAATTACAAACAATTCTGGGGCACAGGACCAAGCTACTGTTGCCCCTTCTGGGACTTCTCAGCCATTCCAATGAAAAAAGTGGAGAGCAGGTTTACTGTAAGATCTTAAGATGCCCGGGAGCTCAGGAATAGGGTCTCCAGCACACTTTCCTGCACACACAAGTGATTTTTAAAATATCTTTTGTAAATCTAAATAAAGAAATGTAATACTCTTTTGAGAAACTCAGTTCTGAAGTGTGCAAGTTTTCTGACTTGAAGGTTACAAAGTACTAAATATTGCAAGTTAATGGAAATTCAATTAAACATTTGTTTTATGGGCTAATCTAACTAGATGGCAGCACATAACAGCTTACTGTTTTGTTTAGTTTGCAAAAAACTTTTGTGTGTGTGCTTGTGTCTTAGAATCTAACCACAAAGCAATAAGAAACTCAAACAGGGAATCTTGTGAGTTGTCTCTAAAGGGTATGCAGTTATGGAAAGAAGTACAAATGATCTAGATGTGATGAGTAAACCAAGGTGTCATTATTCTGAGAGAAATTTGTATAACCCAGTAGAGTGGACCCTGGCAGATAAATAACATTAAAAATACCTGTGCAGCCCATAATCAGAATTAAGATGGTTTGGAATTTTTTGTTTTGATTTTGATTTCTGCAAAAAAAAAGAATTAATGTGGAAAACAACCAATAAAAGGAAGTAAGACAGGCTGCCCTTCTGAGTCCATTTGGAAAGTGATACAGGATTTTTTTTTTTTTTTTTTTAAACAGCAGCATTAAAGCTTATTAGCAAAAAATGACTAGTCATATGGATTTGAACTGTCTGAAAGTTGTTGTGCTAAAGTAACAAAATATTTATTGTGACAAATTTGTTTCATACATGATTATTATAAAAAAATGCTTCAACCCAAATCAGTAAAATGTTCATTACAATGTTTAAAAAAATAATTACAACATAGGAGATTCAGTTGCATAAAAATTGTGAAAATTGAGCCAGTACACTAAAGCATAACATTTTTTCCTTACTTTCTGATGAGCATAATGGTTTGAAATGAGTGGACATAAAACTGGAAAAAAAAATACATAGTACGTACGCTTTTTACCACCCAGACATTTGTTATTGAATGGACTTGCTGTTTTCTGAAGTACTTTTGAAATTATTCTTTGCCCTGAAATATTTTTAAATAAATTGTAATGACTGAATCAAGCAGTATTACATGCAAGTAGATGGCACTTGTCATTTTGAAGATCAGATAAACTTTTTTTTTTTTACTCTCCAACCTTCTCTCTGCCAGCCATTTATTTTAACTATTCCATAGTCCCAAATGTTGGTTAGTACAGGGTCAGTATCTTGAATTCACTTATGAGCAGGAAGAATGGACAGATCTCTCTTAAGATGCGGTTCTTGACCTAGGTTGCCCATTAAAATCCACTGGCTGGTTCTCAGTTTCTAGATGCCTAGGTTGTAACCAGACAAAGTTAACCAGGAGCTCTGAAGGTATGACCCAGGCATTCATACCTTTTAAACATCAGCAGCTGATTCCAAGTTTCACCAATGTTAAAAATCAACAGAAACTCAATTTCTTAACATAAGCTTAATGAGGTAGAGACAAAGAGGTGAATGGAGTCAAATATTTGGAGATGGGAGAGTAACAAAAGTAAACATTTACCTGAGAAACAAAGGTGGTATTAACTCAGAAGCTTCATGCACAAAATTTTTTTTTAATTGGGAAAAATTTATTTTGAAGTTGTCATGGGATAGGAAAATGAGTTCTAAAAAACACTCTTGTTTTTTTTTTTTTTGTGGTATGCGGGCCTCTCACTCTTGTGGCCTCTCCCGTTGCAGAGCACAGGCTCCGGACGCGCAGGCTCAGCGGCCATGGCTCACGGGCCCAGCCGCTCTGCGGCACGTGGGATCCTCCCAGACCGGGGCGCGAACCCGGTTCCCCTGCATCGGCAGGCGGACGCGCAACCACTGCGCCACCAGGGAAGCCCCTAAAAAACACTCATATTTTTCAAATATAATTAAGCATTTATAAAAAATGGGCTTCAAGGAAAACCTAGCATCTTTTTGAAAACCTTCATAGTGAGATCTCCTCTCTTGCTTCAACCATGGTAATTTATCATTTCAGTTATGATATTTGCATGCCCAAGGCAAATCTATAAATCAAAATAAAGGATATTTTATTGAGTGTTGTGTATAAGGTAATTTCACATAGCCATTTTAGGGCTTACCATTTTCACTTACCATTCTAGGGCTAAAAGTAACTTGGTTAAATCTCCTTTTGTTTATAGATGAAGAAGCAAAGCTCCAGAAAGGTACCTCATAGCAGGCTACGGGCACGTTAAGGACATGTGACAGTCAGAACCCAGAACTCAGGGCTCTTGACTTGCAATTCACTTTCTTGTCATCTGACTGACGGAAAGGACCAAGAGCTTGTTGGACTGCCTGCCGGCTTAGTAGCTGCCTTCCTTCCTTCATTCCCCTTTCCGTATAAGAAAGACTCTGAGAAGAACAGGTTATTAGATGATGAGGGATCTATGGAAGGAGAGAATGCAGTGCGGCGAGGGGATAGAAACTATCTTCTTTGTAACATTTAAAGAAGCAGTTGCTTGTAGCATTTGAAAACTCCAGTTGGTAAGCTTGGGCATGAGCAGTGAGACCGGATTTTTTGTGTTTGTTTAAGAGAGGAAAGGGTGTCGACAATAATGAATAGGTGTGAACTGATTCGTTAAATATTAAGAATGGGATTTGTAACAGAGGGTGACTTTGACAGTCATAAGTCATTTATGATTCTTTAACTCTGTAAGTCTGCAGCCCTGCAGATCTTTGTAGAAAAAAATAAAAACGCATCCCTATATTTAGGGACACTGGATGAAATATTTTCAGAAAATGAGATATTTCAGTGGAAATTCTTGCCTAATATGTCACCACTTTGAAAATGATTAAAGAAAATGGGGTCTCCCCCAGCAGAGGCAGGTACTTTGACTTGTCAAATTTAAGTTGGACATTTTCTCTTAGTTTGGAACTGCCACAAAATAAGCCCTTTCATGTCCTCAATAATACCAAACCAATGCAATCCATCTGTTCTGCTAAATTATTTCTAGTTCCCTAACCAAAGGCACTGCTTTTTCATGCATTTTATCATGATTTTACGCCCTTTATTATATTTTACAAAAGGTTCTGATTCCTCCAGGGCCAATGAGAACTGATTAGGACACTGGCCTCAATCCAGGCTTTGAACAGAGGAGGGGAAGGAATAGAACTATTTCCTTTTTTCCCTGCTCCTTGGCAGAAAAAAATATGAATCTATACCGTGTGTGTGCTCTGTGTGTGGGTAGGCTGCATTTTATCCTGTCACAGTATGACTTTGTAGATCATGTTCAGAACATTCCTTCTATAATCAGGTTGCATTAACAGGCTTTAATTCAGAAAGACTACTTCTTGAGGAAAAAACCACGGTGTGTTGTGATACTCAATGATATGGTCATTTTGAACAACTTTAGTCAAACTTCAAACGTGAATGTATACTGTTTGGGGCTCTGATCTAATAAATAAGATCATATTCCTCGGATGCTTAGCACAGTGTAGGCGCTCAGGGCACATGAGTTCCTTTCCTGCTTTCAAGGAAGAAACTACTTGAGTGCAAGTCACCGAGAATGGAAATAGAATAGTGAATGCCTCCTACATGGCAGCGTTTCTTTACTAAGAAATTGAAAGAAGAGCTATAAGCTTTCTTTCTTAGACTTATATTGGCAAGTTACTTAAGACCTATATTTGGATCTCAAGTGAGAAATACCCAGGTGGAGACCCATGCCATCCTTTACATGCATTGAGTGTCCAAGTATACTCAGAATTCTCAAAAATTCTTTTGGTCAGACTCATAGATGACTTTAGCTAGGCATCCTGCAGGCTAAATATCTCTGAGAACGGAAATCAGTATCTCCCTAAATTACAGTTATCAGAGCACTTTGTCCTATTTTGTGACTCAGTGTGCTCTTGACCTTTGGCTCAAAAGCGCATCATGAGAGAAAATTGAAGGAATAAAGGGTACACAGGAAATAGAAAATATGGGAAGGGATTAAACGGAACTATCTATATTTAAGCATAAACACATAACTTATTACTGATGATGATACCAGAAAATGACAACTGTTGGAGACCTCAATTTGAGAGGAAAAGTAGAATGTGACAAATTTAAGACATCTGATAATAGTGAGGCAAAACGAACTACTGGAGATCCTCCGTGTTAAGAGCTGGTGCTGTTTCAGAATTTTTAGCTTAGACATCCACCAAGTTCCCACAGCAGTGCCTCTTGGAGGTATAAATCTCAGAGCATGCTTTCTCCAGACCCTTTCTCCACGTAGAAACATTTTTTCATATTGAACTGGTTTTCACTGCCCTCTTTCTGTAGAAACATGTACACCCTGTTTGTGGGTCTTGTTCTCCAGCGGCCTTAAACGCAGAAAGTGATTGTCAAGAATTAGTGCTTATATTTAGCGTAAATATTTTTTTAAGGAAACATATTCTATAATAATAAAAAGAGCCATTGTAAAATACTTCCTGGGAATCAAAAAGAAGTGTGCGGCGGTGGGGCGGGGGCGCGAAGAAATCAAAGGAAATATTGTATACTTTGTTACATTTTAGTAGTGAGGGAGAGGACTTGGGTATACTAAAAAGGAATACTCTTAGAATAAGTGAAAGCTAAATAGGCTGGGCCAGATGCTCTATCCTTACTGTTAGTTAACTGATATTACACAAGGGAATGACTGAGATTCAGCAGGTGTTCTCTTAAGATTTATCAGTTCTTGAGCTACTGTCAATAATTGAATCATGTTAGCAGATTATTTTTCAAATGTGTGATTGAACATTCAGCCTGCATACTAGTGGGATTGTGGGAAAATGAGAAAGGAATTAGGACAAGCATGGAATGTATGCTATGTAAATATATATGACTAGTTTGTGAAAACATAAAGATATATTTATTACTAATGGTATTTAATGTTACACCAGAGGCAAAAATTCAATGTAGAGCTGAAAAATATTTTTATAGAAAAGGAGAAAGGGAAAAAACGATGGAGCTTTATGATAGTAGTCCAAACATGGGTCTGATAGTTAGCTACAGAGCTGGCATTGTTTAAGAGAAAGACGTTTGACTGTATCAGCGTATAAGATGGTAGTGGCTATGGATTTCATAGACTTATAGAAGTGAGAGCTGGAAGCCCTGTTATTTCATGGTGTTCACTATTCTGCCAGACTAGGACCGGCTGCCACAGTCTGGTTTCCAGTGTGCTGCTCATTCCAACATTAGATGACTCAGACCATGGAGTTACTACTACTTATCTTGGGGAATTTTCCACCAGCTGAAATCTCCCAGTTAAAATGTTTCCCTTGGGCTTCCCTGGTGGTGCAGTGTTTGAGAGTCCGCCTGCCGATGCAGGGGACGCGGGTTCGTGCCCCGGTCCGGGAAGATCCCACATGCCGCAGAGCGGCTGGGCCCGTGAGCCGTGGCCGCTGAGCCTGCGCGTCCGGAGCCTGTGCTCCGCAACGGGAGAGGCCACAGCAGTGAGAGGCCCGCGTACCGAAAAAAAAAAAAAAGAAAAAAAAAATGTTTCCCTTTAAGAGTGACTTAGAACTTTCTCTTTCTCATTACTTGTCATTCTGTTTCTTTGGTTGTTCTGGTCTTCCATAAATGTCTCCAAATTTAATGTTTACCAGCAAGCCATCTAGGTCAATAACATGTTTGTTTATTGATCAGAGCAATGGCTGACCAGATGGCCATCATAAATTTGCCCTAGACTTCAGCATTACCTACCTGGTTTAATTTTAACATTCAACACCAACCTGGGAATCATTTCTCTAAAGCATATTTTTATTTTTCTGGAAATGTAAATGGGGTGTCAAACACAGGGAGCTTCAGTGCCATCACAAAGAAATTCCATAAGCATTTGTTTATTCAGCACATAATGGCACGGTGTCAAGAAGTTTCTGTTTTATATCACTCCTGTTACCTTCTTCTTACCCCTTGGGTCCCTCACCATTCCTTTCTCACTGTGACATGATGATTTATTTTCAGTGACAAGCACCTCTACCCAGTAAAGCTCTAGGAAGTGTCAGTGTTTCGAGGTTCTCCCTGCCTGCCCCCTCAGGGAACCACACAGCAGCAGCCACATCACCTGAAACTAGGGAGATTGAGCATGGAATTTTCTTGGTCCTGAGAGGCGTCGTTGTCACCTTATGTTTCCACGTCAACTGGCAATTCATGGTCAGGAACGTGAAAGGACAGGATTCCCTGAACAGATTCTCTCTGAATTTTACTGTAGTTCTCTGCTAATATATTACCTTACAAGTGTCTTGTTGTGATACATATTTTAAGTAAAATATTAATTCGGTTTGGGTAATTTTAGGAAAGCACAGCAACTTTTAAAATAAGGCGCATTAACTTCAGACACCAGCACGTTTATTGGGCTCAAAGATGTGCCAGCTGGGAAGGAAGAACACTTTGTCCATTGACTGACTGAGATTTAATTTATGTACAGTTTTGTCTGTGTTGAAGGACCATTCTTTGTTAGCTGAAGTGAAAGTTTCTGCCTAGCGTGGGTGTAAAAATATTGACTGAGTCTGTAGAGTGTCTCAAACTGTCTCTGATTAAACAGCAGTTATTGTTTTTGTTTAATTTCCATTCTGTCACAGACTAATATTTATATAAAATACATTAAAAATGAGATACTGCAATAGTGAAATAAAAATTGAAGACATACAAGATTATATTTGATTCAACAGACATAAAAATACTCTGTCAGATTACTATAAAAGTTTCTAAATATTTATTCTCAAGCTTTATACAGACCTCATCGCAGACCATTCATAAACACTTCCTGAACTGTTACCTATCCCAATGTTACATATTTTGAGTGACACTGGTCTAGATGAACACTGTTGTGAGGTGCACACACATGAAGTGATCAGCATATGGGCAATAATCAAATACATTAAAATGTATTGGTATTTACTTATGTTCTTTAAGAAACAATAAGGAATTTGCTTCAACAAGTTCTTTGGGTGAGTGTAAAGTAAGGGTTGAATTTACTTGTTAGCTAAGCAATAGCTCCTGTTTGTTTATAAGTTGGTACTTTTACAAAGGAGTTAACTATTAATTATTATTAATTTTAAATTAATTATCATTAACTTTTTTGTTTGATGCTTTACATCATTATTTTATTTCATTTGTTCCTCACAGTAATACTATAAGGTAGACATTATCTTCTTTTTTTAAATAGATTAATTTTTACTGGAGTATAGTTGCTTTACAATGTGTTAGTTTCTACTGTTCAGCAAAATGAATCAGCCATACATATACATATATCCCCTCCCTTTTGGACTTCCTTCCCATTCAGGTCACCACAGTGCATTAAGTAGAGTTCCCTGTGCTACACAGTATGTTCTCATTAGTTATCTATTTTATACATAGTATCAATAGTGTATATGTGTCAATCCCAATCTTTTTTATAGATTTTTTTTTTATGCCAAAGAAGAATATGCTTAATGTCAATTGCCCATTTAGGCGTAAGCAATCCATTGGCTCTGAACCTTGCATACACTTATTTTTCAAAAATTATTATGGTACCTTGTTAATGCAAATCCATGTCACACTCCTACATGATGAAACTCCGACCATTATTAATCATCTTAAATGTGACTTGGGGTCTTATTTTCTCCTAAATGTCAGTGAAGTACTGTAGGTTTCTGCTGTTTTCTTTCAGCGAATTCAAGGTCGAAAAGCCAGCCTGGAGGAAATACAGCTTGTTCATTCTGAACATCACTCACTGTTGTATGGCACCAACCCCCTGGATGGACAGAAGCTGGACCCCAGGACACTACTAGGTCTGTATGGGCCTCCATTCTACTGAGAACAGCACATTCCAGCACTATCATTAGTCAGTGCTGCTGTCAGTTCAAAATCCTTGGCAAGCAGTGAGACAAAAAATCAGCTTTTCCAACAGCACTGCTCTGTGGAATGAGTCGTTTACAAAAGATGGCAATGTAGATGAAGAAAATCCTACATTAGAAAAAATGACACTGCAAGTTTCATGATGTTTACTTTTATTTGAATAGCATTTGTTCACTGTGTTTTAGCTTACAGGAATAAATGCACTGTGGAGTTTCCTTGCTTACATTTTTAAATTAAAAAAAATAGTATTTACGTTCTTTATGCAAATTTATCTTCACCTTTCACATTTATTTTGTGTCTTTCAGTTCTTTTTTCTATGACCTTAACAGACAAAGGGTATAATACAACTTATTTTAAGTGAAAACTCCTTACTGCTACACCTAGAACACTGTATTTTATACGTAAGATTGCATTTTAAATCTTAATGTAGTCGATTTAATGCATGTTTTAATTATGGAATTAAATAGTAGTTGACAGAAGTAGAAAACTAATAAACATAATTTTAAGTTATGATTTTTCAAAACTTTATTATCAGAGTTTAAAATCAAATTTATGTTTCACAGCTTTATATAGACTTTATATGAGTGATAGAAACAACAGATTTTGAAAAAAGTTCATGACAAAACCTTATTTTAACTGAAACAATCTATTAATTATGTTTATTCATAATCTTTTACAATGGAATAACAATACATGACATGGCAATGTATGACAAAAAGATCATGTTTTAAGTTTTTTAACTAAAAAGGCATTTGAGGACTTTTTCTTGTCCCTTTCTTTCAAATAAACCTGTTGGGTCAGTTCCAATTTATTGGACTCTTTCACGCAATTCAGTATTATTTCAAAATGATTTTATGTTAACTGGTGCTAACAATTCAAAAGTGTATGACATGTAGTAGGCAGGCATCTTGGAAAGCAATTATAAGGGGAAATTAACAGTTACCAATTATAACGCTAAAAATCTGCCCTTTTAAAACAAGTGGCAGGCATCCCTAAATTTATGAAGTAAAGGTATCTGGTTGAGTGTGTGTATGCATGTACGTGCATGCAAGGTAGGAAGAAATTGACAGAAAGGGGAACACAGAAAAATTACTCAATTTTTTTTTTTTTTTTTGCGGTACGCGGGCCTCTCACCGCTGTGGCCTCTCCCCTTGCGGAGCACAGGCTCCAGACGCGCAGGCTCAGCGGCCATGGCTCACGGGCCCAGCCGCTCCGCGGCATGTGGGGTCCTCCCAAACCGGGGCACGAACTCGCGTCCCCTGCATCGGCAGGCAGACCCTCAACCACTGCGCCACCAGGGAAGCCCAAATTACTCAATTTTTAGAAAGAATATTATGAAAATCTGATGATGAAAATCAGTTTGTATAGTAGAATTAAAGTTATATATGGACTTCCCTGGTGGCGCAGTGGTTAAGAATCCGCTTGCCAATGCAGGGGACACGGTTCAAGCCCTGGTCTGGGAAGATGCCACATGCCACGGAGAAACTCAGCCCGTGCGCCACAATTACTGAGCCTGTGCTCTAGAGCCCGTGCTCTGCAACAAGAGAAGCCACCACACTGTGAAGCCCACACACTGCAATGAAGAGTAGCCCTCACTCGCCGCAACTAGAGAAAGCGCGCACGCAGCAACAAAGACCCAATGCAGCCAATAAATAAAGAAATAAAATAAATTTATTTAAAAATAAAATAAAATATTTAAATTTCTTTAAAAAAGAATTAAAGTTATATAGTAACATAAAGGACAGTGAGTCAATCTAAACATATATAATCTGTGTGTTTTTTTCTTCTTTCTGTTGAAGGAATCCATCTCTGCACATGCAGATCTTTACATAAAGTACTTCTTTTGCTGTGGATACTGTCATAAATGTCCTTATTTTAACATGAATTAATAATCCCACCCAGTTTACCAAAATGATGAAGTAAACCAAACAATAACTTTCATGGTCTTCTGTGGTCGAAATACTGATGCACTGTAAAGATAGGAAGCTATGTCCATTTTGATTATTGTTAATTTAATTAAGAGAAAACAAGTAGAAAACCTTCCCTATTTCTTTTCTTTTCTATATTTTTAAACTAGGTCTCAAACTATTATTCAACCTAAGCATAGGACTAGGTACTTTGGATTTAGTTAGGATAAATTTACACATAGGTGTTTAGATGTTCCAAGACCACCATTATTCCACATTTTAAGAGAAAGGACATATTTGTAAAAGAAATGAAATTTAAACTCTGGCAACTTTGAACAGTTTTACTTATGAAACATGGAAATACCACTTTTTTTAAATGAAATTTGACTTTTGAGAAAAACTGATTTTCTCAAAACACACATATCGTTTAAAGATTTGATGATTTAGAAATGAATTCTAATACATAATTTAGAACTTGGACAGAGGTCCTTTTCAAATATGTATTCAATGAAAACACCAAGTACCAATTATTTAATTTTTACAGCTTTAATCCAAATGGCCACTTATCTCATTAGTTTTGAATATTTAATGTGAGATAAAATTCATACAATTGATGATTTTAGAGTTAACTTTAGATACACATGTGGCGTTCCATAGGCATCTCTCAGGGATCAGTGCAACAACGTCAGCCGTGAGCGCAAGCTACAGGAGTAAAGGTAACCAAGGATGTTGCATTGCTAGGTCTTGATATTGAGCACTAAATTCAACTTTGATGATGCTTCTGAACTGTATCAGTTTCTCTCATGAATCCAGAAACTTGGCCGATTTTCCTCAATTCAGGGTCTCAGTTAAAAATCCCATTCTTTTAAAAGTTTAACTTTTCATAATTTTTTGTTCTTTGTGCAATTTGAATTCTTGTGGCTTGTTTTTTGTATCTAAAAGACCAGATTGAAGCTGCCATGTATGAATGTATAAAAACTCATAGCCATCAAGATATTTTCTCTCTTTATCCCTTTCTTTTTCTCCCACGCATCCTCTTCTTCCTCTGAGCCCTCCCAACACAGATGGTGAGGGAGGGTTTGTCAATGCACACACACAGTAAATTGAAATTTATTCAATTCTATGAATTCTCTGAATTTAATTGATGCTACTGCTTTTGATAGTTATGTTCTGGAGTTAGGAGGAAGGATTTAAACAAAAGTTCATTATGACCAGCCCCATCAGTCTTTGTATGTTGAAAGACATCTATAGCTTATAAAATAATTAGATTTGAAAATGGGCAGCATTTATCTCTTTAAATACTCTAGACCCTGTAAGGTGACACTTCTAAAACATTCTCTTTAGTCATTTCTGGTGAGAGGTTTTCCTTAGCATTAATATTCCTGTCATTCTTACTACCAGTTTTCGTTACCTTGTGGCCAGCTAGAGCTCAGTCCATGGGTGAGGCAATATAACATTATTAAAAAATAGAGTCAATTCAGTGAAATAAACATTTTTGCATACTACTAAATTTAAATTATTGATTAATTTCTTTGTTTAATATTATTTAAACAGTACTAAACTAGATTCTCCTCAAGTATTAAATCATTTATTTTCTGTATTCGCTTAGAGTTTAAGAATTTTTTAAATTACTTTAAAAATTACTTCAGTATACTGTAATATTATCTTTAATCTTTTTCACTGACTATGGAATGAAGAGTTCAGACATTAAAATATACACTATTATATATTTTAATTTCACATATGACATATGAATACATCCTTGCAAAATATTCAGTGATACAGAAATACCTTTGTTATGAGGAACAACTTAAGAAAACTTTTTTTTTTTTTTTACCCCTCCCCAAGCTATCCATAAAATTTTTTATGTATCTTTTACTGATGTCAGTATTCCAGTTTTAATATTTTTTCATGATTTGTTTATTTTTTTGTTGACTTTTCATCTTTTTTCCATGAGCCTCCTTATATATAACGAGGTATCTTATTTTTTTCATTTGCACTTACATTTTTCTTTATCATTTTCCATCTGTTAGCAATTGCATTTGAAAACTGAACTCATACAATTTATTGTTTTCAAAATAAACTTTCTTCTGTGACAGTAAAATCTATTTAGACTTTTACTGACATGATGTGAATTCCATCACAAACCTGTTTTCAATTTTCATTATTTATTTCATTGATCATCAATAGAACAAATGAATTAGGATAAGTGAAATGGAGGTATGTACCTGGTTCTACCACTAATCTCCTGAGTGACCCATATGAGTCACTTCAGAACTGTTTAACTATGATATAGAAATGCCCACTGCCTTTCCTTTAATTACTTTGCAAGACAGATTTTAGTCTTGGAGGTTTAGGAATAGTAATTTTTGTTTTCTCTATACATGTAGTAGATAATGTAGAAAATCAAAGTGCAGGTAAACAAAAATGATTAAAACTTCCATAAAATCTCAATTCCAAAAGAGAGTCACAAGTAAGATTTTGGCATTTACTTTAAAGATACATTTATATGTGTATTATATAGATCCCCAAAAAGTTATCCTTTTTATAGTGATTTGTGACTTATTTGTTTAAAAAATTGTGAATGTTGGAGAGGTTTATAGTATACTTGGTCTTAGCTATATCTGAAGTAGAACTTAAAGATAAGTCCGTATACTTGAATAAATGCTTTAATATTTGGAGCATGTAAAAAATGACAGTGTATTTCATAAACTTTGTGGCTCAAAACATTACACTGGAAGGATATATGTAATGAACAGCTGAGTTATTTATGATAAGTTGTAAACAAAAAAGGTATTGTGATAAACATCCTGTAGGGCAGTTGAAAGAAATCTTGAGACTCAAGTTTCATAGGTGTGTGTTTGTTCATGTGGGGTAAAAGACTCTACATGTAATAATACATGCATTAATTTGCTTTGAGTTCTTAACTATCTAAAATTTGATCAGTTTACTTCTGAGTCAAATGATAAATACCATGTGACATATTATGTGTTAATAAACACCAAAAAATTTTAAAAGTATAATTATATTCCAGTTTATATATTTTTTCATGTCTTCTTACTGTGTAGGTGACTCTTCTCAAAAGTTTTTTTCTTCATTACCTTGTGGTGGACTTGGGGTAAGTATGAATTTGTTTACTGCTTTTTAAAAAAATTTTTTTCTTGGAGTATAGTTGATTTATAATGTTGTGTTAGTTTCATGTGTACAGTAAAGTGAATCAGTTATACATATATCCACTCTTTTTTTTTTTTTTTTTTTTTTGTGGTATGCGGGCCAGGCTCCGGAGCGCAGGCCCAGCGGCCATGGCTCACGGGCCCAGCAGCTCCGCGGCACGTGGGATCCTCCCAGACCGGGGCGCGAACCCGGTTCCCCTGCATCGGCAGGCGGACGCGCAACCACTGCGCCACCAGGGAAGCCCTCCACTCTTTTGTAGATTTTTTTCCCATATAGGTCATTACAGAGTACTGAGTAGAGTTCCCTGTGCAATACAATAGGTCCTTATTAGTTATCTGTTTTATATATAGTAGTGTGTATATGTCAATCCCAGTCACTCAAATTATCCCCCCCTTTTCCCCCTGGTAGCCGTAACTTTGTTTTCTACACCTGTGACTCTGTTCTGTAAATAAGTTCATTTGTACCATTTTTTTTTAGATTGTACATACAAGCGATATCATATGGTATTTGTCTTTCTCTGTCTGACTTACTTCACTCAGTATGACAATCTCTGGGTCCATCCATGTTGCTGCAAATGGCATTATTTCGTTCTTTTTTATGGCTGAGTAATAGTCCATTGTATATATGTACCACATCTTCTTTATCCATTCGTCTGTCGATGGGCATTTAGGGTGCCTCCATGTCCTGGCTATTGTAAATAACACTGCAGTGAACATTGGGGTGCATGTATCTTTTAAAATTATGGTGTTCTCCAGATATATGCCCAGGGATGGGATTCCTGGATCATATGGTAGTCATATGTTTAGTTTTTTAAGGAACCACCATACTGTTCTCCATAATGGTTGTACCGATTTACATTCCCACTAACAGTGTAGGAGGGTTCCCTTTTCTCCACACCGTCTCCAGCATGTTTTGTTTGTAGATTTTTTGATGATGGCCATTCTGACTGGTGTGAGGTGATACCTCAATGTAGTTTTGATTTGCATTTCTCTAATAATTAGTAATGTTGAGCATCTTTTCATGTGCTTTTCGACCATCTGTATGTCTTCTTTGGAGAAATGTCTATTTAGATATTCTGCCAATTTTTCCATTGGGTTGTTTGTTTTTTTGATATTGAGCTGCATGAGCTGTTTGTATATTTTGGAGATGAATCCCTTTTTGGTTGCTTCGTTTGCAAATATTTTCTCCCATTCTGTCATTTGTCTTTTCATTTTGTTTATGGTTTCCTTTGCTGTGCAGAAGCTTTTAAGTTTAGTTAGGTCCCATTTGTTTATTTTTGTTTGTATTTTCATTACTCTAGGAGGTGGATCCAAAAAGATCTTGCTGCGATTTATGTGAAAGAGTGTTCTGCCTGTTTTCCTCTAAGAGTTTTATAGTATCTGGTCTTACATTTAGGTCTTTAATCCACTTTGAGTTTACTGCTGTATATGGTATTAGGGAGTGTGCTAATTTCATTCATTTACATGTAGCTGTCCACTTTTCCCAGCATCACTTATTGAAGAGACTGTCTTTTCTCCATTGTATATTCTTGCCTCCTTTGTCATAGATTAGGTGACCACAGGTGCGTGGGTTTATCTCTGGACTTTCTATCCTGTTCCATTGATCTATATTTGTTTTTGTGCCAGTACCATACTGTTTTGATGACTGTAGCTTTGTAGTATAATCCGAAGTCAGGCAGCCTGATTCCTCCAGCTCCGTTTTTCTTTCTCAAGATTGCTTTGGCTATTCATGCCTTTTGTGTTTCCATACAAATTGTAAACTTTTCTCTTCTAATTCTGTGAAAAATGCCTTTGGTAATTTGATAGGGATTACATTTAACCTGTAGATTGCTTTGGGCAGTATAGTCATTTTGACAATATTGATTCTTCCAATCCAAGAACATGGTGTATCTCTCCATCAGTTTGTGTCATCTCCAATTTCTTTCATCAGCATCTTATGGTTTTCTGAGTACAGGTCTTTTGCTTCCTTAGGTAGGTTTATTCCTAGGTGTTTTATTCTTTTTGATGTGATGGTAAATGGGATTGTTTCTGTTTACTGCTTTTAAGTAACATAAACTTCTGAAAATATATCCTTTGATTTATCTGGTCAGTTGTGTTTAAGGCTGTTTCTCAGTAAAAGTTATGCTGGACTTCAGGTTATTATGGCTACATAATTTGTAGGGCTCAATGCCAAATGAAAATAGAGATCCCTTTGTTCAGAAATTATTAAGAATTTCAACATGGCAGAAATACCAAAGTAATCCAAATATGGGGCCCTGCTAACTATAGGTTCCTGTGTGAAGCCAGTTTGCTAGACTTTTATATTGCTAGAGAAAGGGTAATATGAGAGGGTTTATAATGTAGTTTCATAGCAGAATTCCGTTTTCAGTAGAGTCATACTGAGTATGCATATGCATTATATTCCTGGTAAAAATGGCATAAACGTCACAAAGCACTTTGCATAGTGGGACATTTTGTTTGTGAACCTCCTGAGGCCATTTTTGTCTTCAATAATTAACAAAGCCTTTTTGACCCGGGATATTTATACCATATTTCAAGGACAAATTTGTTCAAATCCAACAACGTATGAAGAAAAATGTCTACATTTTTGTGGATGATTAGAACATACCCTTTAACCTGCAATATATTTAAAGTTAACCCTTACCAGTAACAAGCCATCATCCTGTAGAACTGAGTGCTAACTCATGTTAGGATAAAGTAATTCTAGATCAGGTTTCCAAGGGCTAAGGAATTTAAAAGTCAGTTAAGTTTCTTAGATATTGAAGGAAAGAACACAACTAGTCCTGAGTACGTTTTAGGTGATATTTTGCTATAACTAAATTTTATACAGAGAAATCCCATACATTTTCAGCTAATTCTGTCATTTTAGTGATGCTAGATTTTGCAAGGATAATCCTTCTATTCCTTCACCTGTGACTCTGCCTTCTAGAAATAAAAATGGCAACTACAGCCAATATCCATTTGGACTTTACAGTTTACCAACATGAACCTGAGGTTTGTAATAACTTTATAACATAGTTGTAATTATTAACACCATTTTGCCAATGAGAAACCGAAGGCTCAGAGAAGTGAGGTTATTTTGCTGAAGTTACTTAGTAAAGGCTGAAGGGCTGAAGGTATGAGGTTGACGTGCATGTGCATGTGGAGGAGTTCCAAAAGAGCATTTTAGGTCCTTCCAATGCTCTCATCTTCAACAGACCAGCCGCAGCCTCTGGAGCCTAGCAGTGCATCTGTGTGGCTAATGTAGTGTGGTCCCCTTGATGGCAGCTCACCAGTGAGCTTTGCTTTTTGACTCCTAGGACAGGACAGTCACCATCCCACATGCTCATTTTTTGCAAACCTCCAGTGAAGCCGGGAGCTTGCAGAGTCATTCTAGAAAGCAGAGAATTTACTGACTTTTAAAATGGGTTTCATTGGTTTTTGCACTTATTTTCTGACATCCCAAGTGGCCATTTTTAGAGAAGGGCTGATTACCTACAAATGAGGCAAAGAATGAAGCAAAGTTAATGACTACTTAGTGGGTATGGTGATGGGGAGGAAATCAAAGCTGTGAAAAGAGTGGTGATCATCAAACTCCCACTCACTTACAAGTACATTTAATTCATGATCCAGAGTTGAAATGAGGACAGTTCCCTAGGACCCACTTCCCAATTCTGACCTCTGCTGTGCCTATGACTCACTATGCCTTGAACATAAAATACATGTACTCAACCGTGCTAAACCCATGCCAAGTAAACTTCTTATTCTTTAGCAAGAACTGCTCTAGTAAACTTAGAAGTACCCAAAGAATGAATAGTGACTGCTGCTTCTGGCACAGTGGGTGTCATAGAATAACACCTAATCAGTACGGTGGCAGCAAAGGTGGTGGGTAAATCTAGCTTGCACAAGCAGAAGCAGGAAGAGTAAGACTGGATTAGTTTGACTCCATCACTGCTGGAAAGCGCTGGAGAGAGGCACCTCTGTTTTTCAAATTGGCCTGGTGGTGTTTATGTAGGTGTAGGTGAGTGTGTATGTGTTGTGTATACCTACGCTTGTTGATGCTCTAGAGAACTAGCTTGATTCAGTGTTTTGGGGTTTTTTTAGGAATCAGATTGTGTTCTTAGACATTCAGGAACCATCTTGACTCCTAAGATCTTTGGTTTTGATATAAGTCCTAAGAGAAACTCTGGGTCCTGTGGATTTGTATCCATCTAAATTTTTACCTCCAGGACAGTCCAAGACATATTAAGTATACAAAAGATACCCAGTATGAACATGGAGTGGCCCAACTTGGCAACATGGGGGCACACCAGCAAGCTTGGAAACCACTAAAATCGCTTTTGTCTTAAGGCATTTCTTCCGGTTCATATTATCTAAGATGAACCCATTGGTTTAAATTCCAAAACACTTAATGCTCCCCAGTTGCTGGGATAAACCCCAGTTGCCTAGAATATATACCTTCCTACCAGATGGGTTTAATTTATACCTACTGAATGCTGATGGATTAATTGGCTTTTGAGGGGTCTGCCTGGGACATTATGAAATTTAAAAAATCTCTACCCTTATTAGATTTTCCCGTAAAATTGCAGGTGATAATTTGGTCAAGTAGCTCAATGGGTGAATGGTAATAAGTTGCTTTAAAGTGTGCTCTCCAGAATTGCATTTTGGACAACAATCTCAAGGTTTCCAAATTCCTTTGTGTTTGGTTCTCATTTTGTTTCGTTACTATGGCATGACTCATTTCTGATTACTGTGTGATTGCACTGCAAGAAAATGCACCAACTGAAAAGAGCATTTTACCAAATCCCGGGCCTTGATAGTCATATAGTGAAACAGATAATTAAGGGACTCTGGAAACAAAAGCCAGTGCCGGACCACTTTAGTTCTCACTCCTCAGGGTATATCACTAAAAATAGTGATCATTTTCCTGGCCATCTGACCTGCTGCTGTGTGAAGAAATCTTGAAGTCATTTCTCAGCCTTATTTTTCCCTCTTCACTTGATAGGCCACAAAAAAACCCACAAAAGCAAGGACGAGCAGGCTTTTATGATAATGTCGTCATCAGCTCCCAGCTTCAAACGCTTCTGCGGCTTTTGAGTTGTCATTTATAACTTGGAACTGAATCGACCCATAATTCCCCTGATACACTTAGAGAAATTGATAACAGACTCTGCACTTCTTTTATGGCTCGGAGGAGGCAACTCCAATCACATCACTATTGGCAGGCAATATTATTTTTTGACATGGTTGTAAAAGTATAAAGGGGCTTATGGCATTTGTTTAGATGAGGAATGGGCTCTCAAGCTGTGCTGGGGTTTACAGGACCAGATTAGTGAGAAGCAAAGGGAATATGATGTTTGCAAACAGGATATGATTTTATATATAAGTTTGGGTTTCATGCTCTGTTCCCTGGGGAAAGCCGTGCAGACAGCAGAGAATTCCACTTTTATCCTACAACAGACAAGCTCCTAGTGCCAAAAGGCAGAAAAATAAACGTGGTCAATGGGCAGTGTCAGACCCTTGATTGGAGGAGGAGGAGCTGTGGAAGAGGCAGAACAATTCCCTAGGAGGAATGGGGAATTGCAGAGCATGGGCAGAATCTGGACCTGCCTAACTGGTCAAAGATGTGCCAAAAATGAGGCTCTGGGAGGTTTAATCAAGGCACCTTCTCCAGCAGCAGCTCAGTCAGTCCGTGAACATGACACTGGCTTTTTATTACAGACTTTTACTCTGTCCATATTCTCTTTGATTACACCTAGATCTGGCACCCTGTGAGGCTTATGGATGTCATTTTTTGTGATTTTTTTGGGGAGGGGGAAATAGGGAGAAGGATTAGGTGATTGTGTGGAGGTAATTTTAGGCTCATTTCAATTGCTCAGAGGTTTTCAGGAGACATTTTAGTTATATACTAACTATACTCCCTATAGAGGAGGCAGGTTTGGATGAAATGTGTCAAATTTTCTTGAATTTCGTCAAATTAAAAATGTAAGCTCTCCCCTCTATGAAATGTACATGTATATAAATATATATGTATATATATATATATACACACACATATTTTCAGAAGCAAATTCTATTCTTTCACTACATTTATAACTTCATATTATTTTCCCATTTATTATATACCACATTGGTCCTCCACATTCATTCCCCCAATGACAATTAAAAAAAGTTCCAGTGGCAAGCCTTTCAAAGACAGCTTTCTCTATTGTATTATAATATCAAGGAATGATTTATTTTATGACCAAATCTATGGACATATGGTTAAATTCAACATAACAGAAAGGTTTGGTTAATACATTTTTCTGCTGTTTACAGTGCTCTTCTTTGAAACAAAAAAATCAGTATTTTAGAAGGCATAACATGTGCCATCATAAGAGGGGTGAAGGGCAGGAAAAAATAAGATAAGGCTCGTTGCCAGTGATTAGACAAGGAGCAGGAATGCAAAGACTGATGAGGCAAGAGTACTTTTCCCATTGCTCATAGCCTTTTCAGTGGGCTGATCTGGATAAAAGTTGTGCTGTGGGAGCACAGAGGAGGGAGCTTCCAGAACAGAAAAGAAAGAAGAGGGGTGTGGAGGTTAACTCCAGCAGTTGTAAGCTGAATATTCAAGAACAATTAGGAATGAACGTGTGTGTGTGTGTGTGTGTGTGTGTGTGTGTCCGGGGTGGGTTATGACTCTGTGGGAGCACAGAGGAGGGAGCTTCCAGAACAGAAAAGAAAGAAGAGGGGTGTGGAGGTTAACTCCAGCAGTTGTAAGCTGAATATTCAAGAACAATTAGGAATGAACGTGTGTGTGTGTGTGTGTGTGTGTGTGTGTTCGGGGTGGGTTATGACTGTGGAGTAGCGGGGAGGCATCCAGGCATTAACTGTTTAGGCTCTCATAACACACCGTATTTTTGACAGATGCACTAAGCAGTTGTCGATTAGTAGGGAATTCTTTTCCTCAGATAAAAACAGAACCAAAACCTAATGCTTATGCCAAAATTTGGATATTCCTGAAATTTTGATAGTGATTCAGGAACCCCTTCCTCTTATCTTAAGTATATGCATCATGTGTTATTCCCACCCCGTTTTCCCAAGCAAGCACAATGCCTTTTGTTACATCTGCAGAAAGAGGAGGGAATGGCATCTGTTTCTCACATGCAGTAATCAGGATAATGTTGATTTCTCTCATATTAATGGTCAGCTCAAACCTGGCTTGCAATCAGTGTTTCATTTCCTCCACTGCTGCTATCAAAGATGCATCACAATCCTCTTCCCTCCAGCACAATAAGAGGATCCACCCTGATTTGGAATCTCTCTTTTCCTCATCTCCCTTTCTAATTGTATTTGGATTTTCATTAGTTTTAAACTTGACGCAAATGATACTAGCAGGAACACCCCAGGGCACCTGGAAAAAGTAAAACAGATAAGCGGCCTTAATGAAATTGTTTTGAGAATTTTGTTTCATGCTGTGGATTCCACAAAAAGATCATGTTGCCCCAGACTTGGAAAATATAGTACAAAATATTATGCAAGCCAGGAAATTCTTTCTAAATAACAAAGGAAGTTTCCAGTATTGCATAAATTATGCTAATTGTGTATACTCAATGATAGTTGCAGGGAAATAGACAACATTCCCCACAGAGATAGACATACATACATTACTCTGTGTTTACTGCGAACTGTAAAATTTTATAGAATCTTTAAATGCATGATGTCCATTGCAGGGAAGAGGAAAATTAGAAATGAAAACCTTAACTTCCTCCTTAATTCACTTAACTGTAGCATGCCATCAGTGATTAAATTCTTTCGATTGCTTTGACATTATGGCTAAACACAACAGGATGCATTTTGGGGTTTTGGGTTTTTTTTTTAATTTTTCTTTTTTTTTAAGATTTAATTTAATTTTTATTTTTTTGGCTGCGTTGGGTCTTCGTTGCTGCGCGCGGGCTTTCTCTAGTTGCGAAGAGTGGGGGCTACTCTTCGTTGCGGTGCGTGGACTTCTCGTTGCGGTGGCTTCTCTTGTTGCGGAGCACGGGTTCTAGGCACGCGGGCCTCAGTAGTTGCAGTACGCGGGCTCAGTAATCGTGGCATGCGGGCTCTAGAGCGCAGGCTCAGCAGTTGTGGCGCACGGGCTTAACTGCTCCGCGGCATGTGGGATCTTCCCGCAGCAGGGATCGAACCCGTCTCCCCTGCATTGGCAGGCGGATTCTTATGCACTGCACCACCAGGGAAGTCCCGACAACAGAATGCCTTTTGAAATTTCATTTTCATTTTCTTATTTAAAGTAAAAATGAATATAACAAAACTATTAAAATTCTTCTGTTGTCAAAATGAGATAGCTTAGAAATGCTATCATCAAAGCTTTACACATGTGTTTTTTACACTCGGGGCTACAACACCTGTAAAAAATGACATACGCAACTATGTCAACCAAAGTAGTGTCAGTTGTAGGGAAGAAGAAAACATATTCATTTCTGGAATTCCTTTTTCTGTCATTTTTCTCTGTTCATTTTCTTTCCTGGCCTATGGGTCTTGATTATAAACATTCAGACAAGAAAAATTGCACCTTAGAGTCTGCAGTTGCTGAAGGTAAATGGATCTGATGAACTTCAGGCTTCTACCTAACTCAGGAAATCTATGATTCTATGAAACAAAAATTCAGAAATTAAAACATACTAGACTAAATTCGAATATACATCACTGATTGTCACTTCTGATTGTCAAGAAAACATAAAACATTAGGTCCAACAAAAATTTAGAGTTGACAAAGGAAATGAGACTACCTAGGAAGAAGGAATCTTTGGGACAGCTTCTGTGCTGTGCAGCCTGAAATGCAGATAAATCCAGGCTCACCTCAGACTTTCATTTTGATGTGAAAAAACTACACTTATGTTTTCCCTTTGTCACATTTTTACCCTGGATAGTTTCGGGTCCAGTTATTCATCCTGTAACTAATATCTAAGACATAGTATTGATATATCATTACTGGATTTGTCTTTGCCAAGTATTTTGGCAGAAAGTTTAATAAAGTATAACTATTATGATTCTCAAACAATACACATAGTTTTTCTTACAAAATCCAAAACTAAAATAAATTAGTTTACTGAATGCTTGAGCCATAGTAGGCAGTTCACAGCAGAGTTCCTAGGACTTAATCATTCCAAACCCCCAAGTAGAATCCATAGCTCCCAACTCCTAGTCCAGCAGCATCATTATCACTGGGTCGTGTTTTATTTTTTTAATGTAAAATAATAAGTAAAATAAAGGACTTGAAATACTGAGCGATGACACACCTTAGCAATGAAGCATATACATTGATTCATTGTTTTTATTGAGGCTAATAAGACTATTGAAGGGCTAATACATTTGAGAATGATATGCATCCAAAACCATTTGGTTTATTTATGCTTTTATCATATTATAAATAATATTTATATGGTCTCTAACTAATATGTACTGTGGATACATTGTTATCCTTTGTAACAGTCTTTAAAGACTTCTCAAAGTGATTCTATACCATTTCGAGGTGTAATCATTCAATCCCAGGAGACTTACTACTAACTGTGTAACTGAGGCTTTGTAGTCTACAGAAAAGGAAACTGAGGCTCAGAGAGGAGAGTAACTTGTTCAAGTCTCATAGTTAGTAGGTGGTGAAGTATAATAGAAGTCTCCTGATTCCCAAGCTCTTAACCACAGTTCTGTGCACACACAACTCACCATAATTTCAACCTCACATGATTGTCAGCACTCCTTTCCCAAATGAGAATAACCCTAACCGTAAGAAAAGCAAAATTGTTGCTTTTGCCAAGAACATTCTCTTTTTAATTGAAATTCCTATAAAGTATGAAATCCATGAACTCAGACATCATTAATTTGGGGTAAAAAATTATGTAGCTGTATACAGCATTTCAACTCTAACTGGACCACTGAAGAATCTCTGGCCTTGGAGGAAACCACTGTGGAGTGGGTTAGAGAGAATCTCATTTCACACACCGACTGAGTCAGAGTTAATTTTATTAAGTTGCTTTTGGTAGGAATGGGGCTCTAACATGCATTGTTTAGTGAATAAAAAGATCAGCTTATTATGAAATACCCTTTACACAGTATGTACATCAGATTAAATAAAGAAGCAGTAGGAAAATACTGACATGATATTACTTGGCTGTAGCTGTAACTCAGTCTTGGTAGGACTGATCAGCAGGTCACTGAAATTGTGAATAGCAACAATGGGAACTCTCACGTTCCTTCACTGACCACATAACCCACAGGAATCCATATATTATTTGTCAAGTCCTTTAGTCCACCAGTATCTTAACTAAAGATCCTGAGTCTCAAGATGTAGCACTTTGCCACAACAAACATGTTACTTCACTTATTCTTGTTATTGGCACGCAAATAGCAAAGGGATATTTTTCTGAAGATGAAGAGTGACTAAAAATTGCACATGTAAGGTCAGTAGAGCTGCCAGAAAGCAGTCGATCATACTGGGAGGGGGTTTGTAGTAGAGCATTAACGTACATGGCCTGCCCCTTGTCTCCTCCAGCTGCTGCATTAATAGTTCACGCCTTCTTTCCATATGGAATGTTGGTCACAGTGTTCATTCATCATATCCATGGTTTTCCTTGGAATCTGAAGGTCCTCCCTGTAGTTGCTCTGTTTCTTTTTCATCTCACCATGACTAAAGAAGCTAAGGTGTGGGCATTATAACCTACAAGTGATCCCAAGGGGATGGGCTGTCATTCATGTGTTCCTCCCAGTGTTGAACAAAAGAGAGAAAGCATGTGGTTTCACCCACCCATTGTCATCATAAATCCATCCCAGCTCCATTTCAAAGGTCTCAGGGTTTCAGCAGAACATCTAACATGAAATGAATACATACATTCGAAGAGCTGGCATGTTGTATCACATGGGAGAGGGGAGAACACCCATTGTTACAGGCTGCAGAGCCAAATGAAGAAGAATCCAATAGAGAATGCCATAGCTCCTCAGCCCAGAAGTAGGTCTCTCATCATTATACCTCAGAGGAAAAAAGTGATGATAACCCAGAGTTATAGTGGCCTCTCAAGAGGTTCTGAAGTGTTGCTACCTAGATGACTGCAGAACTATCCCTGAGAGGTTTTACGATTTTAGGGGATATGTCCTTCTTCCCAGCCCTAGAGTCAGAGAAACCAGCGATGCAAAGTCTCTGTTAATAATTATTTCATTCGTGTGAGTCTCAGTTTCTTCATCTGTATAATAGGGATAATGAAGCCTCTCTCATTGTGTTATTGTGAAGATCAAATGTAATGATGTAGGTTATCAGTGACAGCTGTGTCTATAGAATGGCCACTTCCCCACTTTGACGGGTGGCCCTAATTTTTTCTCCTTTTGCAGAGAATAAATAGGCTGCTGTCTCAAGGGTGTGATTTAAAAGCTTCTTCAAAGCTCTGAAACCCTGGGGTCTCATAGGATGCACCTACCCAACTGATGTTCTACCATTAGAATCCTGGCACTGTAAGGAGACTAATAAGGGGGGGAGACCATTGTTTTTAGAAGCCCCTAGGATGAAGCACATGAGCAAAGAACCTTGATTTAGGAATTGGAATATTTGGATTCAAATCTCCACACTGTCACAACTTGAAAAGTGTTTCTCTGACTGTGAAGTGTAGAATCTGATTCAACAGTACTGGATGGGGCCTGAGGTGCTGCATTTTTAACAAACACCCATGTGATGTCAGTGCTGCTGATCCATGGACCACACTTTGAGTGACAAGATCCTATATGACCATGAATGGACAAATCATTTAATTTTTCTGTGCTTCAGTTTCTTTACTTCTTTTAAGCAGAGGTGATTAATGAAACGTGCTTTATCTTTCTCCTTGGGGACAAACATGACATGCTTGGGGATCTGGTTGACTAAGACTTAGACAAGCAGTCTGTCTCCTTTGGGCAAATAGTTACAGGGCAAGGAAGTTTCTGTGAGGGGCGGGGTGAACCATGACAGCAGAGGTCCAGGGTGCTAGGGGGAACTCCAGGTGATGCTGGATGCCAAGCCAGGGAAAGGAGGCACCTGATTCTGGCAAATGAAAGCTTCAGGTCTAGTTGTGACACTGACTGAGGAAAAAAGGGTGGTTCTTCACTCAGTTGTGTATGTAATACAAGACCTAAATGGAAGAGAGATTTTTATGTCACATTTTATCTTTATTTAGCCACAGTAGAACACTGTCAAGACATACATCACTATGGAATGAATTTGTTTTCATTCATTAATTTATTCCCTTTACAAAAATTTATTAAGTGTCTATTATGCGTCAGACCCTGAAGATATAGACACCCGTGGCCCTGCACTCACGGCGCTTAACGCTAGCTTTCATGGTATATCGTTAAGAAGAGATCTACAGAACAAACAATAAAGAATATCTTTCTTTAAAAAAACATTTTTTTTTTTTTTGTGGTATGCGGGCCTCCCTCTGCTGTGGCCTCTCCCGTTGCGGAGCACAGGCTCCGGACGCGCAGGCCCAGCGGCCATGGATCACGGGACCAGCCGCTCCGCGGCATGTGGGATCTTCCCGGACCGGGGCACGAACCCGGTTCCCCTGCATTGGCAGGCGGACGCGCAACCACTGCGCCACCAGGGAAGCCCTAAAAAAACATTTTTATTGGAGTATAATTGCTTTACAATGGTGTGTTAGTTTCTGCTTTATAACAAAGTGAATCAGTTATACATATACATATATCCCCATATCTCTTCCCTCTTGGCGTCTCCCTCCTACCCTCCCTATCATCTCTAGTAGGTCTGCATCTTTATTTCCGTCTTGCCCCTAGGTTCTTCATGACCATTTTTTTTTATTCCATATATATG
>NC_041218.1:73663095-73669252 GCF_002837175.3 Physeter macrocephalus
AGGTCCATCCACCTCACTACAAATAACTCAATTTTGTTTGTTTTTATGGCTGAGTAATATTCCGTCGTATATATGTGCAACATCTTTATCCATTCATCTGTCGATGGACACTTAGGTTGCTTCCATGTCCTGGCTATTGTAAATAGAGCTGCAATGAACATTGTGCTACATGACTCTTTTTGAATTATGGTTTTCTAAAGAATATCGTTTAAAGTTCATATCTGTGTCAGTCCACTGGGGCTGCCATAAAAAAATACCACAGACTGGGTGGCTCAAGCAACAGACCTTTATTTTATCACAGTTCTGGAAACTAGAACTCTAAGTTCAAGGTGCTGGAAGGATTGGTTTCTCCTGAGGCCTCTCTCCTTGGCTTGCAGGTGGCTGCCTTCTCTCTTGTGTCCTCACAGGGCCTTTTCTCCGTGTGTACACATCCCTGATGTCTCTTCCTCTTCTTATAAGGACGCCAGTCCTATTGGATTAGGAACCTCCCCTGGTGACCTCATTTAACATAAATTACCTCTGTAAAGGCCCTGTCTACAAATATAGTCACATTGAGCTTCAACATTTGAATTGGGGGTGGGGCGGGGGGATACAATTCAATCCATAACAATATCCATGTCTAGGGTTGACTTTGATTGAAATCCCAGCTCTGTGCCTTATCAGCTATGTAACTGTAGCCAAGTTACTTAACCTCCTAAACTCAGTTTCCTCTTTTGTAAAAGTGACTATAATACATTTTTTAAGCTATCATGGGGAATAAATTGAGTTATGTTTGTAAAATGTTTAACACAGTGTCCAACACTTACTAGGTATCCTTACTGCCCCATATCTCTTTCTTTAGATGCTGACCAAAGATATTTCCTTTTTCCTTTCTTTGGGTAATAAATTTGATTTTACTACCTCTTGCACTGAATCTACTAATAAATTAGGTTTTTCTCTCTCGAATCTTTCCTACTCCCACCCCCACTATCAGTATTCTCAAAAAGAAAATATCTACTGGAATCTTCAGTTCTAGTTGTAAGAGTGGAGGCTTGATGATAGAAAAATATTGAAATTTTCAAATATCCCTTAAGTGGATAAAAGGTAATTATTCTATTCCCAAAACGGACAAATAAGAAATTTGGCTTGCAGATTCCATTATATGTAATGTAGAGTTTAAAACTGACTAAGCTATGTAGATATATGAAAGCTAAAATGGCTTAGAAATCAAATCATGCTAAAACAATTTCAGTGATTTTAAAATATTTGATAATTTCTCCGTTACTAAGATGCTGTATGCAGAAATGTCTGGTCCACAATAGACTATTCATTTAAAAATTACACTTTACCTGATGCAATGCAAAAGTTGAAAAGATACTGAATTTCTTTTACAGTTAAACTTTTATACAACACGCCTAAAATGGTACAGAATAAGTACGATGATGAAAAACCTCAGTTTCTTTGTTGAGTCTGGTGTCCGTCAGGAGGTTTCTAGGGGCATCTGATCATTATTTAAAGTTTAAACTCAATTATTCAGAAATGCCCTGTGGCCCTAGAAGCAGCATAGCATAGCAGCAAGAGCTTACTAAACTGCTTAGTAGTAGCCAAGGAGTTTTGATTCCCAGCTTTCAAGGGGAAATATTCAAGGAATCCAAGGAGTAGTCGTGTACCACATTAACCATGCACAGTGCATATGAAACTTGTTCTGTTAATGGGCACAATAGTATTACATTTAACTCTGGGAATATTTCCGAAAGGAATCAACAAGCTGCATTTAGATTATATAAAGGAGACCGTGCCTAAATTCCTTTTCTTCTAAGTCATTCTCTTTCCCTTTTAAATACTTTCAGTACAGGTAGCTTAATTTCTATCACGTGCAGCTTTTCAGAGCCTGAGCTTTGTTTCGGGTGCCAATGATTGAGCTATGCTGGATGTGCTTGGAAAAGGCCCACATTCATTCAGGAAACTCTAGTTGAACTAGATCCATATGTAGCTAAAAAAAAAATGTAGCTTTGTGATTGGAGGTAGTTTCTGACTTCCAGCATTATCACATATGAATTTTGTTTTTGGTGTACTGCAGAATAGAAAGTAATTTTGGAACAAAACTCTGGAATTTTTTTTTCTTACTTATTAGCATTTACTCAGAGCTTACTGTACTATACTTTCACCCTTGTGTTGTACTGTGGTAAGCACTTTACATTCATTGACTAATTTAATGCTAATAAAGGTGGAAAGTGGTATTATCTCCATTTTTCTTAAGGCTTGGAATGGTTAATGAACTTGTCCAAGTTTGAACAGCTTTTAAATGGAAATGGTAGTTTTCAAGGTCTCTAACTCTTAGGTCAACAAAAATAAATAAGGTGTTACTGTACTAAACATTGATGGTGCCCTAAGCAAAAGCTACCACCCAAAAGAATGGGATAAGGTAGAGGAGCCATTGTCTGAAGATTGGTTCCTTGGAAACTCTGTTAAAAAGCTTAGAGGACTGTTGCCCTCTCAGGCCCTTCTGGCTCCACAGGTTCTGTGGTTTTGTTTCTGTGGCATCTGCCTTAGTTTCTGTTAAGCCAGCATGCTGTGGCCATGGACTAATGATCGTGGTGTGGAAAAAAGAAAGAAATATTATCTCTGGCCTGCCGGGTTTTAATGCCACAACTAACTGTGTCTTCTGAGTGTGGGTCCCTACAGTGCCCCGCAAGGAGGGAGCCCCGGGAAGTCAGTCCCTGGGGCAGTCTGGGGACAGACTGGAAACAGACCGTCCATCCTCTCCCGTCTCCACTCTCCTTGTGCTCAGTGTGAATTAGAAGGGTCGGTACCATGCCCCAGTTTCAGATGCTGTTCTCCAGTTGTTCGGCCATGTGATCTGGTGCAGATTTCCTTTAAAAATGAGCAATATTGGAGTTCTCTGGTGGCGCAGTGGTTGAGAGTCAGCCTGCCGTTGCAGGGACACGGGTTCAAGCCCTGGTCTGGGAAGATCCCACATACCGTGGAGCAGCTGGGCTTGTGAGCCACACTGCTGAGCCTGTGCATCCAGAGCCTGTGCTCCACAACAAGAGAAGCCACGACAGTGAGAGGCCCACGCACCGCAATGAAGAGTGGCCCCTGCTCACCGCAACTAGAGAAAGCCTGTGCACAGAAACGAAGACCCAACACAGCAAAAATAAATTAATTAATTAATAAAATTTTAAAAAAATGAGCAATATCGTAATGACATTGAGAGCATAAGTATACAACAGGTAAGATGGTTCAGTAAGCTATAATTATACGTGCATTGTGGGGGAGACCCTCAAGATGGCGGAGGAGTAAGACGTGGAGATCATCTTCCTCCTCACAAATACATTAAAAATACATCTACATGTGGAACAGTTCCTATAGAACACCTACTGAACGCTGGCAGAAGACCTCAGACTTCTCAAAAGATATATATATTGTTTTACTTTTTCTCTTTTTGTGAGTGTGTATGTGTATGCTTCTTTCTGTGATTGTGTCTGTATAGCTTTGCTTTTACCATCGGTCCTAGGGTTCTGTCTGTCCGTTTTATGGGTTTTTCTTCTGTTTTTGTTTTTTAGTATAGTTTTAGCACTTGCTATCCTTGATGGATTTCTTTTTTGATTTCGTTGCTCTCTTCTTTCTTTCTTTCTTTTATTTTGTTTTCTTTTATTACTTTGAAAATTTTTTAATTTTTAATAATTTTTAATTTTATAAATTTATTTTATTTTTATTTTTTTCTTTCTTTTTTCCCCCTTTTCTTCTGAACCGTGTGGCTGACAGCATCTTGGTGCTCCGGCCACATGTCAGCCCTGAGCCTCAGAGATGGGAGAGCTGAGTTCAGGACATTGGTCCACCAGAGACCTCCCGGCTCAACCTAATATCAAACGGTGAAATCTCTCCCAGAGATCTCCATCTCAACACTAAGACCCAGCTCCACTGAGTGACCAGCAAGCTACAGTGCTGGACACCCTATGTCAAACAACTAGCAAGACAGGAACACAACCCCACCCATTAGCAGACAGGCTGCCTAAAATCATAATAAGGTCACAGACACCCCAAAACACACCACTGGATGCAGTCCTGCCCACAAGAGACAAGATCCAGCCTCATCCACCAGAACACAGGCACCAGTCTCCTCCACCAGGTAGCCTACACAGCCCACTGAACCAGCCTAGGCCACTGGGGGCAGGCACCAAAAACAATGGTAACTACGAACCTGCAACCTGCGAAAAGGAGACCCCAAACACAGTAAGTTAAGCAAAATGAGAAGACAGAGAAACACACAGCAGAGAAAGGAGCAAGGTAAAAACCCACCATACCAAACAAATGAAGAGGAAATAGGCAGTCTGCCTGAAAAAGAATTCAGAGTAATGATAGTAAAGATGATCCAAACTCTTGGAAATAGAATGGAGAAAATACAAGAAACGTTTAACAAGGACCTAGAAGAACTAAAGAGCAAACAAACAATGATGAACAGAACAATAAATGAAATTAAAAATTCTCTAGAAGGAATCAGTACCAGAATAACTGAGGCAGAAGAACGGATAAGTGACCTGGAAGATAAAATAGTGGAAATAACTACCGCAGAGCAGAATAAAGGAAAAAGAATGAAAAGAATTGAGGACGGTCTCAGAGACCTTGGGACAACATTGAACGCACCAACATTCAAATCATAGGCGTCCCAGAAAAAGAAGAGAAAAAGAAAGGGACTGAGACAATATTTGAAGAGATTATAGTTGAAAACTTCCCTAATATGGGAAAGGAAATAGTCAATCAAATGAGGAGGCACAGAGAGTCCCATACAGGATAAATCCTAGGAGAAACATGTCAAGACACATATTAATCAAACTATCAAAAGTAAATCCAAAGAAAAAATATTAAAAGTAGCAAGGGAAAAGCAACAAATAACATACAAGGGAATCCCCATAAGGTTAGCAGCTGATCTTTCAGCAGAAACTCTGCAAGACAGAAGGGAGTGGCAGGACATATTTAAAATTAAGAAAGGGAAAAAGCTACAACCAAGATTACTCTACCCAGCAAGGATCTCATTTAGATTTGACAGAGAAATTAAAACCTTTACAGAAAACCAAAAGATAAGAGAATTCAGCACCACCAAACCAGCTTTACAAGAAATGCTAAAGGAACTTCTCTAGGCAGGAAACACAAGAGAAGGAAAAGGCCTACAATAAAACCAAAACAATTAAGAAAATGGTAATAGGAACATACATATCAATAACTACCTTAAATGTAAATGGATTAAATACTCTAACCAAAAGACATAGACTGGCTGAATGGATACAAAAACAAGACCCATATAATGCTGTCTACAAGAGACCCACTTCAGACCTAGGGACACGTACAGACTGAAAGTGAGGGGTTGGAAAAAGATATTCCATGCAAATGGAAATCACAAGAATGCTGGAGTATCAATTCTCATATAAGACAAAATAGGCTTTAAAATAAAGACTATTACAAGAAACAAGGATACTACATAATGATCAAGGGATCAATCCAAGAAGAAGATATAGCAATTGTAAATATTTATGCACCCAACATAGGAGCACCTCAGTACATAGGCAAATGCTAACAGCCATAAAAGGCGAAATCGACAGTAACACAATCATAGTAGGGGACTTCAACACCCCACTTTCACCAATGGACCGATCATCCAAAATGAAAATAAATAAGGAAACACAAGCTTTAAATGATACATTAAACAAGATGGACTTAACTGATATGTATAGGACATTCCATCCAAAAACAACAGAATACACTTTCTTCTCAAGTCCTCATGGAACATTCTCCAGGATAGATCATATCTTGGGGCACAAATCAAGCCTCGGTAAATTTAAGAAAATTGAAATCGTATCAAGTATCTTTACTGACCACAACGCTGTGAGATTTGATATCAGTTACAGGAACAAATCTGTAAAAAATACAAACACGTGGAGGCTATACAGTACACTACGAAATAACCAAGAGATCAGTGAAGAAATCAAAGAGGAAATAAAAAAATACCTAGAAACAAATGACAGTGAACACACAATGACCCAAAACCTATGGGATGCAGCAAAAGCAGTTCTAAGAGGGAAGTGTATAGCAATGCAATCCTACCTCAAGAAACAAGAAACATCTCAAATAAACAACCTAACCTTACAGTTAAAGCAATAAGAGAAAGAAGAACAAAAAA